>NC_081412.1:314961703-315562145 GCF_030272615.1 Cryptomeria japonica | reverse complement strand
TAAGCAAATAGATAGAATAATACACAACACCAAGTTTTTGATGTGGAAAACTCGGTTAAGGGAAAAACCACGGTGGGAACCTACCCACAATAAGATGATACTCTGCAGTAGTATGTGTAAATATTACAATGGGGAATGCACATGCATTCAGGCACACTGCCTAGAGCTCACTGCTCTAAGATATAATAACTTGGAAGGCTACAACCCTCAGGGAAGTTCACTACCTTACAATAAGATTTGGACTACAATCTGGATTACATTAACTGAAATAATAACATCACCAAATGCCTGATGACAGTTCCGATTAAGCACATTTGTCTCTCCGCAACACTTCAATCTCTTCTCAATCACAATGTCTAAGGATGTATTCACTTGTTTGTACCTTTACCAATTTGTGATAATGCAGACACTTCATTGACACCCAAATTACATGAATATCAAACCTATTTATATCGATCATCAACCTTGGCAACAAGGTCGGCTAAACCCTCAACTCATAATTACAAAATTATATCATATGATACACAGATCGACCACTAGACCAATATAATGATATACACAACATAAAATGGACCTAAACCAAATTTCCAAATGCGTATCACCACCAGAAATATCGCCAAGATCAACCGCAACATGCTACACCACTAAGTATACCACATAACATGAAGAATATCACCGGATCAACAAAATCACTAAGAACACGCACAAGGATCAAAGTGGACCATAAAAAAAATAGGACACAATTAGGAAACACCAGCAAGCACGTTAGAATCATCTGTAACAACTTTACCAACACCACTTATCAAATCTTCATCGATCAACATCTGAAACTCAAGAATACTTAAACAACAACAACTATCACAAGGAAAGATAACTTGTGGAGCACCAAATCACAAACCATCTGAAATCAAGATACAAAAGAACATCCCAAACAATCTCCTAAAGTCTCGATTCAAGATCTGATCACACCGAAATATATCAGAGGATATACCAAACTCTACAAAGCGCTGATCAGAAAAACCAAACTACAAACCGGATCATATGATATGATTAATTAAGCTTCTGGATCACTGAAACCAATATAGAAAGATGTAATGATACTAGAAATACTCTATAAACCGAATCATGATCCCAAAAAACCATTTTGCAACCACCGAAGTAATAAGTCACGGGAATATGTTGACATCAATGACAACAACATATCCTAGTAGCAGCAATATCCAACAATCTCCCCCTTTGGCATTGATGGCAACATATGGATGTGAAAAACAATCAATGCAAAGAAAGAAAATATCTCCAACAAACTCCCCCTAAGATCAAGCAAATAAAACAATTTTTCACATGCTTCTCTCCCCCTTTGACATCAATGACAAAGGTTCTCAAAACAAAAAACCAAACTCACTCCCCCCCTTAGAATAAACAAATCAGCTCAAGTGAACCACAAATAGACTACTCCACCAGAGGAGCAACATAAACTCATCAATCCAGACAAAAAGATAAGACTGTGAGGTCCACCAGATTGATGCAACTCAATGCATCTAGTTCCCATCAGGAGGGGTGGATACCCCTAACTTGTCTTTCAAATAGACAAATGTATCTACAGGAAAAGGCTTAGTGAAAATATCAACAATTTGTTCCTTTGTAGACACATACTCTAGCTTCACTTCCTCTTCACTGACTTTTTCTCTCAAGAAAAGATACTTTATTGATACATGTTTAGTCTTTGAATGTTGCACCAGGTTCTTTGACATATTAATAGCACTGTAATTGTCACAATATATGCCAGTAGGTTCATCATAGATAACTCTGATATCCTTCAACATTTGTTTCATCCAAACTACCTGAGTGCAGTTACTAGCAACAACAATGTACTCAGCTTCAACAGTAGATAGGGAAACTAAATATTGTTTCTTACTTGCCCATGAAACCAATTTCCCACCCAAAAAGAATGCACCACCAGAGGTACTCTTCCATTCATCAACATCACCAACCCAATCAACATCAGTGTAAGCGCATAACATGAAATCATCATTCCTCGGATACCATAAACCATAATCCACAATTCCTTTCAAGTATCTGAATATCCTTTTTACAATAGTGGCATGACTCTCTTTCAGATCATATTGATATCTGTAATACCCTAAAATTGGTCATCTAAACCATGGGCCCCTAATCTCGACAACATCACCAAGGTCCTAACCAAAGGCAATTAAATCAATCTTGAGCACATTAATTAATTCTTTAATCATCAAATATTGCATGGCAAGTCAATTACTCAATATTCATTAAATATTTATTTAATTAATTGAATCATTCCAAGAATATCATTTTGATCAATTATCATGTTTAATTTATTAAATATCTTAGCATATTTAATTAAATAATAAATTTGCCTTTGAATCATGCAAAAAAGGAATTAATTTATTACAAAAGAGGAATTAATCACAAAGCAAGAGTTAAATTGAAAAGACTTGAGAATAGAATAAAAGAATTGAGAATAGAATAAAGCAAGAGTTGCATTGAAAAGACTCTTTTCTTGAATAAATCAAAGAATTATCTATTTTTATCATAAGTACATGGAATTAATTAATTCTTATTTCCAATGCAACTTGAACTTCTTATCTGAATGCATTTCAATTAAACTATAATTGGAATCCATCTCAAGGTTAACTGAACCTGATTTCTCAATTATTTCAATTAAGTCTAAATTGTCCTTTTTCTTGATCTCTCTTGGGAATTCTCTATAAATTCAGCCTTTAGCTCTTATTCAAATCACCCCAGAGATACTTGAGAAACACCTTGGAGATTATTATTATGTTGATTTTGCTCTAGAGTCATTGAAGATCTTGTGCTTGCTTTTTGAGATTATTGCATCTTAGTTTAGCTTTTTGCATATTTAGTTTATTTCATTATTGCTTGAATCCATATTGCTTGAATCCATCATTGCTTGAATTATTCATCCATCTTGCATCCATATAGTTTAATATCATATAGATTAAATCCTTCGTTTTGGTGTAGTCTAGTCACTGGTATTACTTATAAAAATCTAAGAGCAATCTTATACTCTCATCTTTTAGAAGGCAATTAGTCGCTTTGTTATGGTTTAGTATTTATTGATTACTTATTTACTAACCATACATATAATGACTTAATTGAAGTGTTGTTCCTGCAACTATCAGACTCTTTTCACTTTTTCACACACACAATATCTAGCAGCCATGCACACAACATGCATAATGTCAGGTCTAGTCTGAGTTAGGTATAACAGTCCACCAACCATAGATCTGTATAAGGTCTTATTAGCTTTCAGAGATTCATCATTCTTAGACAATTTACAACCAGTCACCATAGGAGTTCCAACTAGTTTAGAATCTTCTAACCCAAACTTCTTCAACAATTCCTTTACAAATTTAGCTTGAGATATAAAAACACCTTTTCCGATTTATGAAATATGTAATCCTAAGAAAAATTTCATTTCTCCTATCATAGACATTTCAAATTCTTTTTGCATATCGTCGAAAAACTTCATGCTTAAGTTATCATCTCCTCCAAAGATAATGTCATCAACAAAAACTTCAACAATCAAAATGTTATCATTCTCAATCTTGAGACATAGAATACTATTAACAATACCTTTATTAAATCCCAATTTCAAAAAATACTTATCCAAACTAGCATACCAAGCTCTAGGGGCTTGTTTCAATACATAAATAGCTTTCTTTAGTTTGCATACCATGTCTCCATCATCTGATAATGAAAATCCATCAGGTTGCTCAATGTAGACTTCTTCCTCAAGATCAACATTCAGAAAAGCTGACTTGACATCCATCTGATATACCTTGAAATCTTTATAAGCAGCATATGCAAGCAATAGTCTAATTGCTTCAAGTCTATCTACCGACGCAAAAGTCTCCTCATAATCAATTCCTTCATTTTGTGAATATCCTTTGCATACCAATCTTGCTTTATTTTTTACAACTTCACCGACTTGATTCAATTTGTTTCTAAATACCCATTTAGTGCCAATCACATTCTTGTCTTTAGGTATAGACAGAAGTTCTCATGTGTTATTCTTTTCAATCTGATTCAATTCTTCTTCCATAGCCTTCATCCAATTTTCATCTTTGCAAGCTTCAATAACATCTTTAGGTTCAATTTTAGAAATCAAACATACCTTTTCAGTAGCTAGTCTTCTTCTAGTCATCATACCTTTATTTTTATCACCAATGATCTGATTTTCAGAATGATTCAATCTTACATACCTCAGAGTCTTCTGATTATTTTGATTTTATCAGGTTCCTCCATCTCTCTACCAACAACAATATCCGAGTTAGGAGCTTCAACTACTAGATCATTTTGCTTCAATTCTTCAATCCAATTTAGTGTTAAAACAACATCCTGGTCATCATCATATCTGCATGCTCTGATCTCTTTTCCATAGTTCTCATCAACCTTCACATTTCCACTTTCCACTATCTTTCTCAGTCTCTTATTGTAGCACCGCTAGGATTTTCTCTTTGTTGAATATCCCTAGAAAGTTCCTTCATTGCTTCTTACATCAAACTTTCCTATATCCTAATCTCTCTTGATATAACACTTGCTTCCAAAAATTCTAAAATATCTCATAGTAGGAACATGACCAAACCATAGCTCATAAGGAGTCTTACCGGTATCACCTTTTATATGTACTCGGTTGAATGTGTAAACAAAAGTGCTAATAGCTTCTCTCCAGTAAATCTTCAAAACATTCTCTTCAATCAGCATAGTCCTTGCAACACCCAAGATAGTCATGTTCTTCCTTTCAACAACTCCATTTTGTTGTGGGGTTCTAGGAGCAGATAAGTGTCTTCTAATTCCATGCTTCTCAAAGAATGAATCAAACTCACCGGAATAGAATTATCCTCCTCTGTCAGATCTCAGACATTTCAGCCTTAATCATGTCTCAGTCGCAACCTTTTCTTTGAATATATTGAATTTGTCCAATGCTTCTGATTTCTCCCTAAAAAGTGCAACCCACGTCATCTTGGAATAATCATCAATAAACAACATGAAATATTTGTCACCCTGCACACTTCTTATTGCAATAGGTCCACATAGGTCAGTATGCACAAGATCTATCAATCCATCAGATGTATACTGCATACTCTTGAAAGAAATCCTTGTTTGCTTTCCCATTTGACATTCCTTACATATCGGATTAGCAGGCTTAACAATTTTAGGAAATTCTCTAACAACTTGAGTAGAACTGATCTTAATCATTGAATCAAAATTAACATGACACATTCTCCTATGCCATAACCAACTTTCATCAATCTGAGCAATCAGACAACTTTTTTCACTGGCATTCAAATGAAAGATATTACCTTTAGTCTTAGTTCCTGATGCAATCTCTATACCAAAGGCATTTAGAATCTTGCATTTTCCATTATTGAATTGCAAATAGTAACCTTTGTCAACCATTTGTCCAACACTTAAAAGATTATTCTTCAAACCTTCAACATACAAGACATCATCAGTGTTATTCTTACCATCAAAGGAAATAAAACTTCTACCATGGATCACATAGGCTTTGTCAGCTCCGAATCTTACTATTACACAATCATACTTTTCCATACTCACAAATTTGGTTTTATCACCGGTCATATGATGTGAACAACTATTGTCAATCACCCATTCATCTTTCTCTTCAACTTTAGCAGCTAAAGTTTTCTCCTCAATAACGCAACTTGTGGAATCAATAGGTATCGGCCCATATTCTTTGATAGCAATAAATACAGTTTCATCTCCTTCTGATTCTTCATCTGTAACACCTTCATCGGCAGCATAATAACAGTTCTTCTAATGCTTATACTTTCAGTTAGACTTGTAAGGCTTATCATACTTCTCATGCATCTCATATCTATCATTCTTATCATGCTTATCATATTTATCATGCCTATCATATTTAGACATTCTCTCCAGGCATCTAGAAGCAAAATGTCCTATCTTATTGCAAGAGAAACATTTTAGAGGCAATTTTCCATCATACTTACCAGCTCCCTTAGGCAATCTCTGGGCAATCAATGCTTCAAGCTCATCCAAATTTTATCTTTCTTGCTCATCCATCTCTCTTCTCTCTCTTTCATATCTGGATATTGTGCATTCATCAAGGTCATACTTCTACTTTCCAGATACAGATGCTCTAAATTTTGTCTCAGACTTTCCATGTGATTCACCAAATTCACTCAGTTCAAATGCAACAATCTTTCCAACCAACACATTTCTTGTCACAGTAGTCATACTCCAGATCTCATCAATAGCAGTTACCTTATGTTTATAAGCAAGAGGCAATGATCTCAACACATTAACAACAATTTCATCTTCTTCAAGGGTTCCACTGACACATATAATACCTAGGACAAGTTCATTCACCTTAGCCATAAAGGAGTTTATGTTCTCATCTTCTCCCATTTTCAATCTCATACTCTCCTTTCAAACTTTGCAACTTAGCAACTTTGACTTGTTTATCTCCTTCATGTACAAGGTCTCAAGCTTCTGCCAAATCTCATGTGCAATCTGAAGTCCCATTACATTAGTCATATCAGAATCTGTCAAGGGACTTAGCAATGCTTCCTTAGCTCTAATGTTATTTTCATCATCCTTGTAATAGGCATCCTTTGTAATCTTCTAGTAATCCTCTTCAAGACATCTCAAGTGCACCTCCATCCGGTTCTTCCATATAGCATAGTTACTTCCATCAAATCTCAGACTCTCCTTAAAAATGACACCTCCAGTTTCCATCCTGGATCTCCTCAAGTGGTCAAGCTTCTTCCGGAGGATCTAGCTCTGATACTAATTGTTGGCAACAACAATAAAGGAAAACTGAGAAGGGGGGGGGGGGGTGAATCCGTTTTCACCGGATTATCAAACTTAACCTCAAATGCAAATCTGATTAACTGCAACAACAACAAAGATAAGCAAATAGATAGCATAACACACAACACCAAGATTTTGATGTGGAAAACCTAGTTAAGGGAAAAACCACGGTGGGAACCTACCCCTAATAAGATGATACTCTATAGTAGTATGTGTAAATATTACAATGAGGAATGCACATGCATTCAGGAACACTGCCTAGATCTCATTGCTCAATATATGATAACCCGAAAGGCTACAACCCTCAAGGAAGGTTCACTACCTTACAATAAGATTCAAACAACAATCTGGATTACATGAACTAAAAGAATAGCATCACCAAATGCCTGATGACAGTTCCAGTTAAGCACATTTGTCTGCTCTACAACACTTCAATCTCTACTCAATCACAATGTCGAAGGATGCATTTTCTTGTTCGCGCCTTTACCAATCTCTGATAATGCAGACACTTCATCGACACCCAAATTACATGAATATCAAACCTATTTATATCGATCATCAACCTTGGCAACAAGGTCGGCTAAACCCTCAACTCAGAATTACATCATATGATACAAAGATCGACCACCAAACCAATATAATGATATGCATGACATAACATGGAACCAAATTTCCAAACACGCATCACCACAAGAAATCTCGCCAAGATCAACCGCAACATGCTACACCACCAAGAATACTGCATAACATGAAGAATATCACCAGATCAACAAAATCACCAAGAACATGCATAAGGATCAATGCGGACCATCAAATCAAATAGGACACAATTAGGAAACACCAGCAAACATGTTAGAATCATTTGTAATAGTCGTACCAACACCACATATCGAATCTTCATCAATCAACATGTAAAACTCAAGAATACTCAAACAATAACATCTGTCTAAAGGAAATATAACTTGTAGAGCACCTAATCACAAACTATATGAAATGTAGATACACAAGAACATCCCAAAAAATCCCCCAAAGTATCGACTCAACATTTGATCACACCAGAATATACCAGAGGAAATACTGAACTCTGCAAAGCACTGATAAAAAAAACCAAACTACAAACCGGATCATATGATATGATCAATTAAGCTTCCAAATCATTGAAACCAATACAAAAAGATGTAATATACTAAAAATACTCCATAAACTGAACCATGATCCCAATAAACCAATATGCAACCACTAGAGCAATAAATCAAAGGAATATGTTGACATCAATGACAACAACATATCCTAGCAGTATCAATGTCCAACGTGTAGCACATAACCAGTCAACCCAAAAACATAGCATCCAAATGAAATAACTCAATGTGGATCACCATGGCCAAAGATAGGACCCAAATACAATTAATGCACTCTCCAAAATAAACATATATCATTAAGATCATAGCAAAAGATAGAATATAAAAGTTTGTCAACCAAACCACAACAAGTACCCAAAAAAATAACATAAGACATAATGGGACACCAAACTAAACATTCAAAACCATGTGGAGCACACAAGGACATTCCTATAACATCCAACAACATTTCCAAATACTTCTTTCTCACTGTCACATCTATACATGCTAGTACAACATAAATATATACAAAACACTTCATTGCTAGAATGCTAGGAAACACAATCTTGAGCAAAACATCAATAAATCTTCTTGATAAACAACTCAACACCTGAGACTGAAACTAAGACAATGCACAAACATTATAATCATTTCATCCAAGTCGCAACACTTGAAACATCAATGCAAATAAATGTGGAGCATTTCTATACCATTCAAATCTACTTCTGTCAGACAACTAGACTATCATCAAACAACAATCACTAGCCATATCAGCTGCAACACCGAAACCTAAAAAGATAGTAGTGCAATATCCATAAAGCATTAACATCATGTCCAAATTTGCAAGGCCAAATTATTAAATGGATAGGAACACAAAGAATTCTACCCAATCAGACTTTAAATACTCTTACCTACATATTGCATCTCCTCATACTACAAACTGTTGGCAATTGACACTCATCGGATTCATTTTGTTGTCATTGATGGCAATAAGTTTAGATGGAAGTCATATACTGGTAGACACCGACATTAGAGTATCCAGGATCATACCGGCACCGACACTAGCATCAGTACTTGAAGGAAGCCGACATCAAGGAATATTTATTTAGTAAATCATTTTGTAATTATTGTCGAGGCCGACATTGCACAACTTTTGTAATGTATTATAAGCTGACATAAGGCATATTGTTTGTAATGGGTATATAGGTCAGTCTGCTAGGTCATTTTGAATATGATATATGATGCGACATAGGAGAATATAGTAGAACTATATAATGCGAAGTATATGTATGTAGATCATTTGTATGCAAGTGTTATATCATTCAATGATCTATAGATAGCTTGGAAAACATTATTGGAGGAGAAGAGATACCGGTAGTAGTGTTCAGGGTTTATGAACCGGTACAGAGCAGAGCTTGAACCAAAACTCTATTTGGCATAGCAGATGCATTTTGTAAGTTCATTTTTTATTGTTTTACTTCAGCAAAATCTTGTAGTCAGTGAGACTTTTTAGTGATGAGTAGTATGCTCTAGGCAGTGTGCCTTCCTGCATGTGCAGGCCCCCATTATATGTAATATCCTTTCATATGGCCAGTGAACTGATATTGTGGGTCACAAATCCCACCATGGTTTTTCCTCTTTGAGTTTTTCCACGTATAAATTTTGTGTGTTATGATGTTCATTTATGTGGATGGTTTATTTGCTTCAAGTTATATGTTTATTTTCTAACCGGTTTATATGTGTATGGTATAAAAGGATAAAATCTTATCTTGCCGGCATAACACTAATTCACCCCCCCCTCTCAGTGTTCTTGGATCCCAACAATTGGTATCAGAGCCTGGTACCTCAGAAGAAGTTTAACAAATTGAGGAAGATCTTGAAACCAGAATCTTTGAACTTTTGCAAAACCCGGATGATGAGGAGAAGAATGCACTTAAGGAACAATGTCAGAAGCTAAGTCAAGCAAACATTCTCATGAAGAATGAAAAGCAAGATCTGACTATGAGGCTATCAAAAGATATTGAGGATAGAAAGAAAAAGGAAGATAATCTTGTTATATCTCTGAAGAACAAAGTTGATGAATGTGGCAGATTGACTCATGAGAATAATCTGTTGAGAACTGACTTGGCACACTCCCGGAACAATGAACAAGAACTTGAAATACAAATAACTACTCTGAGAGATGATCTAACTACTGCAAGTGAGTATAAAGAAAAAATCAGGATTAGTGCTGCACACTTGGATGACTTATTGAAAAGACAAAGACAAATTGATTTTTCTAGAGGACTTGGATTTGTACAAGGTGAAAGCTTCGGTACTACAAATGAGGATTAGACAACCAGTATGTAGAACTCATCAGAACAAAGGAAACTGATAAGGCAATATAATGCTTATAAATTCAATGGTAGGTGTTTTGTTTGCAATAAATTTGGCCATATGGCTAAACAATGTAGAAATAAAGCAAATCAAAATTATAATTTTGTTCCCGATCAATGCACAAATTCCAAGAAATATAGTCATAGATCAGAAGATTGCAGAATGAATGTTAAATGTCATGCATGCGGAAAGTTTGGACATTTTGCTAATCACTGTAGGTCAAGGAATAACACCGGATATGTCAAAGCAATTCAAAAGAATAATGTTACATGTTATGCATGCAACAAAATAGGTCATATTGCTAAGTATTGCAGAAGAAAGACTCAACTGGTTAGCAATGATAAAGATAATGAGAAAGGAAAGCATAAGGTAGATGAAATACAACAAGATCACACCAAGAGATGGGTTAGAAAATCTTAAGAACCAAGTGGAGATGGATCTACATTGGTAACTCCACCGATAGAACAGAGCATTCCTGCACTGACAAGAAATTCCACCAGTAACTATGGCATAGGCCTTAGGGGTTGGAAAATTCATTGCAAATATTTCTTATTCCCTTGGAGGAGATCGAAAGAGATCTAGAAAGTTGAGTTCATCATTGTTGAAGGTTCAGCCGACATAAAACTGTGAAACCGACATCCAGTAGGGTACATCGTGAAGCATTTATGATAGAGAAAGATTAGGGTTTTATTCGCTGATAAAAAGGGAAAGTGAATTCATTTTCACTCATCCTGCATTCAAGCTTTCAGAGTGAAGTTAAGGCAAATTTTAAGCGTATTAAGAGCGAGCAAAGGCATTTTGAAAGGATTTCGAGCAGTTATCTGAGAAGCACTGAATCTTCCACCGACATTCACTTTTAGGTATTCTTTGAAAATGGCATCTGGATCTTCAACTCCTACTTTCATTGCAAACCCCACCATTGTCGAAGTCAAGGATAGGTTAAGGCCTGTATTCAAGGAGGTTCCCTTGATTGCTAAGAAAGAAGACTTTGCGGGAGAATTTTCTAGGGTTCTTGACAACATGATGTATATTGAAGATGTGAGGGCATACATTCACTGCACCTTGGAGGATCCAGGCACAGAGGAAATAAAAGTCATGTATCAATCCGTGATACTAGGAGACTCTGGAACAATCAAGCCGGAATACAAAGAAATTGAGGATCTAGGGTTAGCCAATATTCTGTACATACCAAAATTCAAAGAGGAGGTCATCAGATATATTTTGAGTAGGGTTCACAGCGAGTTCATCTGGCTGGATCAGCCTTACATGATCACCTAGGAGGCTATTCAAGCAATCACCAACTTACCCAAAGTCGGACAAGAACCTGGCAAGAAAATTTCCAACACGGAGGTTGAGAAACTCACCGATGCAACTCCTGATAGTAGATCAATAAGGATCAACACAATTACCGACACTAATGTGAAATTTGCAAGCATGATAATAGGCTATAAGGTAACTCAATCTAATCGATTGAATTTTGTTGCTAGTTCTTGCATTCATGCTGCATATCAGATGCTGAGGAATAATGCAAAATATGATTTATGTGAATGGTTGAGGAGTAAATTGATGTTGAACCTTGAAAAGATCAAGGGAGTTAAGAAAGGAACTTTTAGATACGAAAATTTGATTATTTGTTTAATGATTTACTTCCTAAATGAGCTACCCGGTATAGGGAAGAAGCGTTGGGCTCATGACATACCAGTAGGTATGTAGATCAAGGAAGAAATCACCGGTCTTGGTACCGACAGAGATGAGAAACTTTGGGGTTATTTCAAAACATTCCAAGAAAACATGAGGCAGAGGAAAGAATATCAAAGCACATTGTGGAGAAGTACTCCACTGATATCTGTTTGATGGTGAAATATGATGAAACTCTTATGGAAGCAGTTGAACCTAGGACCATATGGGTTACTGAGCTTGGATATGAAGTGGATGATAGCCTTTTTGAACTCTATGCAAAAATGTTGCTTGAAGCACCATTGGATGACAAAACAAAGCATTTTGGCATGACAGAAGAAAAGGCCCTTGAAGTCAAAACTGGCTTCAATAGGAAGAGAAGAGAGAAGAAAATAGAAAATATGCCTGCATATGTACAGGATGTAATTCATAAGATAGACACTCAACTGGGTTCTGGATCCAAATCGGTAGTAGAACCAGCAGTGGCTAGTACTGCAGAAGTAAAGAAGCCTAAAGCTTACATTTCTACCATCACTTTTGATTATGACCCTGAGGACAATGAACCTCTAGCTTTTAGAAGGGTACAAAGGAAGAAATTAGATCAACCACCGGTAGAGAAGAAGAAGGTGCAGTCTAGGAGGAGACTTGTTAGAAAGGCAACTAAACCTACTACACCGCCACCTCCAACAAGGAAGCCTATACAAAAGAGAAAACCAGTTACATATACTCCGACAAGACTGATGACACTGAGTGTGGTAAGACTAAAAAGACCTCTACTGAATTAATTGATGAAATTACAAAGGATGGAATGTTGAAAAATGTATCTAAGTATTATGAGGATTTAGAAGAAAGTGAGCAAAATGAGATTGAAGAGGCAATTTTGTTATACATGGATATATATAAGAAAGCCTTAGTAGAAATTTTGAAGGAAATTCCTCTATCACTGTACAATAAATTAGATTAAGGAAGTAGAACTTTTGGAAACGTGTGGTGCTATAAACAATGAGGAAATGAAAAGATGCATAGATGTTGCAAACAAAGCAGTATTTTGTAGTAAACCCCGACAAATAAGCCTAATGATGGGCAGAGTTAATGAGGTGATAAATGAGACCAGTAAGGGTTGGACCAAATTCTTCCAGAAGAATCCAAATTTTCTCACATCTCAAGAAGAATTTGTAAAAGCAACAACTTCCACCATTCCAGATAAATCAAAAGGGAAAGGTATTTTGGGAAGTTCAACTCCAATTTTGACTAAACTGATAGTAATTATAGATATACAGACACAACCTGCAGTAAAGGAAAGTGTATAGTCTGTACCGACACCAACTATTTTTGAGAAAGGCAATGTACAGGACACTGTGAATGTTGTGGATAATACTCCACCGACAGTAATTGACACTGCAACAAGTGGCGAAGCCATCGGTGCTAAAGAAGATAAGGTAAAGGGAATTGAGTCTACATCGACAATTCATATTGATTTCCTGATAAAGGTTTTGGCAATTGACACTTCTCAAGTTGAGAAGAAATCAGTCACTGAGATGAGTCCAACTGAGTTAATGATGATGGCTACTAAGAAAATATTAAAGGAGGGATCTGTAGATAAGGGAATAATAGATCAATCAATTACAATATTGCATAATTTAATCCCTGATTGTCAAATTGAGAATGAAGCAAGCCCTTTCGGCAAGCTGAAGGCACTAGCAAAGTACATATCTAACAATTTTCAATCACTGAAACATATATCAGACCAACAGACATTAGAAACATTTACTGTGGCTAAGAAATCCGCCTTTGACAAGATCATTGAAATAGAGAAAAAGAAAATTAAAGCTAAACTCATTCTTATTGAGAATTGTTTGAAACAAGGTACAACTATCTACAACGTCTGTTGTAACATAGGAATTCTTGCAACAAATGCAGATAGTAGATTAAAGGAATTACATGATAAGGTAGCTAGCATTGCTAATTATTTTGATGGATTAACCGCACTGACAACATCTATTGATGGACAAATTTTGTCCTTGGAGAACCAATTTTTTTCTTTTGAGAAGGAGAGAGATAAAGTAATTAGGAGAGCAAGAAGTCTTAGAGGATTGGTGAGTCCCAGATTGGATTCACTGGGTGTACATAAAAAAGAGTGTATGGACATGATTGCTAAACCCACACCATCAGAAGTCAAAGAGAAGGAAAATTTGGCCCACTTACTAAATGGACTAGCATCCATATATGATACTTTCAAAACCGGCTAGGACACATACCTACAGTTGCTGGATAAGGCATACCCAAAAATTTTGAAGTTAGTCAAGCTCCAGTAAAACAAATAGTACTTATTCATTCTTTTGTTCTAAATTATTTCAATTCTTTCATTAGTCTTTGGCATTGATGCCAAAGGGGGAGTATGTATATATGTAAAAAATATCACAAAATATCAGACAAAAACATATGGGAAGGACATCAGAATATCAGAAGGAGTGTATTGCTCAGGGGGAGCATATTTCAGTTGAATCGATAGGGAATCTATTTTTCACATCAGTGTTGCCATCAATGCCAAAGGGGGATATTGTTGGCAATTGACACTCATTGGATTAATTTTGTTGTCATTGATGGCAACAAGTTTAGATGGAAGTCATATACCGACATTAGGAGGCATATACCAACAGACACTGACATTAGAGTATCCAGGATCATACCGACACTGACATCGGCATCAGTAATTGAAGGAAGCCAACATCAAGGAAGATTTATTTAGTAAATCATTTTGTAATTATTGTCGAGGCTGACATTGAACAACTTTTGTAATGTATTGTAAGCCGACACAAGGCATATTGTTTGTAATGGGTATATAGGTCAATCTGCTAGGTCATTTTGAATATGATATAGGATGCGACATAGGAGAATATAACATAACTGTATAATGTGAAGTATATGTATGTAGATCATTTGTATGCAAGTGTTATATCATACCATGATTTGTAGATAGCTTGGAAAGCATTCTTGGAGGAGAAGAGATACCGGTAGTAGTGTTCAGGGTTTATGAACCAATACAGAGAAGAGCTTGAACCAGAACTCTATTTGGCATAGCAGATGCATTTTTCATTTTTATTGTTTTATTTCAGCAGAAGCTTGTAGGCAGCGTGACTCTTTAGTGATGAGCAGTATGCTATAGGCAGTGTGCCTTCCTGCATGTGCAGGCCCCCATTATATGTAATATCCTTTCATATGGCTAGTGAACTGATATTGTGGGTCACAAATCCCACCGTGGTTTTTCCTCTTTGAGGTTTTCCACGTATAAATTCTGTGTGCTATGGTGTTCATTTATGTGGATGATTTATTTGCTTCAAGTTATATGTTTATTTGTTTATCGGTTTATATGTGTATGGTATAAAAGGATAAAATCTTATCTTACCGACAAAACACTGATTCGCCCCCCCTCTCAGTGTTCTTGGATCCCAACACAAACATTTTAGGAACAACACTAGCTTGAATAAGAGTGTCAAGGACAAGGAAGACACATCTTGACCATCAACATCATGCTTCAAATACACAACTTATTACCATTAACACATCATACTATTTTTAAACATCAAACACCAAGAAGGTATACATACACAACCCAAAGAAACTGCAATTGGTAATAAATATCTCCTCATATTTTACCAAACATATCTAACACCCAATATAAATTATAGGTTGATAACAGATGACAACGTTGCATTTAACCAACAACATATAGCTTATGCCCTTAATTGATATCCCCCCCTTTAATTTTGTATCCAAATCATTCTACTTTTTCAATAGCAACAAACCAACCACTTTCTCCCCCTAGGAGCAACACTCAACATCAATCTAGGACTAAGGATATATGTTGAAATTATCCTCCTGGATGAATGCACCATTATATGAATCTTAGTTGGAAGAAGGAGGGGCAATAACCCCTAGCTTCTATTGGAGATACTCAAAGGTATCCTTTGGGGTGCCTTAGTAAATATGTTTGCATATAATCCTTAGTGGGTACATACTCCAATCTAACTTCCTTCTCTGCAACTTTCTCCTTAACAAGTGATGCCGGATAGAAATGTGCTTGGTTCTTGAATGCATCGTAGGATTGTTTGAAATATTTATTGCACTAGTATTATAAAACATAATAGCAATGGGATCATCATAAATCACCTTGACATATTTCAAAGTCTACTTCATCCACAATACCTAAGTGCAACGAGAAGTTGCAACAATATATTCTGCTTGTACAATGGATGATGAGATTGAATCTTGATTCTTGTTGAGCTAGGATACCAATCTAACTCCCAAGAAAAATGTACTACCACCAGTACTTTGTAATGACAATTGATCTAAACACTTAAAGAGCTAAATTGAATTTCCTAACTCAAACAATCATTTAACTGAATGCATAAATAATATTCACATGAAAATTTATGGAAAGTCAACCATTTATTTTCATTGCATTGAAAATTTAATAAATTACATAGCATAAACAAAGATTACCAAAGTTACCTGCTTATGAATTTTGTATTTGTCTTGCAAGTCTTAGCTAGTCAACTGTACAGAGAAAGCATCAATTGAGTGCTACTCCTCCAACCACAGACCAATGGTCTCCCATACACCTTCCTATTGGAAGTGGCCCTACCCTTCATGAGGAGTATAGACAAGGGGACCTATGTTGAGCTATCTGAGTATTGGTGTTGTGTGCCACATATCTCATTCTGACCATACTACTTTAGACTATCCTCTAGCTAAGTATGAACAATCTAGAAGATCTATGTTCTAGCAACACTTGTGAACTAACTAATCATATGCAATGACAAATACAATACTTTGGCCAAAGTATTATTTTTAAAATAGTCATAAGTTCACTCACATCTTACTCGACTTGGAGACTACACTCATCCCAGGGTTTAGAAAGTTTTGACACTCTAGTCAAATCACAAACTATCACAAACTATCACAAACTAAAAATAGAGTTTAAGTAGTTATCTAAATTGGACACCCTCCTTGCTACTGGAAGCTAGGTTCTGGGTTACCACCCTTAGTCCATGCGAAAATATATATGACTTAATAACGTAAAATACAAACATGTAAACTTGGAAACATAACTCTTTTTCTAGAACCCATTTGACCAAATATTCTTAATTGGACTACTGAGTAGCATCTTATATTATGTTGTAACTAGTAATTAGATCATAATTTCCTTTCTAAAGAGGAGAGAAACTCTTATGTTTTATAATCCTCATAGAATAATAAATGCAGATACATAGACACACATAAGAAGGAACACAAACATGAGTCTACAAGCATATCAAGCTGCTATTGATATGATAACATAATGCTATCTAAACCCAAATAGGTTTTTCCATATTATCATATAATAATTTTAATAAAAAGACAAATTTCATTTGCATATATTATGCAACTATATGTAAAGTGGAAAATTGGGAACCTTAGCCAAATTCGCCACTTGGGAGAAAGATGGGAACTTGACTAAGGTTCAATTTTCACTTGGGGAGACTTTACATTCAAAAGAGGGGGATGAATCTACTAGATCAAATCCTAGAGGATGCAAGGATTGAATAATAAGTAGATTGGAATGGAATTAACCCTCTTTTGTAAGTTGATTGATTGAATTACATCAAAGTGCTAAAAATGGAGACAAAGTATGCAAAAACAGTGAGCTACAGATTTGGGATTCAACTATACACCTATATCTGAGAAGTTTGAGATGATTCGGAGCTGCTATGTGAAATCCAACAAAATTTGCAGGGATCGTGTGTCCGGACAGGGGCGCCCTCCTATTGTTCCTATGAATGTTCCATGTGTCGAAAAGGGTTTTTCCATCTCTGCGAATAAAGCTTAACTCTAGAAGTATAGCTATGCACCTGTATAGCCGCACACCTATTTCCTGCACACAGAAAGAAAGGGAAATGCATTGGGAATAGGGGTTTGTCTTAAGATCAAACCCTAGTTTTGGAATTCACCAAGTGGTTGAAATAATGTAAATGAAATGATTGAAAGTAGAAATCCTCCTCTTTGAGGGGATGTTGAATTGACTGAAATTGAAATGCTTATACCTCCTTGTGAAGTTTTGCTTGCCTCCACAAGGAATTAGGGTTTTATGAAGTATAATATTGATCTCCTCTTTAATGCTTGAAATTTTGTCTTTATTGCTGCTCCAAAGCTTGAAGGAAGATTAAAAATGCCCTATTTCTCTTGAATTCTTGGATGCTTGATCGCTTTAATGCTTGATGACCTCTTGTGTGTTATGTATGGATTTCTTGGATTCGACAAAATAAGAGAGGAAAACCCTCTTATATACTTGCTAGTAGGTTTAAATGACTGATTTTATGACTTGAGCTAACATAGGAGGGAATTCCCACTTCAAATTTGAGTTAGGTCCAAGGGGAGAGGATCAAGGGAGGTCCCAAATAGGGGATCCTAGGGCACCATGCCCTGATCCCAGTGAGGACGAGGGTGCCACACCCTGGTGTTGCCCTATTTTGGGGTAGGATCAAGGTGTGGGCATAGCACAAAGTTGATCTGCAATGATTTTTTGATGTACATGAGCATATTCAGGTCTCTGATCAGGCCAAGGGGCACAAATACTAAGGCGAAGACCCAAATGTAGTCAAAAATTGCAAGGGGTGCAATTTTAGGACATTACACTATATTATCAATCAAAATGAAGAAAATGAATTCTAAGCAGATGGAAAGCATGCCTAGATAATGTTGGAATCCAAGAACACTGAGAGGGAGGGGGGTAAATCAGTGTTCTACCGAAATGGAGAAATTTAACCTTATTAATACAACAACTCAACAACCAGTAAATATAAAAGCATATAACAATAAGCAATAGTGCAACCACAAAGATGAACACCATAACACCATAGATTTATATGTGGAAAACCTCAAGGAGGAAAAACCATGATGGGATTGGAGACCCACAATATCTATCCACTGATCAGATGAATACATATTACAATAAGGGGTCTGCACATGCAGGAAGGCACACTGCCTAGAGTGCACTACTCATCACAATGGAGTCTCATTGACTACAAAAGAGGTTAACCACCTCAGAATATTCAAACAACAATCCAGAGAGAAGAACTGCTTGTGATAGCATCAAACATGCTAGATTACAATTCCGGTTAAGCTCAATACCGGAGATCTAAAACCTCTTACATAAACCCAACTCAATCACCTATGATCGACCAGATCCTTTGCACAAAATGATTATTACATTATTCACTCCTTGCCTATACATACATGATCTACAATGAGATCTTACATATATTTATACCAACCTAAGACCTAACCAATTAGGTCGGCCACCCAAATGATAATTCAATAGATCCATTACATAATTCTAAAATAAAATCATACAACATGTCGGCCTAAGGCCAAACAAACATCATCCAATCAATAAAACATCCCATAAGTGCATCTGAGGATCCACCAACACGTTACATGTAAACTGGTCCATAACCTAGATAGCACCGAACCTAAATTAGATCCACACATGCCAAAGCAATGACACCAATTAGTTGAGGCACCAACACAATCACCATCAACATCCTGAATCCCTTCTAGAAGCTGCACCAACACCACTTATGCATTACATGAAAGATCTTCAATAAAGCTCTGTTGGTGAAACCCTTACTGGACCTACAAAGCAGGCTTGCTAGAACATGATATGGCATCCGATCATCAAGTCAATAGCAATTGAATTAAACATACTTCAGAAGCATATGAACCATCCATACAAACTTATTCCATCATCCCAATCATATCGATGATAATCAACTAATAATCTTCTGAATCCAATCTTTCTACTGGAAGCCGGTAAAAAACCATAACATCTAGTGTCGACATCAATGAAAAAACAACAATGCAACACATAATCAATTCCATCATATTGTCAACAATCTCCCCCTTTGGCATTGATGGCAACACTAGATGTGAAAAACATCCAAGTGTCAAGAAGTGCCAAACAAATCTCCCCCTATGGAAGGCAGTCAACAATCTCTCATAAAATGATATAGCAATGAAGATCTGAACCAAATATCTCTGTACCAATTAACCATCCATAGACCTGAACCAAACTCCCCCCTATGGGATACAACCAATTTGAAATTTTGTTTCTCCTCCTTGTGCCAACAATCTTCCCCTTAGACTGATATCTTGTTAAGCTCTTCTTTTCACATATATATCTCTCCCCTTTTGACATCAATGCCAGAAATCTGACATAAACACCAAAGAAATACATAGAGCCTCTGAACCACACAACTGACTACTCCCCTTCAGTAGTAGCACCAACTCATCAAACCAGAATGAATAGAACCTCTGTAAATGTATACTAGACTGATGCCAATCAACATCACTCAAGTCTCTACTAGAGGGGCATAAGCTCCCAATCTATCTCTCAAATGCTCAAATGATTCCTCAGACCAATCTGACTTCATTTCCTTCTCCATCAGAAAATTATACTTGATAGAAATGTGCTTAGGCTTGGAGTGAAATACCAGATTCTTTGATATGTCAATAGTTAGCTTCAGCAGTAGATAAAGAAATGCATGACTACTTCTTGTTGATCCATGAAAACAACTCCTTCCCAAGAAAGAATGCTCCACCAGATGAGCCTATCCGGTTATCAACATCACCTGCTCAATTTGCATTTGAATATGCTCATAGTGTAAAGTCCTCATAAACCAAAAACCATACCAAAAAAACCTTGAAAATATTTCAAAATCCTAGCTGTCGGAGCAAGGATTTAACATAATCAATTCCTTCCTTTCGAGAATAACCTTTGCAGACCAATCTAGCCTAGTTCCAAAAATATCCAAGTCCATGTATTGTCCTTTTCTAACTGATCCAATTTCTCTTCCATAGTTTACATCCAACATTTATCTTTACAAGCTTCAATTATTGATGTCAGTTCAACTTGAGAAATTAAACATACCTCATTAGCTGCCAACCATCATTTTGTCCAATTATTTGATCTTCTGAATGATTTAACCTTATATACCTAGGAGTCTTCTGACTTTCTACCTATTTGCTCTGATCTTCAATTACAGTTGAGTTGATGATGCTAGGGTAACTGGTTCAAAATTCTGTTCTGGTACAGGTGCTACTAGATGACTTATGATCATCTCCACTGCTGGTTCTCATTTATAAGTTCTGATTAACAATCTTCACAATTCTTTGCAGTTTTTTGTTATAACATCTATATGCTTGCTTTTATTAGAATAACCAAGAAATATCCCTTCATTATATCTAGGGTCAAACTTTCCAATGGAATCATCTCTTTTGATATAACACTTACTTCCAAAGATTCCAAAATACTTAAGAGTAGGAGAATGACCAAATCATAACTCATAAAGTGACTTACCGGTAAACCAAATCAGATCCAAGATCCAACAAATCTTCATCATTTAACCTTCAAACTGATTTGTCCAAAGATCTGAAACAAGCTTTCAGACCACTAACAGGGGCAATGCAAGATCTATCATCAATTTTCCTCCCCTTAAGGCAAATGCCTTAGTTATCAGATGAGTTTCTTGCCGGTGCGGGAACATTCTACTCTACCGGTTGAGTAACCGGGGTAAATCCTTAAGACAAATAAACATCTCAGGCTATTGAATCCTATTGGTTGAGCCTTAGACTTCATAACCCACTTCTTCTCATGCTCCTTCCAAATGTCATCAACCTTCTTCTTTCCTTTTTCATCAGATTTATCACTTCCTGCTGGTAGGTTCTTGCTTCTGCAAAATTTAGCAATTATAGTGTCATAAAATTGCGACGCTAGCAATTTTTGACTACATTAGGGTCCTCACATACGCGAGATCAAATCCTCTAGCCTTATCGTAGACTGGAGATTTCTCACACTCTGCCTTGAGAAAGGGGTAGGACAGGGGTGTGGGACCATTTTCCTCCCAAGATAGGGGCGTGGCGCACCTCTGCCTGCCCTATTTTGGGGCAGGACCCTTCCTCGGGTTGTATTGTTGGTTGTGCATCGGGTGGGAAACTCCCCCGATGTTGGCTTGTGACAAAAATCAGATCCACTAACATATATTTAAGGGGCATTCATCCTCTCATTTTCATAAGTTGGATGGGTGGAAGTTTACATGAGATCAAGCATTCGAGAACATTCAAGCATTCCTTTCCAACATTGAGCATTCACAAGTCTCCCTTCAAGGCTAGGTGTTGCATTCAAGTCAAGGATCCAACCATTGAAGATGAGATTGATTTCAACATTCAATTCCACACAAGCACTTCTATCAACATTTCTATCACAACCTCCCTTGAGGTGATTTACAATCTAGTCTTTCATTTACAACTACTTGCAAGTACTTTCTTTCATTACTTGGTTAATTCCAAAACTAGGGTTTGACCTGAAGGAAAACCCCCAAACCCAACCCATTTTCCTCTCTTTTCTATGTGTATGTTGTAGGTGTACAACTATACTTTAGGATTCAGGTTTCATTTGTAGAGGCGAAGAAACCCTTTTCGTTTCGCGAATTTTTTGGAGGACCGTGTACATTCCCGCCACGGTCCAGACAACTTTTCCTCAAATTGGCAGGGTGAATTCGTCTCGACATATTGTTTCTAGATCCAAGTGCACAACTTCATCCCATATTTCGATCTCAAGTTATAATCAGTTCTTTGTCACTTTTGCATTATACAATTCAATCATTTCCTTTCTATCTCAAAAAAGGAAGAGGGGATCAACTTGTCATTCCTATTTCATTTAGAATTCAATCTTCATCTTTGAAGGTTGAATCTAGTGAATTCTCCTCTCCTCTTCCAAATGTAACTTGGTGAAAATTGTTTGAAGGGTAATCAATAATGAGACTCTCATCTCTCTTTAAGGGAAAGGGTAGTTTTCCTCTTGATCTACCATTCATCATTTTTCCATCATTATATTTTGGTGAACCTGAAATCTTGCATGCTTTCCTTTGAACAAAATTGCATATTTTTCATTTACAAGTTTCAAATTTCTGCAAACTTAGTGGTTAAATCATTAAAAACCCTAGTTTTTCATTTTAAAATTGAACTTGTAATTTGTAAAAATTGCTTGTGGTTATCTTAGATATGAAAATTGTTTTGATTGTCGAATTCAATTTCCTCATTGTCTTGTTCAATTTGCAATTAAAATTTACAAAATTAAGAGGTTACTTGTTAAAACCCCAATTTTCAAAAATCATCTTGAACTTGTGCAAAAATTGGATTTCCATTTAATTTTCAGATTTCTGATTGTTCTCAGATTTTTCTTCAATCCTACAATCCAAATTTTTAGTTTCCCCCCTTTTTCCCAAAAATCAAATTTCAAAACTAAGTGGTTAAGTCATAAAAACCTAATTTTTAAATTTAATTGGATTTTTTGCGAATTTCAAATCAATTTCATTTCAATTCAGATTTCTAAACATTTTCCAAGGTTTTCTTATCCATTAGGTTTTACCTTTTTCAAAATTGCAATTCAATTCCTCTTTTTCTTCAAAACCCTAATAGGGTCCTATTCTCACATTTGCACCTTCATTTCGACCATCTAGAGGTCGTAAAATTCGTCAATTTTTTGGGATTAGCTTTAAAATCATCGTAATATCTATCCCTGAAATTTTTTGAAAAAATTTGGTCAGACCATGTGCGTTCCCGCCACGGTCCTCGACTTTTTTCCCAAAATTTTGGGAGATTGTTATGACTGTATTTTATAGCCTAAATCTAGAAGATTGGCTGATTTTTTCGATTTTTGATCCCTCTAGAATCCGAAATACTTCCCAAATTCAAACATTTCAAATTTCAACAAATTTTTTAAAATTAAGAGGTTAATTATAGTCTGCCCCGATTTTAAAAATTTTTATTTTAAAATTAAGTGGTCTTCCCTTGGCCCTAATTTTAAAATTTTAATTTCCTTTCATTTTTGGAAATTGTGTCATTCCCTTCCTCCAACAAAGTTCAAATTGTGTAATCATTATTTTCTTAAATTTTGCATTACTCAATTTTGTAAGTTTTGTTCCACAATTTAAAATTCAAAATTTTCCCTCTAGTGCATGAGTTTTACCACTATTAGTCCTACCTATCCTATCCCCGTATTAGTCCTACCTATCCTATCTCCATTAGACGAAGCATTAGAATTAAGGCTTACCAAGGTCTAATTACCGAGGAGATGGAGCCTAATTTCGGTGACTTCTTTAATGAGGATCATACTAATTCTTCTCATCCTAATCATGTGCCTATTCACCCCATTGATGAATCCCATGATGAAGAAGAAGCTTTAACTAGGGTTTCTTTAGATCAACTTACCACATTGGGCAATCAATTTGATAACTTTCAACAATGGATGTCCCAAGAATACCCTAATAGTGAAGCTCTTCCATTAATTGAAGGTCTTAAGCGCATGATTCAAAGTGATAAGAATAGAATTGATATATTGCGTGGCATTGCACATATTGTTGATTCTAATGTCATGCCTATCAAGAGTTATGCTGAAACCCTAGGTTATTCACAACCTTCAACACAAGTCAATCCTTCTATTCCTTTGACTACTCCTATGACTAGTATTCCTACTTTCACATCCAACATCATGGCTACTTCAACTCAAAATGTCATTCCTATAACCATGGGTCACGGGGGCTGATAGCCCTGAAAAATGATTACACGAGAATTTTTAGTTTTGAGCTTAAATATTGATCATTCTAGCTTTGTTGTGTCCTCTGTCAAGGTTCAATGTCTAGGGTTTAGGGTTTAAATGATTTTTCCTAAGCCTTGTGAAGAGAAAACCCTAACAATGTTATTTCTCGTCATTACTTTTTCCCACTTAAGGCCGAGGGTTGTTTACCGTTGGCGGGGCCATTTTATTTCCTAAGCGCTAAGTTGTTTTCGACCCGTCTAAGAAATGATTTTCTTAAGTTGCGTGAAAAAATTCCCTACAGTCGGTCTCATTTTAAATATTTGTGCCCACGCCCATAATTTTCCTAAGTCCAAAATTCCTAAGTATTTTGGCCAGTTGATAAAGATAGAATAGATCTAATGATCCGCGTTTCCCCGTGGTTGAAAGTGCAATAAAGATAAAGACTGCGACATCACGAGATGATGCCACATGTCTTCAGTGGAAAAGGGAAAGCTAGCAATGTAACTATCCAAAACCTCATGTTACTGGTTCTTAGATGGTAAAGATCGGTTTACTCATGGCTCTATCAATTAGCACATCTTGCAAATGGACGATGATGTTATTTTTTGAGCAAAAAGGTGCCCGATTTTTTAAACTAAAAAAGTTAATGGGCACCATGTTGAAGAGGTAAAGTGTGAACATATCTAATGATTATCATATCCCCAGGATAGAAGTTGCAAGAAGGTTATGGACTGCGGGATCATGAGATGATTCCACGTGTCCTGGGCTAGCCAGAAAGACCTACGGTGGGTCCACTGATAGTGTTGGGTTAAGAGATGACATGGCACTGATTTGTCATGATTTTATGGATCCACAAGTATATATGGAGGATCAATTGCTACATTAACCATTAATGATCATTAGATCTGCCAGGTTGAGTAGGATCTATGACTTAGTTTCAAATTTGAATTTAAAAGGGATCATTAAAGGTATTGGTTGTAGCCCGCGCGGGAAAGATAGGATGAACAGGATGCAGACTTGTTGACTTAGGATAGATAGCGACGAGTTTGGACTTTTTGAATATCGACTCATCCCTGAGGGAGCTTATGGAAGGTCTTTGTTGGGTAAAGGACTAATTAGAAAAGTAAGGATGATATCTCAGAGATGTGAATGGATTAGGATAGTTTTAGGTTTAGATATGATGGACCACGAGTTCCCCGATGAAGTCAAAGATTTCTTGTTGACAAAGATTCAGAAGCAAAAGATTGTACACTCAATAAGGAATAAGATCAGAACAAAATCATTCACTCAAGGTGAATATATGCAGGTGGCAATGGAGTTATGACCTAGAGATGACGGTGACCTGAGTTATAGGCATGATTGCTGGAATCCATAGCTAGAAAGATGAGCAGAAAATATCAAGATGATGATTCTTCACATGGATTAGCACCACCATTTTGAGTTTAATTCTGATTATAAATTTACTAGGTGATAGAATGGGTAGAAAAGGATACAAACTTCTTCATTTTCTAAGAACGGTTTTTCATCAGTAAAAAAGATGGTGTTCGAACATAATTATGCATAGAGTCGTTGCATGTTTTTTTGACACTGGATGGATGTTTTTTCTCTGGTACGAGGTTGCTCATTGTTAGAGGGGTTGTGAAAGTTTGGAGGATTGTTAGAGGGGGTGTGAAAGCCTTTTCTTATCAGAAAAAGCCATCCATGACGTATCCTCAGTTCTTACTCTGTAAATTGTTGGTAGCGTGTTTAAGGAGGGAGCTCGCAGGGAATTGAAAGAAGGATTTGTTTGAGTAAGGAGTGGAAGCCAGTCATCTCTGCAATGACATGGAACCTGCAACACCTTCTCAACATATTATATTTACCCCCAAGCTCCTCTTTCTACTTCCTCTGATCCGGGGCATAAAGGTTTGAGATTTTCCTCTAATTCGGGGGGGATTTTACTTCTTGCCGGGATATGTTTTCCTTTTCAAAGAAGGGAAACACTATGTAGAACAAAATTAGAATCTCAGGGTCCACTCGGAAGTGTCTATTAGATAGTTCAAATAATTGGAAGACAACTGAGAGGGGGGGTGAATCAGTTGTCTCAGATTACCAGAACCATTATCAATTTAAACTTTAATACTAGAACCCAAAATATTAATACCAGAATAATAGTTAAACCAATTAAGCACAAACAATAATCATAGAATAAATACCATTCATATGACACCAAGATTTGTATGTGGAAAACTTGGTAAAGGGAAAAACCACGGTGGGAAGCATACCCACATTCAGATAATACTTCTGCAGTAAGTATGTGAATTGCAATTAAGGGGCCTGCACTTGCAGGAAGGCCAACAACCTAGAGCGCACTGCTCATCACAAAAGGAGCGTCATTGAATACATAGAAATCCAGACTACAATCTGGAGAAGTGTTAAACTGCAAAAGATAACATCTCCTATGCCTGAGTATAGTTCCAGTTAAGCTCAATACCGGAGGACTAAATCCTCTTATATAAACCCAATTCAATCTCCACTAATCAACCAAATCCTTTGCCTGAATGATATTACATTATTTGCATATTACATTCCTTGACCATGACCTCTAAAATAACCATGATGATCTACAATGAGATCTTACATCTATATATACAAACCCTCAACCATAAACAATTAGGCCGACCACTAGATAATAAACCAATTACATAATTACAAGCCATGTCGGCCTTAGACCAAACAAATAATATCCAACACATAAGACATCCTGAAAATACATCGAGAGGTCAAATCCACACATTACATTAAAGCCAATCCATAACCTAGATCAACCGGGACCTAGTATAGGTCCACACGCTACATCAATGATCTCCATCCACCAAGTCTCGAACATGGTCACCAACATCATCCCGGAACTTCACCAGAAGCTGCACCAACACCTCTTATGCAATTCATCAAAGATCTTCATCAAAAGCTCTACCGGTGAAACCCTCATCGGAACCAAAAGCCAAGCTTCTAAGCAAGCAGGATAGCATCCGATCAACAGACCAAAACAAACTAACCAAATATGAGCATGAGTATCATGAAAAGGCCAATTCCATCACCAAACTATACCGGAGCCTACCGGATCATGCCAGATCCAAATCAACTAGAAACCACTCAACCTACCAAGACCAAAAGGGTGTCGGTAAAGCATCCAAACAACTAGTGTTGGAATCAATGACAAAACATCAATGCAACACAATCAATTCCACCAAATGGCCAACAATGTCAGGGTGACATCGACACGACTCAAGTGTTTTTGTTTCTACTAATAATCAGTTGAAGGTTTTGGTTCCACCTCATCACAAGCATTGACATATGGATAAGGAATATTTTATAACGGAATTGTGTACAACCTCCTTGGTTTTGTTTTTTTGATGACATGTGTCTTTAGGCTTGAAGCTTGTTGCTCCCTTTTTTTCTATAAAAGGGAAATGAAGGCCATAAGTTAGGGTTCCAAAATTTTTTGAGGAGGGTCTCTGTAAGGTAGGTCTAGTCTACAGGATTAGGTTCCATATAGTTTTAGGGAGTCATGGAAAAATAGAAGGAACTGTAATGTCATTCTGTAGAGAAGAAATAACGAAATAGTTACCAGTTTCATTTTCAAGTGGGTTATTCTGTAAATGAAATGTTGTTTGTTATCTGATAGAAGATAGCTTATAAGATTAATATAGATATATTCTCAAATCTTTACTCTCCTGTGTACAAATTTATTTTCTTTCGAGTTAATGGGATCAATAGTTTCATTTACTCAGTGCATTGTTATTATGTATGCAATTTTCCATTCTATGCTTTAATCCAAGGGGTTAATTAAAGTGCTTGAATGAAATTACAGAGAGCCAGGATTTGATAAGTAGTTCAGGTAAGGGATCACAGATGGAATGATATTGTAGCAGAACCGTTTAAGACTAAATAAGCTATTAGATAAGTTTGTATCTGATTTCAGTAATCTTTCAGAGACTTTGTAGCCCAATGGATAAGGCACTGGTATTTGCTAGCAGATGTCATTAGGTTTTTCAGTTTCTTGTCTATTTTATTTGTGACTTCTTAAACAATCTTTTAAATATCAGATTATCATTGTTAAGTTTTCATGTATTTTCTGAGTTGTCTCACCCATCTCATGCTCCAACTTAAGGTCGAGGATCATTGAGGGATTTGCCATCTTTGAGCATTCTCCCTTTTTGTCAAGCCCTTTTATGAGATTATTTGCTTTTTTTTTTAGTGAATTCCTTAATGTGGTGCAAATATTAGGAAGTTCATTGAAGAGATTACCCTCCCGGGTTTTGCAGATTCCAAAGTGTAGAAGGATCTTGTATCCTTGTCATAGTTGGTCCAAGCCTAAAGTATATTGACAGTTGGGAGTGGCTTTCTATAGGTATTCAGAGAAATTAGCTTGGTCTCTGCCCTATAGCAGTGTAAACCTATTTTCGAGAACCAACAAGAGAAATACCTCTTCTTCATTTAATCCTCCATCGTTACCTATGTGTTCCATGAATATTCCTATTATTCCTCAACCAATCAGTTTGACACAAGGGGCAATTCCTTCAACAAATTTATTCCTCCTTTAAGTGTCCCTTTTCCTACCTAATCATCACCTATGCCTACTTATCATAATGCCCCACCACCTTATTCTTAGTCCATGCCTTCTTTCAATAACATTACACCACCTTCCCAATCACCCATGTCTAACATCAATTCTTCTACTGAAGTGACAATTAACAATCTTGCTCAAACCGTGTCTTCCTTACAACAACAAAAAGCTTCTATGAGTCAATCCAATTTTAGTGTGCCCACCTTTGATGTTGCGAGCCCACTTTCTCTTGATATTGTTAAAGTCGTGCCACCTAAGCATGTTGATATCCCTCAATTGGAACTATATAATGGGAAACGTGATCCTCTTATGCATGTCAAAACATTTGAAACCTTGTGTACTAATTTTGCTTATGATCAATGATTGCTTGCAAAACTGTTTACAAGAACACTAAGAGATAAGGATTTACTATGGTATTTCTCTCTTCCTTCTTATTCTATCACTTCCTTTCAACAATTGGCAAATGCTTTCATCCAACAATTTCAAAAAAAAATTGGTCCTAAAATCACTCTGACTGATTTAATGCATTGTAAACAAGCTGTTAAAGAAAAAGTGTTTGATTTCATTGGTAGATATAAGCACTTGTGTGCTCAAATTTATTTTCATGTACCTGATAATGATATTCAAATAATTTTCATTTCTAATTTACAAAAAGATATTAGGGAAAAGATTCTTTTGTCTGAGTTTACTTCCTTTCCACAGTTGTGCGCAACACTCCACAATTATCAACTGGTTGTGAGTCAAATGGAGCAATCTACTCCTATGGCTCTGAGTGATAAGGGGGATAGTGTTCAACAACCGTTTGTGAAGTTTAAACCAACAAAAAGCTTCATCAAGTTCAATGATCTAATTAACAACCACCATGTGAATGCTACAACAGGTGTGCCCTCTATTTCAAAAAAATTCCAAAGAGAAAGACAATTTACTTCCTTGAATGAATCTTTACATAGTATTATGTCTCAGTTGTTGCACATAAATGTTATCAAACTTCCTCCTATAAAACAAATTGATCCTTCTAAACTGGCATCCTCTTATTTTGATAACAATTCTTTTTGCCAATTTCATTGTCAACCTGGTCATGATACTGAGAAATGTTTTGCATTGAAGAATAAGATTCAATACTTGATTGATAATAATATTATATCTGTGGCAGGTGTGAATGACAAAGGGAATAAATCAATAGCTCCTCCTAATCAAAATCTTAATATTTTTACTGATCCCTTGCCTTCTCATGCCTCTAATGTTATTGAGATTGTGCCTAATTATCTCTCTTCTAAGAAATTCACCTCTATGGCTCCAAACTTGGTTAATATGGTAGAAACACAAGATACACCTAAGGATCCTTGTTTTATAGTTCACCCTAGCGAGAGCGTTAGAGCACCCGATGGCCCTTTATACATAGTTGCGAAGGTTAAGGATATCCCTTGCCGTGGTGCCCTTATTGATCCCTCTTGCATGGTTAATGTCATAACTGAAGAGTATCTTTTCACTTTACGATTGCATAAACCAATATATGATGCTTCTAATGTGGTTGTGAAGTTATTTGATGGCTTTTCTTGTCCTACTAATGGCTCTATCACCCTTCCTGTTGAAGTTCATGCTAAATCCATGGATGATGACTTTGTTATCATACCTTCTTCTGAGCAATTCCCTGTGAATTTGGGCTATCCTTGACTATCTTCCATGAAGGCTATTGCTTCTCCAATCCATAAGTGTCTCAGATTTCCTCACAATGGAGAAATCATAACTGTGAGCCATAGCTTATTTTGTCCATCCGAAAGAAGCCCTGGTGTTCCTATTGATCTCTTTTGGCCTAAAAAATTTCAATCTCTTTCATTAAGGAGCGATGCTCTTTTTCAATCTTATCAAAAATAGAAGAATGATATTATATTATCTAGATATCCAATACTTGACATTCCTATTATTCTTCAAGATGAGATTCTTCCCCTCTCGGTTAGAACTAATCTCCCTCCTAAGGAAGATCGCCCACCTATTCCTATGGATGTGACTTTACCTTCTCTTAAGGAGAACAACAATATTCTTCCTAAGGTTAGACCTATACCTCCTCCTCATGATGGACCTGGTCTCCTTCCTACACCTAATATTCCTCCTTTCTATGGTGTAGTTCCACCTCCTTCCTCTTATCGAGAGAAGAGGTATGTTTCTCCTCTTGTTCAACCTAAACCTTCAACTATCAAGGAGAGAAACATTCCTACTAGTGCAAATGTTCCTCCTCCTTCTCAGCCTTCCACTAAGACTTGATGTAATCATTGTGTGAGAGAATGCCAATGAACACACCATGTTCGAGCTCGTGAAGCTATCCCTCAAAATATTCAATCTCCTCAGAATTTGATAGTTGACATGATTCCTTTTTCTCCTAAGCAATATGTTAAACCTACATCTCCAAATCATAAGTTGCATAAAACATGTGATGGTTTTACTCCTATTCATGCTCTTTCTCCTCTTTCTCTAAAATTTGATGAAGAAATGAGTGAAAATGTTATTCATAATGGCAATACAACTCCTAATGCTTCTGATAGTGAATATGAATATGTTGATGTGGACAAGCATTTATTGGATGAGTTTTCACAAACCCTAATCCTAGCTCCTAGAATCGAACAAAGTGACTTACAACATGAGCATAGTCCTTGTTTGGATCTTGTGATAGCTCCATTTGTTGTGCTCGATGTTGCTCCTTTGGTGTGTTTCTCAGCTTCCCGAAATAGTGATCAACAAGATCGAGAGGTGGATGCCATGTTGGATTAGCAATATTAGCATTGTAGATCCTTCTCCCTCTCCTTTCTTTCTCTTTTGTGACCATTATTTGATATGTATCCTTTTTCTTCTATTTGTTCCCTTAATGTCTACTTGGGGACGATGCAAGGCATTGAGATCTTTTCTTGGTCTCTTTCACGTTGACTCAAAAGACATCCTCTCTTGCCTTATTTCTAAGGTAGTGTCCTTCTTTGGGGAATGAAGATTATTATATGCATATACATACATGATATACATGAGTTATCATACAACATACTAACCCTAAGGAAAGCGACACTACCTCGTGTTTTGTGTTAATTATCCTTGGGTTTATTCCTTGATTGGGGGCTAAATCCTTATGATAATGTGCTCCCTTTCTTCCCTCTCTCTCTCTCTTTCTCTCTCTCTCTCTCTCTTGTGTGTATCTTACCTTAAATAAATCTCTCTCGATAAGGTGCGCGTGATCGCTTTAACATGGGGGCATACACTCCGCTCATATTTTCCTTCTTTTGATACTTAGAATTACTTAGTGAACTTTGTTTTTCTTTGTAATATTTGGTATCCTTTCTTTCATGACTCATTGCTACTTGCAGTCATGGTTCTCCCCTTCTTGATCTTCTCTTTTACTTTGTCCTTCAAATTCGTAATATCCTAAGTCCACTGGGGGCTTGGTGCATCTTGCCTCCTTGGCATGGTAAAAGTCTTTCAATCTTGTTTCCTTGTACTTTATCGATAGTATTGGTGTACACTTATACTCCCGCTAAAGTGGGGGATAAATGTAGTGTCATAAAATTATGACCCTAGTAATTTTTGACTGCATTAGGGTGCTCATGCATTCGAGATTGAATCCTCTAGCCTAATCAGAGATCGAAGATTGCTCAGCCCTCAGAAACAACTTCTTCCTTGGCCTCTGCATCACCCCATCCACACTCTTCCTTGGAGAAAGGGGTAGGATAGGGGCATGGCACCACTGTCCCCCCTTGGATAGGGGCATGGCACCCTTGTCCTCCCAGGATAGGGGTATGGCACCCCTGTCCCTTCCCTATTTTGGGGCAGGACCCTTCCTAGGGTTGAATTGTTGGTTGTGCATCGGGTGGGAAACTCCCTTGATGTCGACCTGTGATGAAAATCAGATCCACTAACATGTATTTAAGAGGAATTCATCCTCTCATTTTCATAAATTGGATGGGTGGAAGTTTATGTAAGATCAAGCATTCGAGAGCATTCAAGCATTCCTTAGCATTGAGCATTCTCAAGTCTCCCTTCAAGGATAGGTGTTGCATTCAAGTCAAGGATTCAACCATTGAAGAGGAGATTGATTCCAACTTTTAATTCCACACAAGCACTTCTATCAGCATTGCTATCACAACCTCCCTTGAGGTGATTTACAATTCAATCTTTCATTTATAGGTACTTGCAAGTACTTTCTTTCATTACTTGGTTAATTCCAAAACTGGAGTTTGACCTAAAGGCAAACCCCCAATCCCAACCCATTTTCCTCTCTTTTTTATGTGTAGGTTCCAGGTGTGTAGCTGTACTTTCAGATTCGGGTTCCATTTATAGAGGCAGAAAAATCCTTTCCATTTCATGGATTTTTCGGAGGACCCTATACATTCCTGCCACAGTCCATGCAACTTTTCCTCAAATTCGTAGGGAGGCTTCATCTCAACATATTTCTGCCAGATCAGGGTGCACAACTTCATCCCATATTCTGATCTCAAGTTATAATCAGTTCTTTGTCACTTTTTCATTACACAATTCAATCATTTCCTTTCTATCTCAAACAAGGAAGAGATGATCAACTTGTCATTCCCATTTCATTCAGAATTCAATCTTCATCTTTGATGGTTGAATCTAGTGAATTATCCTCTCCTCTTCCAAATGTAACTTGGTGAAAATTGTTTGAAGGGTAATTGATAGTGAGAGTCTCATCTCTCTTTGAGGGAAAGGATAGTTTTCCTCTTGATCTATCATTCACCATTTTTCCACCATTACAACAATATGTCCTACTTTGTTGCATGCACAACAAGTGATATTTTTCTTCTGAATTGCCTTACTGTAACCTTGACCATTCCTTGACTTGCATTGATTAGTCATATGTCCAAACTTTCTACATGCATGACATTTCACATTCATTCTACAATCATCTGCCTTATGACCATACCTTTTACAATTTGAACATTGATCAGGAATTGCATTGTTATTCTGATTTGCTCTATTTCTACAATGTCTTGCCATGTGACCAAATTTCTTGCAAACAAAACATCTACCACTGAATTTATGAGCATTGAGATGCCTTACTGGTGTCCTCTTGTTCTAGTTTTTCTAATCATTATGGATACCGGATGTTTGATCTTCATTTGCAGTATCAGAGCTTTGACTTTGTTCAAATCCAAGTCCTCTAGAGTCTTTATTTAGCCTTTGGCTCTCCAATAATTCATTAAGTTGTGCTAAACTAGCCTTGAATTTTTCCTTATACTCATTTGTAATAGTCTGATCATCTCTTAGGATTTTCATATGTCTTTCAAGTTCTTGTTCATTGTTCTGTGATTGCATCAATTCAATTTTCAACATATCATTCTCATGCGCCAACCTAATGCATTCCCCAGATCTATCTTTTAGAGATATAGCAATATTTTCTTCATTTTTCTTCCAGTCTTCAATCTCCTTTCACATACTCATAGTTAGGGCTTGCATTTCATTCTTCATCACACCATTCTCCTGACTCAGCTTCTGGCATTATTCCTTAAGGGCATCCTTCTCTTCATCACCCTAATTTTGCATAAGTTCCTTCCTTTTAGCTTGAGCATTAGGTAGCTTTTCTTGTAGAGTGATAATGAACTCTTTTGCAGATCTAAGTTCATCTTCCAGCTTTATGTTCTTAAAATTTTTAGCTTCAAAATCTCCAAGAGCAACTTCAAGCTGCTGCCTCAAACATGTCTCCATGGATTCCTGTTTCACGATCTTCCTCAAGCGGTTAGGCTTTTGCAAACAGAGGACCAGGCTCTAATACCAATTGTTAGAATCCAAGAACACTGAGAGGGGGGGGTGAATCAATGTTCTACTGGAATGGAGAAATTAACCTTATTAATACAACAACTCAACAACTGGTAAACATAAAAGCATATAACAATAAGCAACAATGCAACCGCAAAGATGAACACCATAACACCATAGATTTATATGTGGAAAACCTCAAGGAGGAAAAACCACGGTGGGATTGGAGACCCACAATATCTATCCACTGATCAAATGAATAAATATTACAATAAGGGGCATGCACATGCATGAAGACACACTGCCTAGAGTGCACTACTCATCACAATGGAGTCTCACTAACTACAAAAGAGGTTAACCACCTCAGAATATTCAGACAACAATCCAGAAAGAAGAACTACTTGTGATAGAATCATACATGCCAGATTACAGTTCTGGTTAAGTTCAATACTAGAGGTCTAAAACCTCTTACATAAACCCAACTCGATCACCTATGATCGATCAAATCCTCTGCACAAAATGATTATTACATTATTCCCTCCTTGCCCATACATACATGATCTACAATGAGATCTTACATATATTTATACCAACTCGGGACCTAACCAATTAGTTCGGCCACCCAAATGATAATTCAATAGATCTATTACATAACCCTGAAATAAAATCATAAAGCATGTCGGCCTAAGGCCAAACAAACATTATCCAATCAATAAAACATCTCGAAAGCGCATTCGAGGATCCACCAACATGTTACATGTAAACCGGTCAATAGCCTAGATAGCACCGGACCTAAATTAGATCCACACATGCCAAAGCAATGATACCAATTAGTTGAGGTACGAACACAATCACCATCAGCATCCTGAATCCTTTCTAGAAGCTGCACCAACACCGCTTATGCATTACATGAAAGATCTTCAATAAAGCTCTGCTAGTGAAACCCTTACTAGACCTACAAAGCAGGCTCACTAGAACATGAGATAGCATCCGATCATCAAGTCAATACCAACTGACAGAAACATACTTCAGAAGCATATGAACCATCCATACAAACTTATTCCATCATTCAGATCATATGAGTGACAATCAACTGATAATCTTCCCAATCCAATCCTTCTATCAGAAGTCGGTAAACAACCATAATAGCTAGTGTTGACATCAATGACAAAACATCAATGCAACACATAATTAATTCCATCATATTGCCAACAGATAATGCTTTGAAAAAATTGAGACGAGAGAAGACGTGAGCCTTAGAATTATTCACAAAGTAAGCTCCTCCAATATCCCTCCCAAACTTCTCAAGTAGACAAGGCAGGAGCAAAAATATATTTTCTATCCTGACTATGAAAGAGAGAACACCAAACTAGCTACTTTCCCTTGCAAAGAAAAACTAATTCTCCTCTCCTAAAATTCCCCCCAAGCACAAAGTAAGTGTGTGCATCCTCTAAAAAAAACCACTTTATATATGCAAAGGAGAAGAAATTATTAAGCTATGTGAGTAGGGTGTGGATGAAATAGTCCCCACTCCCTAGTGAGTAGGGTGTGCATGAATATCCCCACTCCCATGTGAGTAGGGTGCCACCTATGATGGTCACCCCCCTCACCTCTACCCCTTATGTGGTACTTTCCACCCTTGCATTTATGCACCACTAGATGGTGTTTACTCACACTTCCTCACTAGTTCATGGTGATTAATGACATTTCTCAAAGCACCCCACTGCGTGGTGATGAAGACTCATAACATACCCTTAAACAAATTCATTAATATTTTGATTATGATAAAATATATTTAGATCCCCATGAACACTTAATTATTCATAGTTATTTATTACTCGGATTAGGATCTCAGATCTGTGATTAGAACTAACTAAGCTTTGGTATTTACTATCTCTATTTATATTACCTATGTTCACGTTGGTGCTTCTTTTGAATCAGTCTCTATTTTCATTGCACATATAAATAGACGTATTCCTTTAATTTAATGTATTTACACTTATATTGTATATATGTGTACATATGATACTTCATTGAAAAAGTAATATGATCTCTATACTTATACCTAATAATGAAAGCAAGATTTAGTGCAAAGAAAAAGACCAACACAAGGTCAAACACTATGGTTTAACAAAGAAAAATTACAAAATGTAATTGACCCAACACAAATTGGTTGCATGACACTTATGATCATTGCAACTTAAGTGTGTGCATGAAGGTCTCAAGATGGTATTGACACATTTTCCCTCTATCTATACTCCTCTCTCGGATGATACTCTCCATGTTCTTTTGGTAGGATGAACTTGGCAAAATCCTTCCTGGATATCATTTGGCCAATCAAACATGTGATTAGACTACCTTCATGTGTAAAGTCACATTCCATAACAAAACATTCTTGTATTTCAAATTCATCGCAAAAATGAACAATTAAATCTGCCTTTCATTGCAAATTTCAAAAGACATTAGAAACTAAATTGACATCATAACACATCTTTATTGATGATTCATCCAAATTCATAGTAATTTTACCTTTATAGCATGAAAGCAAAAAGTAAAAACCATTCTGAATTGGAATTAAATACTAGAATTGTTTTTAGGATGTAACATACTTCTTTTTTCATCAACACAACTAGCCCAATCAACATCTACATAAGCCATGAGAGAGAAATCATTGTGCTTTAGTACCATAGACCATATTCTAGAGTCCCTTTCAAATATCTAAATATCCTTTTGGCTGCCACATCATGAGATTTCTTAGGATTTGCTTGATATCTAGCAACCATACATATTGCATGCGTAATATCTAGTCTAGAAGTATTCAAATACAACAAACCACCAATCATAGATCTATACTAAGTCTAATCAATTTCTGGAGATCCATCATCCTTACTCAAGTGACAACTAGTAGCCATGGGGGTTCTCATTGGTTTAGCATTCTCCATACCAAACTTCTTTAACATCTCCTTAACATACTTTGTTTGAGAAATAAAGATTATATTATCTAACTGAGCAACTTGAAGGTCAAGAAAGAAGGATAAATCACTAATCATTGTTATCTCAAATTCCTTCTACATTTCCATTGCAAATATTTTATATGCCTTCTCTTCTTCCCCAAAGATTATTTCAGCTATAAATGTCTCATGGAGCCACCAACTAAGATCTAGGGAAAAGAAGATGTTTAGAATCCATTCTCAGAAGTTTGGTTTGATTTTTTGGGACTACGTAGCACAGATCCACCCTAGTCCTTCAAATTTTCCGTTGCTAAAAGCTGGACTTGTTCATTGTTGTTGACACTATTGGATTCCCTAAGTACAACTCATGCACCTATTTCCTACACACAAAAAGAGAGAGAAAGATATTGGGAATATGGGTTTGCCTTGGATAAAACCCCGATTTTGGAATTAACAATGAAATTGAATTGATAAATGTAATGAAAGACTATAATGAAATAGTTTCCTTTTGAGGGAAAGGCTGAAAATGCTTGAAACAATAATGTATACCTTGATGAAGTATTGTTTGACCTTCACATATATTTTTAGGGTTTCATGTAGGATGTCTTCATAAAACATTGATCATCGATGCCATCTTCAATACTTGAACTTGACTTCACTTCTACTCCAATGCTTGATGAATGACTGATTTCTTGCTAACTTATATTTTCTAGAGTATAATTACGATCTATATTTCGGTTAGGTTTTCAAATGAGAGGGGTAGATCTCCTTTTATACTTGTGTACCCCCCAAAAAAATTGAATTTTTGGAACAGGCCAACACGGGATCAAATTTTCCACTCATTTGAGATGACTGTTGTAAGGCCCAGATTTAGGGTCTGATTAAGTAGACCAGGGTGTGGGCCACCCTGGTCCTGAAAATTAGGACTCTATAATGGGGAGGGAACTGGACAGATGATGAAAATGTGACATTGGAATGGGGTGTGAGCAGTTAGCACTGCAATTAAGCATTAGAAGTCAAAATGCCAAAGTTAGACCTAGGTGAGGAAAAAAATTATAAGTGAGCACAACTTAGGACACTACATTCAACCCTCACTTTAGCAGGAGTATGAGACTAAGAAAACTCACGGTAAAGTACAAAGTTGTATTGTAAAAATCTCACCAAGATGTCAAAGAGACAAGACACACTAAGCCCCCAGGGACTTTAGGATCTCACTATTGGGTGAAAATTTTGTCAACTAGGGAAGTTCACAAAATTGTGGTTTCAACCACATTGTGTGAGATTGAACTCTCTTAATTGTAAGATAAGGATCCCCCTTTTGCTTACTACTCTCTTTATTTGAAATGCAAATTTAAATATGAATCCTATTCTAAACTTAGGCGGTACATCATCCTATTCTCTCTTTAGAATAGATCTTATTCTCTCCTCTTTTTTCAAGAAAGAATTTACAATGCGAAGCAATAATGATTAGTAAAACTTCAAAGTTACAAAGAAATAACTTAAAGTATATGAATGAAAATACAAATAAATAATTTTTTTTTTCGTGAAGGCTCAAAGTCCTCCATTGCTTCTCCAGGACAAGAAAACAATGTTCAAGCTCAAATTCGTGTAATCACTATAATCTTATCAACCCTTTTACAAATACTTATGTAACCCACAATGCATAACAAGATAACAAAAGAGAGCACAGAGTCTCTATCTTGATATCCTATTACAACTTTTGATAATCTTTTTTTTTCAAAATAACAATGTTAAGCACAAAGTATTCAAATCACTACCTCTTTTACAATATCCATTTAACTAAACTAACTGAAACAAAACACAAAGTCTTTGTCTCTATATCAACCTACTAACTCTATTTAACAAGTGCTGAAATATGACACAAAGTTCACAAATCAAAACTTTCTTTACTCTTTAATGATATTTTTCCATAACATCTTTACTTAAAAAAAATAATATTTATTAAGAACACTCTTACCATAAACACAATGAATTCAACACAAAGTTTGAATGCCAAAGGTATCTTCTTATTTGATCAAGTTTGCTAAATAACAACGGGGACACAAAGTTTCTCTTTTGATCTTCACTTCGAAATAGTTTTGTTGCATAAGATTAAAGATAAAAATTACAATAAGAAACCTCATATATATAGGTGAGGTGCAATGAGATAATCTAGGAAAACTATGACTAAATTAAAGAAGAGTGCTATTTGACTTAAAACTCATGCATAATCTAGATGTAAAAACATAGATACAAAATGACACTTGAGGTGTCAAAGTCTTATTACAAAAATGGACCTACAACTTCTAAAATGTGGAAAATACTAATTGTCACTAGACACTCCATTTTGGTCTTATTTCATGAACTCCTCAAATTTCTATATAATTGCCTTTATCAGGTCTTCATCAGGCCCCTTGGCATGGCTTGTAATGACTTTGTACTCGGTGAGAGAATCTTTGAGGCTCATGTAACATTTCTTATGCTTTTTCAAAAGAAAGGCTAAATCATCCAGATTAAATTGAATGCCTATTAACTTGTCAATATGTTGAGTGAAAAAAATTTAAACTGATGAAAGTTCACAAAATGTGTGTTTCACGATAGCGCACGGGATGATATCTCTCAGAAGGCAAGATGTAACCCCTCCTAATTATAAGGGAAGGCTCCCCCTTTCTACTACAATTACTTTCCATTTTACCTACTTCCTAACTTTATTCTAATCCAAGGCACAATAACAACTTAGTCCTCTTCTTTAAGAACCAAGTACATCCAATTCTATTTTTAAGAATAGATTTTCCCTTAACTTAAACAACTTGAAACTTGCAGTAATTTTAAACTAAGTTACATAGTAAGTAAAGTGTTCGTGAAAGAACAAAGTCTTTCATTACTTCCCTTTTTTTGAAAATGACCTTGGGATGGGAATTTGCACAACTAAGAACTCAAAGATTCTTTCTATGTACTAAAACTCCTATCAACCACTGTAACCCAAATATATTGTCAGCTCAAAGACTCACAATTTAATTGAAATATATTCTACTCTAACTAGATAGTCCATATAGCATAAAGACTTTACTTTCTATCTTTCAAATACAATTTACAAAGATAACTTGTAAAAGCTCGATGACTTAAAGCAATTCTCTCTCAGCTAATTTCCAATTTTTGAATTTCCAAAGTAACTCAAAGATTACTTGAAAAGACTCAAAAGTTCTTCAATATTCAACACCAATAACTATATCCAACTTTAATCTTTCAAGAACATATGATACCAATGACATAAAAACATTCATACCACATAAAATATTGAACTCAAAACAAAGTTTGAATGCCAAGCTCTTCTCTTTCTTGATTAAATTGCAAATTTACAAAATAAACACCAAGTCTCAATTCACTCTTCATTTTGGCAGAGTTTTGTTGCATAAACAAAGATGGAAATTAGATCCTTATTACAATAATAACCCTCATATATATAGAAGAGGGATGCAACATGAAAATAGGAAATTATAACTTATTCTAAGACTAAGTCAAAAGAAGAGTTCGAATTGACTTAGGACTTGTGCACTCAATAGGTGCACATGAGAAATTACAAAATGACACTTGAAGTTCCAATCGACATAATAAAATTCCACAAGGGAAAAACATGAAAATGATTAAGTGTCATTTTCCTCTAGTCGAATCTTGCTTCTAGAATTCCTCGAACTTCTAAGAGCATTCTTCATTTGAAGTCCATTAGGTCCATGAGTATTGTCGGTGATGACCTTGACCCTATTGATGGAATCCTCCAAGTCGATGCAACACTTCTTATATTTTTTTGGAAGTGAGTCCAAAAAATCCAAGACAAACTAAAAATCAATTAATTTGTCAATAGAGGACAAAGAGAAGTCCTCCCTATCAACCTCGGCTATCATGAGCAAGATGAATTCTTTTATGATTTTATCTATATCAAGTACTCTTTCATTCTTATCAAGGAAAGCACATGGAATTTCTGATATTTTCGCAACAATCTCCTTTTTCTTATCTGCACACTCTTTTTGAGCTTTCCTCATATCCTTGACTAGGCGCTCTAGGATATTCTTTCGATGTTCCAAGGCCTCTCGCTACTCAATTTACATGCGTCGTGAAGGAATGACATCATTTTGGATGAGGTTATCAAGATCACAATCTTCAATTTTCAACCAGGCTTCAAAGTCCTTTTCTTGTGTTTCAAGTTCCTCGGAGAAGATCCCTATAGTGTTATCAATCTCTGTTCTTACAACATCAAGATTGCTGACAACGGTGTGGACCGAACTTATGAGTTACATACCTTGGCTCAGCATTCGATCCATCCATTCCCCCAAACATCTTTACCTTATTTTTTTTATCACATGAATATATTAATACATCCATTTATAGAAAGTGTTAGAGGTGGGAAGACCCTTCACCCTGCTTAAAAGAGTTATCAAATTATTGACTTCTTCAATGAAGTCACATCTGGGAAGAGTTTTCGACCATCTAGCAATGGTAGGTCTCAGGATTTTGAGCCAATTTTCATTCATGTTCTTTCTACACTTGTTATACTAAAGAAGGTCGAAAGACTGAATGGGGCTCTTGCTTCTTGAACTTCACCACCCTTTTGTTTGGAGAAGCTTATGTCATTTGTATGATAATGACAATGAGAAAAAACACAATTATCAATATTATAATGATACATTTGATCAATCTTTTGGTTCATCTAAATTGAACAATCTTGAGAAAATGGTACATCTTAGGCCATTAGGGTTTCCAACTTCGGCAAACACCAAGTTTGAACACTTACAAAACAATGAGAGGGTAGTTGTAGTGGATATGCAGACCTACCACAAACCACTATGTGGTGTGAGGCGGACCTATGACCCCACCCAACACCACGATGGTAGTTCAAAGCATAATGGAAAAGGGATGGTGGTGGTTGGGGTCAGAGACCCACCACACATCACTATGTGGTGTGGGGAAGGCCTACAACCTTGTCCAAAACTGTAAGGGTTTTTCAAATCATAAGAAATAAGATATGGTATGTGTCGGGGTCAAAGACCTGCCACACACCATATTGTGGTGTGTGGCAAGCCTACAACCCCAACACACATGACACTATCGAAGTTAAAAGAAATACAATACTTGACAAAATCAAAAGTGGGGTGAGGTCGAGACTCACCACACACAACAATGTGGTGTGGGGCGGGCCTGCGACCTCACTCGACACATCAATACAATGCAAAAATAGTGGCAAAATAAGATGTCACCCACGACCATTGACCTGAGTGACATCACATAGATGATGTCATTCAGACCAGTGACCCCATGTGGCATCATACTATGATGCAAAATTTGAAATGAGATAAGAACTCGATAAAAAGAAAGAAGGGTTTGAAATCCTTGAATAAAATCGGGAGAAAAATACAATCTCGATAAGAATTCGTTAAAATCTTATCTTCTCCCAATTTCAAGCAAGTAAAAATGGATTGAATGAGAATCAAAATAACTAATGAAGGTTTTAAAACCAGAGGAAAATATTTCTACTCAAAATTCTTAGCTGAGTAATTAATAACTCAAAGTGTAACAAATATGTGCAAATCAGGTTTGTAAACCCGATTTGCACCTATGAGGTATAAATCAGGTTTACAATCCCAGTTTGTACCTAAAGAGAATACTTGGTGTCAATTGGGTTTACAAACATGATTTGTACCAAAATTCCTCAAGAGAAAAAGGAAACATAAGGCAAATAAAAAGTGCTTACGACAACAAGATGTCTCGTAAAGTGTGCATAGAGCATCAAAATGACAGATGGGAAAAAAACTATGGGATACCCTTAGTTTTTTAAAATGCAAAAATCTAGGATAACATAATAGAAGATAATAAGAACACCTATTTATCAATCTCTTTGCCAACTAGCAAGTTGAATTCAATCTCTTTGCCAACTAGCAAGTTGAATTCTTTGATAATGGCATCTTCATGAAGAGGCTTTTGGTTTTCATCAAGGAATGTACATGAAAGTGTTGATATCTTCTCAATGATGTCCCTTCCCTTATCATTACGTTTATTTTGGGATTTTTTGATATCTTTGATAAGTATTTCCAGGGTGTTAATTTGATGTTTCAGTGCCTCTCTTTGTTCAATATACATGTCCCTTGAGACCAATACTCCATTATCAACTAGAACATCTAATTGGAAATCTTCTAACATCAACCATGAGTTGAAGTTCTTCTCTTGTGTTTCCAATTCTTGTGAGAAAAGATCCAATAATTTTTCAATTTTAGACATGACTCCTTCTAAATTATTTATCAAAACAACTATAGAACTTATGAGATGAGTCCCTTGACTCACCAACCTATCCATCCACTCACCAACTGATCTCTCACATGAAATAAATTGTTCAACTTGCTTGATGATCTATTCATCAACTGATGAGGTATCTGGTTCGTTTATGTCTGATGACTTTGTTATTTTGATCAAGACATTTGCGAGTTGATCCACCTATTTCTTTAACTTATCCTTCTTGTTATTTTCTTCATTATAACTTCTCACAAGGTTATCAAAAGTAGCTTGAGCATCTTCCACTATTCCTTCATGTGTCTTCTTACCTAGGTCAATTTTATTGATAACATAGTCTACGGTTGCACTTTATCTAAATCTGCATCTCGAGGAGGAATTGTCATCTCAACTATTTATTCTTTGATTTATCCACCTTTACCCTAGATAAATTTTTGGCTTTTTTTGTACCCTTAGGCTTAACATGAATCAACTGACTAAAGTCAAAGTCATATGGGGAGATGGCTTGCTTTTTCCTTATGGGTTAATTAGATACTAGACAAGGTGGTAAACGTGCATCATATTCTACTCCTATGGTCAATACTTGAGATGCCAATTCTTGGGACTGAATCCTTGTGGTAACTATAGGTGGAGTGGAGGTGACAATGGCAGGTGGATTTTGAGCAACAAAAAATTTAAGAGGAAGCTGAGTTTCTGATATAAACTTATCAAAATCTTCCAACACAGAAGAAGTTACCTCACACAGATTAGGAAGAAATACACTTTCAATGTTATCATGAGGTGTGTCAAGGGTAGACTCACTGGTAGTTGTGGAAGGGATGGTATGAATCACATGAGATTGGGATGGATATGAGATAGTGGAACCAAAAGTAATAGTGTCATAAACTAAAACTGAAGTAGTACTTGTAGAATCATATGACGTAGGAGGAACACCCTCTTTTTGTTTCTTGAGAATGGAAAGTACTTGAAATTTCTAGTAATCTCTCCTCATCAAATCCTTCTTCTTGTTCCCTTTCCAACTTTCCTTCTTCTACTTTCCCACTTTCTTCGTCAAGCAACTCTTTGTAAGCTCCATCATGAGCTTGAGTTTCTTGGGTTGATGATTCCTTTTGACTCTTACCTTTCCCAACTATGAACTTGAATTTGGGAGCCTTCGGAGCTGTTGTGTCCCATCTATTCTTTGTTATCAATTTAGAAGTCTTTCCCACAGGCCCTACTATAGCATCTTCAAATATGTTCTAGAAAGGTTTCAACTGAATACCTCACAGAGTTAGCCAAACATTGGTATTAGCAAGAATATTTTGGAGCTTGGTCCTTATGGAAATGTTTTCTTTTTGGGACCATTGAATTAGAGGCAAAGGTGAATCAACAACTTTGTTCTTCTCATACATAGGATCTAAAATGTCACCATCATCCTCAAAATATTGAAGGATATCAGCAAGATTCAGGTTCTCAATTTGTTCTACTGTCAAACGGCAGTAGTCAAGCCTCCTGATATCCTCTCTTGTCCTACAATCAATCCACACATATTCTACCTGATGAACATGAGTATAGTTTTTCTTGATTTTGTTCTTCATGCCTCTATAATCAAAGTATTTCCTAGCCTTAAAGAACTTCTCTCCTCATTTCTTCTTCCATGGCTCGAGCCTTATAGATGGAATTGATTGAGTATCTCCCAATGGTAATGGAGAACTTAAGACCAGTCTTGTGGGCACCAGATTGGCATTCATGCACAACCACCATTTGATGAGTCATCTCCATGAGAATAATATTGTCATATGGTTAACCAGGAAGCATGAAAGGATCATTATCAAAACATCCAATTCTGAGATACGTGAATGTAGGGAATTGCAAGAATATACATCCATATTGATTAACTATATTTCGGGCTTCATTTGATACTCTCTTATTCTAAAGATCTTTGTCAAACATACACATGTATTGAGAAAATAAAGCATCATTGACCCTCCTGAAATGATGCAAACTTTCCTTGAGAGTCAACTGTGTGAAATATTGATAAAAATGAACTTGACTCCTATCTCCTGTAGTAAAAAATCTTAGAAAATGCCTCACTCAGGTAGTTGGATATACAAGATATGAAGTCATGTAGAAATTCAAGGTGGTAGGAACTTTGGTTAATTATTCACATAATGCATCAACAATCTGTTTGCCCCATTAGATTTTCTTCTTATTTTGCTAGATTGTATGGATGTACTGATACATATATTTGTGATAAGTGTCTAATACTGGAAGACCTTTTACTCTACTAAGAAGAGTAATCAAATCATTTACCTCCTCAATGAAGTCACTTCGGTGAGTAGTCTCAAGCCATCTTGCAATAGTAGACCTTGGAGTCTTCAACCAATTTTTATTGATGTTTCTCTTGAATTTGTTTGAATTATTGTTATAGTACATTATTGATAATTGCATATCAATATTGGCATATTGACCTTTATACGAACACTTCAAAATAATGTTAAATAAATCATCATCCAACTTGATAAGAGTCTTCTTTCTCTCTGAATCCTTTACTAATTTTCTCACTGGATCTTATATGTTAGTGAGGATAATGCAAATTGATGGTTTTGTGCTGACATATGAATAGACACAACCAAATGAATTCCACTATTGATGATTGGCTCCATTTTGGAGGACACTGGCAGCTCCTTGACTCTTTTCAAGAATTCTTCTAGATCATCATGTCCTATCTCTTTGTCCTTAATGTTTTCAATGTTTGATGACATAGATGAAGGATGAAAGACTAGATGTGGGTCTTGCTTCTTGAACATCATTGCTCTTTTTCTCGATGATGGCTCTATCATTTGAATATGATTGCACTATAATATTTGAAAAAGTTCACCAGATTTAAGCCAATTAGCCTCCTTACAAGGAATACAAAATCCCAATTGATAGAATAAAAGTATTTTATTGAGTACAAATTGAATTTATGTTTTCAATTTGCAAGTGTGTGCATTCAATGTAACTCAGACTTATAAGTTCGATTTGCACTAAAAACTAGTGAAAAACTCAAAGAAAGTGCACATCAGACTTACATGTCCAATTTGCACTTGGGAATATAAAAAAAAAAGGGTGCATATCAGGCTTGTAAGTCGTATATGCACTTGGGGATGATTAACAGTCATAGGCGCATGTCAGACTTACAAGTCCAATCTGCACTTATGTTAAAATAACAAAGGAAAGAAAAACTATCTTAGGTGCTAATCAAGGTTGTAACCCTGACTTACACATAAGAAAGTACCATGGTGCAAGTCGGGGTTACAACCTTGAGTTGTACCTACCAAAACACTCAACACTTATATGAATACTTTAGAAGGAAATAACTCAAGGAATAGTGTATGGTGGAGCCAGAAACCTAACATGCACCATCGGGTAAGGTGCTAATGCATGGCATGGTCATGGCTTCACCATCCACCGCTAGGAATATACAAAGGAAAATGATGTGAGTTGGGGTTATGATCTCGACACACATTGATAACAAGGGTTTCAGTGTTTGCCGGGACCATAATCTTGACTTGCATCATTTGTTAGGGTTCGGTAAGAAATATGAGATGTATGTCAGGCTTTAGATCCTGCCACACATCTCCTTATTTCAAAGGGCATTGAAAGGAAGAAAAACAATAGTGCTAAGAAGGGAATAATTTTGATATACATCAAATTTAAGACTTCAGTATATATCAGAACCATTAACCCAACTTACACAGTCATTTAAAAACTAAGGCTGAAGATTAATAAAAATTTAGAAAACACAAATGAAAGATAGAAAAATTTCATACTGTGGGAAAGACAAACTCGACCTTGAACAAGAATCTTTGGGTCTTGTGAATCACTCCAAACAAAAATGAGAAGAAAGAATTGAAAATAAAGGGGAAAAGAAACCCAAATCAAATCAAACACTTAAAAGAAATAAATGCAAATACGTGCATAATTATGGTGTATTTTGGACTTAAAAGTCCAATTTGCACCATAAGACCAAAAGAGGTGTAAGTCAGACTTGTAAATCCAAAACACACCTAGAAACGCCTACTAAGTGCAATGTTGGGTTATAAGTGTGACTTTACACTTAATAAGCCAAGGACACTAGTGTAAAATCGGACTTATAACTCAATTTTAAGATCAATAAGGCAACTGTTACATATTTTTTACTCACATGCTAAAAATATATTCACATAAGGTTCTATGCACTTTAGGGAGTAAGTTTTCAAAAGAGGGCTAGGAGAGATTTTAGCATATCTTTAAAGTTTATGTTTATTTGGAAATTTGAGCCTTCATTTTAAATTAAAGAAAGCTGCTCCAAAGGGTTTAATATTTTCAAATAAAATTCATGAAAAGTTTGGAGGGAAATGAAAGCGAAAAATAATTCTCCACATTGACAAAGAAATAAGTGTTACACCATGCATGAAAAAAGAGCTGAATTTTCTCTTTCCACGTAGAAGTCTTTGCCATGAGATAAACTAGGGTTATAGAAGAAAAGGGCTCTTAGTTGTATTATGAGAACACCATGTTTTCTTCAAGTTCTTCAATGAAGATCCAAAATAGTAGCCAATGACTCTTCACAACTATTTGTAATAGTTTTTTCAAAAGATTAACAAGGACTTGAAGAGCAGTTTCAAAAGCTTTAACATGAATGTGTCCTAAAATGAAGGGGAAAATATAAAAGAAGGGGTGAGTAAGCCATAAAGACTATGATATACATACCATGCAAATGCCATGCACGCTTGCTCTCCAAGTTTCGGGTTATCTCTATATTTATTTTTCATCATTTGCAAGGAGTAAAGCTTTTTATCATAAGAGTTATTTACTTTTCTGGGAGTAAATAATGAGATCATGTTTCAGCCATAAAGTAAAATATTAAAATCTATGACTGTATAAAAAGGGTTTTTATTGTTACCATTACCTTGTGAGAGTTTTTCAAAAAATACTTTAGGGTTAGATCAAAGTAACAAGGATCTCAAAGTTAGAGTTTAAAAGACAAAGTATGACATTAAAGAACAGTCAACTGACAAAGCAAAGACCAAGGATTTTGTGAAGGCTATATCAACTTGAAAATACATTCAAAAGATCTAAGGACAACAACTGATAAGAGTCAAAAGACCAAGGGAAATCATGAACACAAAATACCATGTCAGTCACTGAGATATGTAATAGTGAAAGAGACATTTTTCAGTGAAAACATCAAGCTATAAGGAAAAAGGCTTCATTAACAACTATGGAGCCAAGAAATGATACATGTACAACCATGACAAATGAATTCAAAGACTATATAAGCAGTCCATGTAGCAGGTTTTAGAATTAAACCATCATGATAATTGATGGAAATATAGTCTTCAAAACACAAAACTATGAGATGACAATGAGATGAATCTTTCCATGAAAACAACAATGAGTAAGATGCAAAGAAGAAAGGACAATAAATATTAGACCTTAAAGGGATTTAAAAAAATAGACGAGGATAGAAGATGTCCCAGCCAAAGACAGGGCACATTAAATACAATGCATCAAGAAGATGATAGTGAACAACTAACAGTCTGAGGCATGAGTTCATTCATAGTCAAAACAAGGTCCTTCAAGCCAAATAAAAGAAGCCACCCAGATAGTGCATACAATGAGATTTATGAAAGGATACAGCCATAAAGAGTAGTAAGGAATCTATTTCTCAGTGGTAAAAGGATGAACTAGAAGGATGATGAGCATACAATGATAAAGACAATATAGATAGGTTTATGGCAACAAATAAGATGAGTCAATAGGGTTCTAGAACTAAAAAATTAGTGCATAGAGGGCTTGGGAGAATGGAGAGGGTGCACTCTAAGTGTTGACGAACAAAAATCACAATGGGTAATGGTTTTGGACCTTGCACAACTTAGAGCAACCCTTTGATGGTCAAATAACAGTCCAAGGGCACATGCTGAAAGAAAACTGTCTCAGAACAGTTATAGTAGCCCCTAGATTCTAAAAGCAATTTGATCCCGCTATCATATTTAGGCAAGGTGTTTGATGAACAATGAAAAAATGGAGATCAAGGAGCAATAAATGAATGCAAACATCAAAGGTCCATACCAAAAAAAGTAAAAGACATTCAACAATACACATGGCAACCCTCAAAGCATTTATGAGAATAGAGAAGATTCTTTGGAATGATATACAAGACTAAGATCATTGTCACAATATTCATAGAACATGTTCCAGTCATGAGATAGGTTTGATACACAAGATGAGAGCAGTCCATTGATTGTGGAGAGCTACCAAAGTCACAATACAATCTAATAGTGAGAAGATGAACTAATACAGTCCTGCAAAAGAAATGAATGATGAATGTTGCAGTTTCAAGATCATGGTAAGAAGATCATGTACACAACAAAAATAGTCACAAGGCTCACTCGAAGAGCTAATACAAGCATCCCATGTCAAAAGCTCTTAATGCACACATAGACAACCATCAAGGAGGGATAGTTGACAAATTTGTGATGACAGTCCTTGTACTAGCCTTCAGTGATGAATGCAATGACCTGGTTTTGTAAAGAAGATGATATGTGAGTAATGAGAAGTAGCAACACATATTGGAGGACAATCAAAATGTTAAATAGATTGCTACAGTCACAAAGAATAAGAGCAGATCATAGTTATTTGGTGATAAAAGCATGATCCAAGAAGAGGCACACAATCATTGTCAAAAAATAGTGATGGGAGGTTTCAGTCCAAGGGCAGACATGACAACCATTCATATAATAGAACCCTTCATGAAATCATTTCTCAAACATAGAGTTATATCATTCAAAAACTATTATAAAGTGATAATAGTCAAAGGATCAAGCACCAAAAAATAGAGCCATGAAGCTTAGCAACCTCAAGAATGAAGTCATAGTCATCATCTATTCAGGGTCTTAGATTAAAGGGCAATAATAACCGTCAAAGAGTTCACAGTGCCAAAGTTTAGATAGAAAAAGTCTTGTCAAAAGAAAACTTTCAAGTCTGTACCAGTCACAAAGACAATATACATACAAGTTCAAAGAATGAGTATTTTAAAAGTCAATCAATTCTCATTCAAGAGAGATAATAATGAGAAAGGGATAGACAACTCGTACATTGGATAGGAAAACAAAAGAACTATGAAAAGCTACATAGACCTAAGGGCAAGCTTCAAGCTTGTATCCCTTGTATTATGCATATCAATTCAAGTTAATATTATAAGGGTAGGAGAAATAGTTTTAAGTTTCATCCATCAGTTCAAGGGTCACTTGAAGAGGCAAAATGTATTGTTGAGTTCACAAATAGTTTAGACCTAAAAAAGGGAGCTTTTGGAGGAGTCTACAACGGTTCTAGTGCAGTTTTGACCTCACATGGGTCATCCACCACTTGGGGCTACTTTTCAGGAAATTCACTCTCAATTATCACCCATTTGAAGCACCTTTTTGCACGATTTTTTTTAAAATTAGACCCAAGCATCTCTAGTGCAGTTTTGACCTCACATGGGTCATCCACCACTTGGGGCTACTTTTCAGGAAATTCACTCTCAATTATCACCCATTTGAAGCACCTTTTTGCACGATTTTTTTTAAAATTAGACCCAAGCATCTCAGATCATACAACTTGGAGATATTTTCAAGAAATAAGACCACCAGTTGAAGCTCAGTTCTACAAGGCACAATTAGTCAGCTTTCAACTCCACTTTTCTATAAGGATTCTTCTTCTCTTCGTTCTTTTCTACTTCCTTTTTCTCTTTGCCTTTTAGCTATCAACAACAAGGCATGAGGATTTTTTAGCTCACCATGGAAGCATATTTAGTTGTAATAACAACTCTTTCAGATTTTTTAATAAAAAGATAACAATTTTCCTTCTTGATACTTTATGTGTTGTGTTGAATGAAAGATTTGATGAAGTTCTTGTGATTCATTGTTAGAATTCTCTTATTTTGTCTCTTTCAAACAACATTAATGCAAGAGGATACATAGTAATTATATGTTATAGATTGTGTTCAGATAGTCTTAGTAGTTTGTAGCTATGAAAACTCAATGTTTTATTTCAAGAAAACTCTAAAACCAACCATTTTCTATGAAATATTTATGTATTACATGCTTTGTTGAGTTGTGACAAACAAGGTTTCTTTTGTTAAGATGTGTTGTGAGTTAGTGCAGCTGATTAGGTTTCTTAAATATTTGGTGCATCATCTCTTAGGATAGGTTTCCATTCAAGCATTCTTCCTATCCCTTTTCCCATCAAGTCAAGTTTGTAGGAGGTTTCATCAGAGAGAACCGACTCACTTTGGAGGTTGATTTTCACCATAGGCAACCTAGAGGCATAGAAATCTTCCCATGTTTCACAAGATTGATGAGATTTCAACTTAAGCATCACGGGGGCAATCTTGGAGACAAAAACAACCAAAATTCCTCGTAAAACCAACTCTTAGAGAAATGAGTGAATTTTAAATAAAAATTCGAAGGGGGTTATCTTGTTTTCACCTGGAATGAAAACACGTATAATAGCTAGCTCTAACTAGGGAACATCTTTTAAGTATTCCTGAGAATAATTAGAAGGGGTGGAACATTAGATCTCTAAGTACCTTCGTCCATTCCATTGGGCCAAAAAGTCAAGCGACTAAAAGCACAAAAAAAAGAAAAAAGAAAAGAAAAGAAAGAAAATAAATAATTGAACTGAACTTTACAACATCTTGAAACTTTACTAAGTGAACAATTTGAGATGTTGTCCAGTATGAGGTAGTGAAAATGGAGTGTCATCCAGATATGACTAAAGATAACTTGATTCTCCACATATATGATGTATTGTAAAAGGACAAGTCCACAGGGAATCAAATTTTCCATGCATTCCTTTAGGCTCATGTCTCTTATTCCAAAGAAGTACAAGATCACCAACTTTGAAATCTCTGTCTTGTTTTCTTATTGAAGAGAGTTTTAACCCACTTTTGATGTTCAACAAGATGATCCACTACCTAAGCACATTGTTCTTCCAATTGAGTAATAAACATGCTTCTTTTATCTAAAGCATTTGGATAAGTCTCATCTTCAACAACCATTACCAACTTTAGAGAAGGTAACTCTAAAGTAATAGGATTTTCAACATGAAGTCTATACAGTAACTAGAAAGGAGACATACCAATACCCCTCTTTGGAGTAATATGATTAAACAACAAAGCATCAAACAAATATTTGTGTCACAACCCCTGGTTGTCATCAACAAGCTTCCTGATGATATTCACTAGGTTCTTGTTACTAGATTCTGCCTAACCATTACCTTGGGGATAATAATTGGACGAATGTGCAAGGGTGATTCCATATCAAAAACAAAATTGAGTTACTTAATAGAAAGAAAATGAAGCTACATTGTCTGCCACAATCTTATTAGGAATACCAAACATACAGATTATATTCTCCTTCAAGTATCGACATACCACTTCCAAAGTAGCATGCATCACTGGAATGGCTTCAACCCATAGTGAAATAATCTCTTGCTGTAGGAACATGAGTATGTTCTACATTGGAAGATGGATTAATAACACCAATTAAATAGATTCTCCATTTCTTGAAAGGTTCATTAATTACAACTGGATTAAGAGGAAGAGTTGCTAACTTTTGTTTCCCAACAAACTGCTGGAAAAGATCACCATTTGCATACCCATTTGTATGTATCCTGGAAAAGTTTAACCCAATAGTATCTATCTCTTATAATCTTATGGGCTATCACGAGTGCATATAAATTCCCACTACAAGCTAAGCTATGAAAAGACTCCAGCAACTTCACTTGTTGCACTTTATCAACACACCTTAAAAAGGTGCCATCAATATTTTTCTTATACAAACAATTGTCCCAAATGACAAAATTTGAAACTTTGAGCTTAACGTTCCTTTTTTCTTTGTAACTCAAATAGGGAGGACATTCACCATGTTGGCAAGAGACACTATACCAATAGAGATTAGTGCATGAGAAATGTTTTCGGGTTGTCATTGATGGCAACTCAGATCCAGAATCACATATGATATATGCAGAATTGTTCTACTAGAAGGTTTATATTCATTCTGCTTAAGTCTGAAAGGTGGAATACAAAGTATGGATCCATTGAGAAGAACTCAATTTTGGTTGCACAATTTTTTTTGTGGTTGAAGAGGTAATTGATTGGATGTTTGAAACAACTTATTTTCACAATTGTAGCCTCCGATATTGATTCTTGTGCAAGATAGAAGATCCGGTATCTGATATTTCAGGAAGAAGAGGGTTATTTGGGTGATTAGTGATGAAGCGTGTTATGCGAAATCCTTGGGATGATTTCGATGATTGGTTTTGTGTTCAAGGTGGTCGAGCTGACACGTGTGAAGCATATTATCAATTTGTTTAGGTCCGCACATGGATTTGTAATAAGATTGAGCCAACTTAATGTTACACATTTTATGTTGTGTGTTATGCGGTTTTTAGGCCGACATAGAATTGATTTAATTTGATGATGTAGATATATAAGACCAATTTATTTGAGCATTTTGGAGATAGATGTGTGTGTACAAATATTTTATGAGTGTCCACTAGTACAAAACAATAATATATGACTAAAAAAATTGCCAAAAATTGCATATAAATGACTAAATTTGATCACGTGACCATTAGTAGTTTATTGCCCATCATTAATCACACGACCAAATTTATGACTAAAATATTTTAGTCATTTATTGGTTGTTTTGATTGATCAATTTGGTCATTTATTTGGTCATTGATTTAGTCATTAATTTGGTCATTGATTTAGTCATTTATTTAGTCATTGATTTAGTCGTTAATTTAGTCATTGATTGTTGTTAATTGGTCATTTTTTAAGTCATTAATTATTGTCAATTAGTAGTATATTTAGTCATTTTAATCATAATTTTACCATCAACTAGTCATAAATTTAATCATATTAGGGCACGATGGAATCGAACCGCCATCTTCCTACTTGTAAAGAATGTGCTCTTCCATTTGAGCTAGCACCCTTTAAAGAATAATTATAACACGTATCCTATGTTAGCCTATAAACATACATTTCTACAAAATACAAAATCAAGTATTTGATGACAAAAAATCAATGTTTAAGGACATCAAATCACTATCTAAAATATCTACAAGAGAGGATTTCAATGAGCAATGATCAACTCCACACACAGCTAAAATATCTACAATGAACAACTCTATAATCAGCTAAAATATCTACAAGAGAGGATTTCAAAACAACAAGATTGACTCATATCTTTGTTTTTGCTCCATATCTCCTCTGCCATCTTCTTTGCATATTTAGGGTCATTAGACACTAAAATATTATCAAATAAGGTTCCTGATTTGACCCGTTGTACAAGAAAATAGGAGAACACAGATTGTCAAATGGAATCAATTACTCAAAGTCAACCAAGACACTACAAGTAGGCTGAGTTGACAACTTTAAAGAAGAAATACATATACAAACCTGCCATAACTCAATTCCAATATATTTCAAATTAGGGTATACATAGAGCTAGAGGTCATCCTTGAATTATATTCACAATAAGGTTACAATATAGTGTCAGATATTAGAGTATTGGAGACCATAAGCTTTTAAAGATTTGAAACCCCAATGATATGTCATTTATAAAGAAATGCTTACCAGGATTGTCAATCAAAGGAGCCTTCCATTTTCCCTTGTAGTTTGGATTATTGATTTTCTGTCAATTGTTTAATGTATCATCATAAGAAACCCATAGATACAAGCACTAAAAACAAGCAAGAAAGAAGCAGTCTGCCAACAATGTTGAAAATATCAACACTATAGTACTTGAATATGAGTGCTCAAAATATTAAATGACATCTCTATTACATAAGAAGAATGCAATAGGAAGGAAATTATTTCATATTCAAGTGCTACAACTGTAATAGATTGCCAATGCTACCAGGAAGGTTGTTTAAGCCATGCATATATATAAAAAATGCATGTGTATTATAGATGTACATGTATACATATGTGTATGAAATGTGAGTATCTACATTCATATATGCATATACAGGTGTATACATATGATTTCCCTTAGTCACACACACACATATGCACATAAACCCTAAACCAATTACAACACCAAATGGTGTGGTGTTGTATCCATATGTATATGATTTGGCCCAAGTATAGGCCAATGGTACCAGTTTGTTTATTTAAGATTTTAGACACTTTCATATTCAAGTGCTACAACTAAGAAAGATTGCCAATGGTACCGAGAGGGTTGTTTAAGCTATGCATCCATATAAAAATGCATATGCATATTAAATATATGTATATGTATACATATATGCATGATATGTGAGTATCTACATACATATATGCATGATATATGAGTATCTACATACATATATCTAGATACATATATGTATACATATGATATTCATACATGAATACACATATATGTGGCTTAACTGTCACAGTCACAACACTTAGATTTGGAGGTACATGATAGCTTAAATAACCTCCCTCACACCATTTCCAACCAGTCATGGCTGCAACACTTGGACTTAAAAGGGCTCGATGGCTTAAATACCCTGCTTGAGACCATTGGAAACTTGTCACAACTATGAAGGTTGGAGTTAGAATGTTGTGACAACTTAAATAACCTCCTTGATACCATTGGCAATCTTTCATAGTTGGGGCACTTGGAATCAGAATGGTGTGACAACTTAAATATTCTCCTTGATACTATTGGCAATCTGTCACAGCTGCAACACTTGAACATGGAAGAGTATATAAGCTTAAATAATATTCCTAGTATGTTTGGAAACCTATACAACCTGAAGGCTTAAGGATAATAGCTCTGAAAAGTATAAGAAATTAATTCTAGAGCAAATATTAAGGAATGAAATCCGAGCAACTGATATATCTCGACCACACAAGAATATCACTAAGTAAAATTTCATGTAACAACCATATAGAAATGCTTACACAACTAAATGAATATTGGTACAAGATTTGGGGAACTCTTACAAGTTCCAGTTTGTGTTTCTATGAATTTATAAAATGGATAATAGCTAGAAGTTAAATAAAAAGACTGGAGAATTACCTCAAGTGTTATTTGCTTTTGTAAAAGATAATTCAGTTTGATCATTACTGTAGTTATCCAGAATGAAATCAAGAAACCTGAAATGCAAATGACAAATGTTCAAGTGTTAGTATCCTAAATTGGTAGCACTTATTCCCAAAGTCTATGCATACCAAGCAGATTAAGGAATGTAACATAATTTTGAATAATTTTTATTTATAGTGTTTGCAATTCCCCATTAGTCAACTATACTTTACAAATAAGTAGATTGTGTGACAATGGGAAGTTAAAAAATAAAAAGGGCATTGTGTCTCCACGCAATGCATCCAAGAGGCCATTTTTAGAAAGAGAAAGGTTTAGAGTAGAAAAGGATCACTTTGTCACAGTGATGAGCAGAGATAAGAAGCAGTAGTAAAAAGAAGATTGTAAAGATTGCAATAATAGAGTGTGCCATACATGTCTGTATCAGTCTTCTAAGAGTCAAGAGAAGTTTTAGAAGTTTATAACATGATGTAATGTCTGTGATCTATACCTTTGAGAGTAAATTGGATTACCCTCATTGACTGTGAAAAGCCATTTACATTACAGGCTTATAACTGATATTCTCCATCATTTTAGATGATCATGTGATTCTTCATTATAGAGGGACTATTTTTTTACTATCATAATGTTAGTGCTCTTACATTCACTGTTTTGTGTCCATAGTGTTCTTGATTTGAACTCTGTCTTTAATTGCCAACTTAGAAGGTAATCCCTTTCTCTTCTATCATTCCCCATTGTAATCTTAAAACTCACCTGAAGCTATCTTTTAATATTCATGCCACGACTTTCTTATCACTATTCTTGTGACTGTTGATTATTGTTTTTGATGGGAATGGTTCAAACATTATACTATCATGAGCCTTTAAAAGATAGAGATTTCTATTTGACCGTGTTTCCCCAATTTGCTATGACTAAGATCATTAGGTCTTTATATTTTGATATATCTTCTATTGGGGAAAAAGACATCCCTCCTAGATGCTCTTGGATAGTGTTCAAAACACCATTATTTGACACTGGTTTGATATCCTTATTGATACAATCACTGCTATATATTTAGAACTGCCCTTTTGATCTATGCTGGGGAAATACTATGCTCTTATCATCATTTGTATCATTTTCTTTTACGAATGTAAGCATGACTCTTAGAGGATACTACTCATGGATAATTATTTGTCTCAATTTTTTTTTATCATTAATCAAACAAATGAAATAAAGTGACTTGTTGGCAATATATATCTTTGCCTTAAATTGGGGAATTCTTTGAGATTGTCTCCTCCTGACATCTTGTCTTAGATCTGCCCTATTATTGTAGCTCTGTAGGCTATTCATAGACTAACCTTAAGACACTAATACAATGTTCTTTTTTAGTTTTTTAAAACTATTGGCTTGGCATTCCATTTTGGGTGCATGGATTACTAGGAACAAAGCTGGGACAAGGACAAAATATATTGTAATAATGATACCAGTTGTCAAAACACCAAGGATCCCCATGACTTCTATGTATCTCATTTTTGACCTTCAACTGTGCTTACTGCTCTGTATGGTTCTCATGGTTCCGAGTATGAAGTTTGCAGCAGTTTTCAAAACTTCTTATACACCTCTTTCACTACTACTTTTTTATCTTATCATGAGCTGCTTACAAACTAATTGAGACTGCTTTTGACTGTCTTGAATAGTATTTACTACCTTTTTTTGGCATTAGTGTTCCTCATATCTATGTTTTACCTTTGAATACATCCCTCTCGTTAGCCTATATTTGTATCCTTCAAAATTATTGGTAGGGAACTGCTTGTGACTTGGAGATTGTATTTGTTGATCTCATGATTGTGTTAGCTACCATAATGCTTGGGCTCATCGTAGGTATCTTACTATGAATGATTTGAAATAGAGAAGAGCTATTAGAACTATCCTTTGGCTAAAATTTATCCTCTCTATCAGATTGTTCCTTACTTGAGCTGCTAATAGGTCTATCATTTTGGACTTATAGAGATGCATCAATAATTCTAATACTGTGATGGTATTATTTCTTCATTGGGACTACTCCCATGCATTTGAGGACTGCTAAACTATCCTATTCACATAATATTGTCTCAATAAAAAAAAGAGAACCCTAGGTCATCTTTACCATTATATGCTTCTGATCCTACAACTCTCGAACTACAAATAAGATTTTAGTGGGATTCTATGACTTCTCTTGTGTTTTGATTTTTTCTTTCTCCATAGAGGTTATATTGTTCTAGGGTCTTAAACTAAGACAATTATTGTCCCCTGTAGCTTCATCTCTAGCTATCATTTGTATAATTTAATGCCAATAAGGACTAATATGCTGCTCCTTTCAGTGAAGTGTCATAGTACTTTAGACTGCTCATACCATATTCTACAATTTTATGAAAACCATACAGTGAATGGCTCCTTGACTATCATCGTTGTTTGTATCTTACCATATTGGATTTGAGTCTTCATTTGACTATATGGCTTCTCTCAATAGAAAACTGTTTAAGGCATTTGTAACTTCTAATCCATGACTTCTCATCAAGCTTTGACACATTGAGATTGGAGCAGGGATCCTATACACTGTCACCAGAGATTATCAACAAGAGCAGATTCACCAATTGATCCTTTGAACTGATAATTCTTGATTGCCTTTTTGACTCATCATGCTTTGTAACAATGATTATCTTATTTATGACTTGATATATATTGATCTCTCTCTCACAAGTGTTTCAATTGATCTTTGATGAATATTGTAGATAGGAAATGTGGAAATCATCAAAGCAATATAAATATTATTAGCCTAGTTCAATCACAAAAACTCAATTGCAATGATAACAATCCTAAAAACACTCAATAAAGACATGAAAACAAGACATCAATTCAAATGCAAACCATTGCAAACTTGAATGTCTCCTTCATGTGGCTCCAATGTCTTTCTTTCTCCTTCAAATAGCTTTGTTGTGGATCTCACCTACTAGTGCATAAGCATGATGTGAAAGCAAGTAGACAAGACGATAGCGCAAGAATACTAGAAGCGTGATTGATTCGACCAGGGCTCAGGGACCTTGATTGAAGAAATTCATCCAATTTATAGACAAATTGGAGAAAAGACAAGATTAGCATGAATTTGATTCGAATGGAAATTGCAAATCAAAAATGACAATTATGACAAATTATGACAAATTTGCACTTTCTATGCAAGATTGATTGATTGTCAATTTTGACAAAATTATGACAAATTTCCATGTCAAAATTGATTGATTGTCAATTATGACAAATTGAAATGTCATTCCCATGAAATTAGGAGAAATATAGGAGAAAAATGAAATTAGATGAAGTAGAAATTAGGAAATTAGAAATGAGGAATTTAGGAATTAAAAAATTTAGAAAATTAGGAAATTAGGAATTAAGTGACTTAATTAACAATTTTTCATTTATTAATTAATTCACAAAAAGGGAGGAATTAGTTAGCCAATTAAATAAACTTTTAATTGTGACACGAAGACTTAGGATAAATAAATAAATTATTTAACCTAGAGGGAGAAATGACAAACAAGGTTAAATGAATAAATCATGAAACCCTAGAAGATGAATTAGAAATGCAAGGATGACAATTAGGTCTTGATTGAAGGATCGATTTGATCATGATTCTGACTTGATAAAAGACCAATGCTAACAAATGATTTGGTTGGTAAATGCCCCAATTGACAAGGAACAATGACTAATTGATCCAAATTGACATGATTGAGAAAGACAACGATCGATGACAAATCGATCACAAAATGACAAAATTGACAAGAAGACAAGGATCGATGACAAAATAGATTGCAAAATGACAAGATTGAAAATGACCATGATCGATGACAAATCGATCACAAGACGACAAGATTGAAAATGACAACGATCGATGACAAATCGATCGCATGATGATAAGATTGAAAACGACAACGATCGATGACAAATCGATCGCAAGATGACAAGATTGATAATGACCACAATTGATGACAAATTGATGGCAAGATGACAAGATTGATAAGAGGACAAAACCCTAATTAGGATTGACGATGTCCAAATATGACAAATGAGCACGCACATTGATGCGATAGGATAAGATCGATCAAAATCAGGACTGAAGATTGTTATCGACAAGACCAAAATCGAAAGCGAGGCAAATGAAGAATGCAGAAGAAAGAATCGATGTTCGCAAATGATAAAGACCAAGTGCGAATCATAGGAGAAATGTTAATGCGACGCAAAAACCCTAAAATAAGGCAATGCGCAAATGTTAAAGTATGACTCCGCATGCGTTGACCATTTTTAGATGTCTACAAATATAAACCCTTCTCTTTTGTTGAGTGCAAATATCATGAATGCATTTATTTTTCTTAACTATCCATAGTGACCTTTTGAAATATCTGAGACTACACTTAGGCCTGTTGTCTCTTGATTCTTCATTGGACTGTGGTTTCTTGGATAGTTCTCTGTAGCTTTATCTTTGAATGGTCACTGTCTTATTTGTAGCTTTATATTTCCTTTATGGTGGCATACCTCATGCAATGTTTTCACCTTTAAAACTAACACTAAACCTTTCAACAACCATCTTCATAAGCGGTTTGATATCAAATTGTGATGCAACATTAATCATTTCACCACTGTTATCAGTTATCTTTTGGCATGCTTAGTGTCCATGCCTTCATTATGCTTGAGTTGATGACTTCTGCAACTTTATTACTGTTAAATCTGCTTCATAATGTCTTATATGCATATGACATAATGCTAAATTGTTTACCTTTGCTACAAAATTTTCACTTTGTGTCATGGCATACTTTTATCTTTCATCAAGATCTAGAGCTGAAGAAAATAATTATGACACTAAATACCTCTGACCCTGCACTTTGAACAACCCTTGCACATCTTCTAGAACTTCATGGGCTATAGAAACACTGTGATTTTGACCTTTCACAACCTTTTGATTCTTTTTTGGGCTGCTAGATGGTTGTCTCTGATCTGACTGTAGACCTTGGTGCTTCATATTTATTTTTCTCTCTTCAAAAGACTCAGATTAGGGCCTCTATTCATGCTTTGACAGTGATACTTGACACTGTCATCTCCATATCATGGTCACTGTCATTCATCAAATCTCATAAATTGCTTCTATCAGTGTTATACCCGTAGTTCTCAATGTTGAAGACCGTCGCATACCTTCTAACACTATCTTAGACTTGGCTTTTTCTATTTAAGACAATATAAGACTGTAATGAGGCTGCTATGTGTCATTGATTTGCCAATGTATAATGTCTGGTAAATGACTTTGATGCTCTCAAATTGTTCTTGAAGCTTATATTGCTTGGTTCTGATCTTCAAAATCTTTTAGACTGTTTTAGGCACTGTGATCTCATTGCAAATTTATCTTAATCAACGTATGAACTTATTCAATCATGGGGTTTTGTATGTTGACTTGGTACATACTTCATTTGATTATATTCCCTTAGTATCATGCCACTTCCTAAAGATATGGTTTTGAAGACTAAATAGTAGAGGTTGCATGTTGAATACTAATGCACAAGAGCAACCACAAAGATCAAATCTGAGAGGGTTTCAAGAAAACAATAAACAAGTATGAAGAGTGGAAACAATTGAAAAAGAGAGTCACAAGGACATCTCACAATCCCTAGCAAATACAGTGAATTTGTAAGGTCACAACCAAATTAGATGAGGGAATATAGTAGTCATGATGTGCATAGCCCTACATAGCTCTATACAAGTAAGGTCACAAAAAGTTGACAGTGAAAAGGACTCAAACATAGCATGATAAAGATCACATTACATGGAGCTAGAGCATAATGATCAAGAACTTTTAGGACATCTAGCCCAAATCCAGTGGCAAGTCATGATTCAAAAGACAAAAGACAATCACCTTTTGAGAGAAGCCACAAACATTTTGACTGTCACAAAGTAAGCATTAATGATAGAGCTAGATGTCCAGAACATGGGTAAAGTCATAATGAAGCATTCAAGTCAAAACAAAGTGATGAGTTTATACACAGTCAAACTCAAAATGTATAGGGTAAAGGGCAGAGTTAAAATCCTCAACACAAAGAAATCATAAGGTCCCATCAAAGACACAAAGGACTAATCAATGATAGAATATTGATAGGGGTTTAAATTAGACTTGAGACAGTTTTAAGAAAAACATTCACAGTCATAAAGCAATCACATGCCAGGTTTAAACAATCCTTGTGAAAGGTGTCAAATGCACAAATCAGTGTTACAATGGAGATAGAGTATAAGTCATTGGTGAGTTCCCCATCAAGCAAATGATAAGATAGTTTATATTGAAGTCCCTTTAAAATATCATACGCTTAAAAAAAATCTTAGGTCAAACTCCTACTCATGTTAATAAGCCTATGCCTAATGAAGGCCAATTTGAGTCTCAAAATCGAATCACAAGCCGTTCTATTAGGAAAACAAAATGGTCGTGTCATCATGCAGTTGTTCAAGGGTCAGTTTGAAGAGGACAAGAGGTAGTGTTTTCAGTTTATCTATCAGTTTGATAGAGATAAGAGGAGTTTTTGCAACAAATGAGGAAGTTCATGGTCAATTCATGGGATCTATAGACAAAGAAATGATAGTCAAGGTCACTTCAAAGGTAATAGAGCAACCTATGGTTTGATAGACCAGTGAGGGGAACCTCCAAACAATTATTAGCTATGAAACAAAGCAACATAGCCAAACCAATGCCCACAAAATAATCATTGGGCTCTTTATAATTCACAGTGAAGATGATAGAGGTAGGGTGTCTTATAAGATCTTGTTGCAACAATCATGAGCAACAAATAGAAGTAGACAATCCTCAACAAATCATAGTGACCTATAAGAGCTCAACATGATAGAAGAAGGCATTCTCAGAGACTATATTGAAACAAGCTTCAAGTTTCCAAGTCAAGTATGAGCAGCTACAATACCAAGAATAAAGTAAAAGGGATTCTTAAAAAATTGTAAATATTCTGACATAGATATTAAGGTACAAAGAATACCTACATTTGAAAGCTAAGGAACAACAATCAAAGGCATCATAAATCACTCAAAAAACAACCACGAGTCATAAGGGAAACATGACAATCTTCAAGGTTCAACAAGGATAGTAATAAGAAGAAACAAGTGTGTAATGATGATCCTACCATCTATTTAAAGAACAATATTAGTAATTTTTTATCCTCCGTCATTTGCAAAGAATAGAGACCTTGTTTGAAACCCTAAAGTTGTCCATAGATAGTCAAAGGAGGATAAAGGATAGTTAAAAGATAATGAACATCTTCATTGCACAGCCAAATGTGATAAAGATGCAAACATATGAAGACTATAGACAATGATCATGAGGAAAAGAGAACAAAATACTTAGTCATAGAGAGTGCAATCCAAAAACAAAAGAAAAGTCTTTTATTTCTCTAAAGGAACCTTGATTAGAAAGGATAGAAGAAAATCAAATCACAGTCTCAGACATGATATCATTCCAAAGAAAGCGAACTCCAAAGAAATATAAAAAACAAAGAGCATGATACAAACAGAGGAAATACAGTGAAAAGAAAATAAAACAATAGAGTCATGATGAGGAGATTGTAGATCACAAAGGGCATCAAAGACATAGTATCCTGAGCTATCATTGCACTGATAAGCTTCCACAAATCATACTAAGAGAGAACAGATGAAAAAATTAATCGTTCGCAAACCAAGCAAGCCATCAGGATTGGCAAAAAATGTCAAGAGACATCCATCCTAAGAGATGGTCTGGTAATACCATAATAGTATTTCATTACCCTAGATTTTTAATTGTCTTATGCTACTTACATTGTGCAACCTTTTTTTTCCTCTTGTGCATGCATCCAAGTGAAATCACTCTAATAAGAAACATAATATTAAACATTGAAGAAAGTAGAAACATTGCCAGCTAATGGTCAAAAGATTTTGTGTAAGTTCATACTGCACCCAACTAGTATTAATTCTCTGACTTTGAATGACAGGTTCACTTTAGATACATTGGCACTTGATGCTTTCTAATTCAAAAAAACTTGAAATAAAGGGACACTTAAGCCCAGGTTATTAACAACAGGTCGACAAGATAATTGAACCATACACTAAGACAATTAATACAAAGCTATACTTGCCACTGGGAAAAATGAAACATTCACTGATAAGTTGAATTCTTAGTAAAGCTGATTGATGAATTTGAAGAATGGTTCTATCACAATCAAAGAAATGAAAATCATTGGGCTTTTCACCATAGAATATAAGTGTATTACTAAATACATGAGAGAAAAAACTAATAGATAATGTATTAGATTCACCTGATGTGACAATGGATAGGCTCACCCATCCACAGGTATACCAAGATTACGTAGCAATGGTGCCATGTATTTGGATTGAGAAGCAACTTTCTCAAGTTGTGCCCTTACTTTTCCACACAACTTTTCTTTTAAGTCCATTGTTTCTTCATCATGTGGTAGAATATAGATCAGAATATTAAGGCAAACCAAAAAGATCATCATGATAAGGGTGGCATCAGATAAAGGTACATAAATTAAAAATAAATTAGCTCAGACAATGTATTTCATATGGTTGTGAAAAATACCAATAGTCCATTTGTTAAGAGATAGCCTATAGTAATATTTATCATGTTTAGTATTTCAAGCACTTAGCAAAGTACCATTAAAGCTAATTTTATTAACAACATAAAAGAGAATAGCAATATTTATTTTATAGAACATCTAATGTTTTACCATATGTACATGCAAGGGACCCCTTAACAACAAAACTCAGGATGGACCACCAAGAGCAAAGAAAAAATAAAAAAAACCTTCATCTTAGAAATCAAGGAAGATTAAAGAAAGAAGTGAATAAAATGGTAACTATTAAATCAAGATCTTGATTTCCAAACCTTCTTTTGGGTTTCTCTCATTTCTTCAAGATGTCATTTTTTGTCTCCTCTCCATATCTTGCTTCCATGCATCTTCTGCTCTTTTTGTCTTCTGGTGGAGTTGTGCCTCATTTGCCTAATAAAAAACAACATTGTATTGACATATCAAATTACAGGTAGAAAAGTCTAATTGACCCACAAACATGATATCTTAAACAAGCTACAATTTGACAAAACCTACCACAACTCGTTGCATGCATGCTCAAATAGAAACCCCAGCACAAAAGAAAGCAAGCAATATTTTTCAAGACAAGCACTATACAAATTCTATCAAAAATTAAAATTATAAAACTGACTACATTATTATTTAAACATACAACTCTAAAACATTGCGCTATTTTCAAGATTTAAAAATAAGCGAGGAGAGACTTTAAATGTGTTCCTCTTGACTGAGTATAAAGTGAAGATCTTGTTCAACATTAAGTGGATCGGTGGGTTTCTAGGCTAGAAAACCCTTTAATGAGTTGGGCATCAAGGTAAAAGAAGTGGCTTTCTCAAACAGATCTTGTAGAGAAGAAACAGGTGCTTCTATTCCTGTTATTTATCGATGCTCTGTTGTAAAGCTTTTGGCAACATCTAAAAAGTATTTTTCTGTGTTACTCCTCTGCTGCTCTAAACATGTTACTATGAATTGATCAAAAGGAGTGGGAGGAGTTGAAGTACAAATATATGAAAGGATAATTGTGCAAATGTCCTCAATTATTTTTCAGGCAGGAACCTCAGAAATTGAATTTCGTCTCATTTATGGAAAATGACAAATGTTTATTTTCATTGTCCTAGAGCTCTCATTTTATAACTATTTTACTAAAGTTACCAAGTAGAGTGACTATCTAATGCCAATTTAAGGGCCATTTTTTAATATGAGGATTGATTTCTTGCCATCCTTAGTTTACTACTTTGTTGTAGTGCGCAAAATATTTATTAGTATTACTGTCATGGACATTAAAACTAACACTTGTATCTTCATGAGGTGCAATGATTAAGTTGATAACAAGATATACTTTGAATAATATATAATTGAAAGGTACACAATCAAAAACTATAAAAACACATTTGTGAGTGATAATTTATTGGGTAACATGTGAGAGTAACTTCTACATGTTGCTTTTGTATGGGGTGTAAACATGTTGAGCCCAATGTTATAAATTCTGAGTATGCCTATTCCATATTTCCTATGTTAAAATATGTCCAGTTCTCATTATAAAGAGTTGATTGTGTATTTACTAGGAATTCTCAATTTTGACATATATATATTATTTGGAGGCCTAGTGGATTAAAGGCACCCATTCTGTCATTTGAATATGTAAATATGATGTCTTAGATCTCAGGTTTGTACATGTAAAATATGTTTCATTTGTTTGTCTTGGAAACTTTATTCGCCTCTAGAAAGCCCTTCCAATTGCTAGTTACTTCTAGTTCACAGTCTGGAATATTACCATTCCTTAGCTGACCCATGCTATTTATATGGTGTACTTAGGTGTTTCTGGTTTTATTTTTAAAATTGGGGGCAGTCCTTGGTACATTTCCTACCCATCCCTGAAATGTCTCTAGTGCAGGGACAAGCATATTCCAAGAGACTTGGTCCCTGTGGAACATGGTGTGATTTGATTTTTGATGAAAGTTAATAAAACCACCCAATTCCAGAAGACCAACTATCCTTGCCTAGCCTAGGATCATTTATCTTTGTTTTTGAGATTTTATAGACTTAGTATTTAAGTGGAAGGTTTGTTCAAATGTAAATTTGTTGATGTCACAACATGTTAGACAGTTCAAATAACTAGAAGACAACTGAGAAGGGGGGGGGGGGTGAATCAGTTGTCATCAGATTACCAGAACCTTAAGCAATTAAAACTGTAATACCAGAACCCCAAAAAATCAATACCGGAATGCACAAACGAATTACCAAAATAACAAATATACCAATTAAGGACAAGCAACAATTAGAGAATAAATACCATCCACATGACACCAAGATTTGTACGTGGAAAAACCGGTAAAGGGAAAAACCACAGTGGGAATCCTACCCACAGTAAGATAATACTTCTACTATAAAATTGTGATTACAAATCAAGGGCATGCACTTGCAGGAAGGCCAACAACCTAGAGCACACTGCTCATTACAAAAGGAGTTTCACTGACTACATAAAAATCCAGACTACAATCCAAAAGGAAGAATGAACTGTAATGATAACATCTCCTATGCCTGAGTGCAGTTCTGGTTAAGTTTAATACCGAAGGAATAAATCCTCTTACATAAACCCAACTCGATCACCAATGATCGACCAAATCCTCTGCATGAATTATTATTACATTATTCGCTTGCATACCACTTTCCTCTATGATCTACAATGAGATCTTACATCATATATATACAACCCCTCAACCATAAATAATAAAGTTGGCCACCAGACAATAAAGAAATTAGATAATTATAAAATGTGCCATCCTGAGACCAAACAAATAATATTCAACCCATAAGACATCCTAGAAACACATCGAGAAGATCAAACAATACGTTACATTAAGCTAGTCCAAAACCTAGATAGTACTGAACCCAATTAGGTCCACACACGCTAAAGCAATGATCCCAATCAGCCAAGTCTAGAACACGATCACCATCAACATTCTGAATCTCTACTAGAAGCCACACCAACATGACTTATGCATAATATCAAATATCTTTAACAAAGCTCTACCGATGAAACCCTCATCGGATCAACAAACCAAGCTTACCGGTATACATGATAGCATCTGATCACCAAATCAATACCAACTGATTGAATATGAATCTAAGTAGCATGAATAGCATATCTAAGCCATTTCCACAAGCCAAAACATACCAGAGCATATCGGATCATCATGATCTAACCAACCAGAAACCAAACATCCTACCAGGACTAGAAGGATATAGGTAAAGCAGCCAAAACAACTAGTGTTGACATCAATGACGAAACATCATTGCAACACATAATCAATTCCTCCAAATGGCCAACAATCTCCCCCTTTGGCATTGATGGCAACACTAGATGTGAAAAACATCCAAGTGCCAAGAAATGCCAAACAAATCTCCCACACAAGAATATAGCAATGAAGTTCTGATCCATATTCTCCTTGTAAATGATATCTTAGTTAAGTTTTGCAAATTTCTCCCCTAATGTATATATCTCCTTAAGTTTTTCACATGAATAGCTCTCCACCCTTGACATCAATGTGAAAGATCTGGCATAGATATCAAAGCAAAAATAAAAAACCATTGAATCACAAGGCTAACTACTCCCCTTGAGCAGTAGCATCAACACATCAATACAGAATGAATAATATCTTTGATAATGCATATCGCACTAATGCCAAATAGCATCAAACAATTTCTGTCGAAGGGGCAGAAACCCCTAATCTGTCTCTAAGGTACTCAAATGATTCTTTAGGCAATGGTTTAGTGAAGATGTCTGCAATTTGCTCTTTAGTGTTCACATAAACTAGGCTAACTTCATTTTCTTCCACCTTCTCCTTCAAAAAGCTATACTTGATAGATATGTGCTTTGTCTTAGAGTAAATACCATATTCTTTGATATGTCTATAGTAGCAGAGTTATCACAGTGAATAACTACCGGTCTAATGCAATAGACTTTTATGTCCTTCAACATTTTCTTCATCCATAGAACTTGTGTACAGTTTGTAGCAGCAACAACATACTCAACTTTAGCAGTAGATAAATAAGTACACAATTGTTTCTTGCTGATCCATCAAATAATTTTCTTTCCAAGAAAGAAAGCTCCACCGAAAGTAATTTTTTGGTCATCAACATCACCTACCCAATCTGCATCTGTATATGCACATAAAGTAAAGTCATCATCCTTAGGGTACCACAAACCATATTCAGATGTTCCTTGTAAGTGTCTAAAAATCCTTTTCACCGCACTCTTATGATTTTCTCTAGGATCACTTTATTATCTTTATGCAATGCAAACAAAATTCATTATATCCGGTCTAGTCTGAGTCAAATATAATAGACCTCCAATCATAGACTTGTATCTTGTAGGATTCACCAGTGCAGATTCATCTTTCCTTGTCAATTTCTCACTTGTAACCATAGGAGTACTAACTGGTTTGGAGTCTCCCATACCAAATTTATTCAACATCTCCTTAGAATATTTTGTTTGATAGATGAAAATACCTTTGTCAGTCTGAGTAATCTGCAAACCTAGGAAAAATTTCGTTTCCCCAATCATAGACATTTCAAATTCTTTCTCCATATTGTTAGAAAATCCCAAGCACAACTTATATTCACCTCCAAAAATAATGTCATCAACAAAGACCTCAATAATCAATATATCATTATTAGTGACTTTATAATATAGATTATTGTCAGCATTACCTTTAGTGAAACCAAGCTTCAAAAAATATTTGTCTAACCTTGCATACCATGCTCTAGGTGCCTGTTTCAATCCATATAAGGCTTTCCTTAACCTACAAACCATGTTTTTATCATCTGAAAGTGAAAAATCATCAAGTTGCTCAATATAAACTTCCTCATCAAGATCTACATTCAAAAAAACACATTTAACATCCATTTGATAAACCTTGTAGTTTCTATGTGCAACATAGGCAAGAAATAATCATACAACTTCAATCCTAGCTACAGGTGCAAAAGTTTCACCATAATAAATTCCTTCCTTCTAAGAATATCCTTTACAAAACAATATAGCTTTATTCCTCACAACTTGTCCATCTTCATTTAATTTATTCTTAAAAACCCATTTAGTTCCAATAACATTCTTATTTTTAGGTTGGGGAACCAAAATCCATGTGTTATTCTTCTCTATCTAATCTAATTCTTCGTCCATAGCTTTCATCCAACATTCATATTTACATGCTTCAATTATTGATACCGGTTCAACTTGAGAAATTAAACATACCTCATTAGCTGCCAATCTTCTTCTTGTCATCACTCCATTGTTCTTATCCCCAATGATCTGATCTTCTGAATGATTCAACCTTACATACCTAGGAGTCTTCTGATTCTCTGTTCCTCTTTCCTGTTGTTTAGTTACTGTTGAATTTTTTGATACTGCCTGAGTAACTAGTTTAACATTGTGTTTCGGTAAAGGTGTTACCAGTTCAGTTATGATCATTTCCACTGCTGGTTCTTGCTCATAAACTCTGATTTGACTTTTATTCATCTCAGCCCCCTTGACATTAGCGCTCTCCATGATTCTCTGCAATATTTTGTTACATCATCTATATGTTTTCCTTTCATTAGAATAACCAAGAAATATTCCTTCATCACATCAAGGATCAAATTTGCCAATGAAATCATCTCTCCTTATATAACATTTACTACCAAAGATTTTAAAATACTTAACTGTAGGTGTATTGCCAAACCATAATTCATAAGGTGTCTTACCGGTTTCTCCTTTGATATGAACTTTGTTGAATGTATAAATTACTATGCTCACTGCTTCTGTCCAGTAGATATGAGGTAGATTAGTTTCCATCATCATGGTTCTAAAAGCATCCAAGATAGTTCCGTTCTTTCTTTCCACAACTCCATTCCACTGAGGTGTCCGGGGAGCAGAAAATTGTCTCCTTATACCATGCTTCTCACAAAAGTTATTAAACTCATCGGATGTGAATTCTCCACCATGATCTGACCTTAAGCACTTAATCTTCAATCCTGTCTCAATTTCATCTTTAGCTTTAAATATTTTAAACTTTTCAAAAGCCTCAGATTTCTCCCTTAGAAAACTAACCCACATCATTCTAGAATAATCATCAATGATTAGCATAAAACTTTTAATTCTAGTAGGGCCACACAAAGCAGTATGAATAAGACCAAGAACATCATTAGATTTGTCTTGTATACTCTTAGAATAGGTTCTGACCTATTTTCCCATTTGACATTCTTTACATACCGGATTATAGGGCTTCACAATATTAGGTATATCTCTAACTGCCTTAGTTGACTTGATCTTTACCATGCAATCAAAATTCACATGACATAGCCTTTTATGCCATAGCCAACTCTCATCAATTTGTGCAATCAAACATGTCTTCTCACTAGAATTCAAATGAAATATATTACCTTTTTTTCAAGTATCGGTTGCAATCTCCAAACCAGATCTATTAATGATTTTGCATTTTCCATCCTTGAATTGTAATTGAAATCCCTTATCCACCAATTGTCCTACACTAAAAAAAGTATGCCTTAAACCTTAAACATAATAAATATTATCATTGTTGTGCTTACCATCTAATGATATAGTTCCTTTTCCTTTGATCATGCATTCTTTGTCATCTCCAAATATAACCAGATTGCCATCAAATTCTTGCAAAGATAGAAACTTCATCTTATCTCCAGTCATATGATGTGAAAATCCACTGTAAATTACCCATTCATCCTTATCTTAAATTTTAGTAGCAAGGGCCTTCTCTTCAGGCACATTCTCTTCCACTATCGGATCATCTTTCTTGATTGCCAAGAACACCCATTCCTTTCCATTGCCGGAACCACTAGCAGAGTCTTGTGCCGGTTCATCATCAGAATCAGGCACACCTTCCTCATCCACAATGTAGCATGATTTATCTATGTTTTCCCTATACTTATAATTGTTGTAATATCCAGGGTTAGGCTTAAAATATATTCAAGCTCTTTCTTCAAATCTTGAATTCCTTTCAGGACATCTAGATGCAAAATGACCTATCTTATTACATGCAAAACATTTAAAAGGTGCTTTTCCTTCATACATACTTCCTACCGGTCCTTTAGGTACTCTTCTAGCAAATAGGGCTTCAAGTTGCTCCAATTCATCATCTTGTCTCTTCATATCATCCAATTATTTTGCATTCAAAGCTTTCCAATCTTGCTTTCCGGTTGATAATATAAATGCATGAAAAGCAGGTTCAGACTTCATAGTTCTAGAAGGTCCAAATTTTGTAAAATCAAAAGCAGATAATTTCCCAACCAAGGTATCTCTATTGATAGAAGTATTAGCCATTGTTCTCAATTCATTAATTGCAGTAGACTTCATCTTATAAGCCGGTGGCAAAGCTCTCAGAACTTTAGAAACTATTTCATCTTCACTAAGAGATCCATCACAACATTGAATACCCATAACAATTTCATTTACCCTTTCCATGAATGCAGTAATCATTTCATCTTCTTCCATCTTCAAGTTTTCATATCTCACCCGATAACCATCAAGTTTATCAATCTTAACAGTAGGGTCACCTTCATTAAGAGTCTCCAACTTGTCCCATATAGCTTTTGTAGATGATTTGTTATTTAATCCCATTATTTGCTGATTAGAAAGTGCACACAAGAGGTCTTATCTAGCTCTAAAATCATTCTCAAGCTCCTTATCCAAGTTATTTGTTGATCAGAAAGTACACACAAGAGGGCTTATCTAGCTCTACAATCATTCTCAAGCTCCTTATCCAAGTTTTCCAGAGGAGTATTGCCAGATGTCGGGATAAAAGGAGTAACACCATTCTCTGTGATTTCCCAGATTTCCTTACCAAGATATCTCAGATGAGTCTCCATCTGAATCTTTTATATTCTATAATTTGTTCCATCAAGCCTAGGAATTTCTCTCCAAAAGATAGCAACAAATGAACTAGATGAACTTGAACTTTTAGTCGCCATAGGATCTTCCTCAAGTGGTTAAGCTTCTGTAGAGAGGACTAGAGCTCTGATACCAATTGTTAGATAGTTCAAATATCCAAAAGACAACCAAGAGGGGGGGTTAATCAGTTGTCACCAGATTACTGGAACCCAAAAGATCAATACCGGAATGCACAAAGCAATTACCGAAATAGCAGATATACCAATTAAGCACAAGAAACAATTAGAGAATAAATACTAATGCACTGCAAAAAGGACTCAAGAAATACAAGATTCAAACGTTAGCATTGTTAGTATCAATAAAAAATGAAAGAAGAATGAAACTACAATCCTAAGCATGCATATCAAGAGAGATATCAAACAGATTATAGAAAGCACGCAAAAATGGAGGAAAGACACAAAACCCTCCCAAATGCTCTCCAACATGCTCGTAGTTGCTCCTCCATTGTTCCTCTCCTCTCCAAGTTCCACATGAGTGTAGCCCTCAACTTTTTGCACTATTATGGATGTCTTATGGAGATTCAAGATTACGAAGATGAATAATTATGCAAATGCAACAAGCTAAGTATGAAAAAGCCTAATTAATCTATGTTAATTTTATCCAAAATAACAAAGAAAAGTGCTCCTAGATTCTCTCTCAAATTTGGTATAAGTTTGATGAATACAATATTTTTGGATCTAGATTAAGAAGAAATGGGCTCTATTTATAGGAAAAAGAGGGCAATGGATAGTTGAGATTGAGTAATCTCAACAAGGGTCAGGATTGATGGGTTTATGATCCATGTGAGAGCTTTCAACCCAAGCACAGGATGACAAATGTCAACATGAGATGGCTTGAGAGGAGAGGGAAGAAGCATTAAATTGTTGAGATGACTTGAAGGTTGCTTTAGGAGGTAAGGTTAGGCCTGAGCTGAATAAATAAAGCTTTTATTCAATGAATAATGCATTTATCCAATGCACAAACTCTTGTGCAAGAGTTAGTGGGGATAACCATGGTCAAAGCAATGAATGCTTGAAGAGACCCATGAGTTAAATGGGGGTTGAGTTAGAGGGAAAGTCTCTAACCATGTGGGTGAGTTGAGTTTAACCATTAATGGTGATGTAAGAAACATTAATGGTTTGGAAGACTTTAGGGGTTAACTTGTTGAAGACATAAAACCTTTAATGCTTTTCAAAGACTTTGAGGCTTTGCGAAGTGACTTCAAGTTGCTTAGGAATGTGATAATAATTAGGGAATGGGATTAGGCTAATTTTAGAATGGATTAGAATAATCTAGAATGGATTAGAAGAATCTACTATGTTTGGTGGGTGAGAGAAAATAGGATTTTAATTAAAATAAAATTCATTTATTTCAACTAAATAGGTGTAACTTGCATTTGTAGGAGAATGCAAGTGGGGGGGGGGGGTGTAATTTAGGGATTTAAATAAATATTTTATTATTTATTTGAGGAAAGGGGGCTAAATTAAATAAATGTGTTTTATTCATTTAATTGATTTAAAGTGGGGCTTAATGAATTAATTTAAATAAATTGAATAATTTATTTAGTTAATAGAAGAAGAGGTTGAGAATGAATTTAATTAAATATTAATTTAATTAACTGATTATTGATGGTTAAATAATCAAATAAATAGTAAATATTCATTGAATTAAGTAGACAAATTTATGTGACTACATTTGCCTCTCTTTGAGATGGTGCGGTTTGTCGCGTCGTTTCAAAGAAAGAAAAATAGGTGTGAAGAAATATGCCCCATAAATTTTAATTTAGTGGGTGGTATGCCCCCTCAAGAGATGGGCCGAAATTTTTTGAAAAATCGGGCGATCTCTCAAAAAAGAGAAAGAAGTTGGGGGGAGGTAGAATAGAAGAAATTAGAAATAATGGTGAAAGAACGGGAGAAAATGGAGTTAAGATGAAGAAATTATAGGCTTTCGAAGTTCACGGGGACCACGACAGTGAGCGGGATGAATTAGGGTTAGGGTTGGGGGGTATATATGGAGGGGAAGGGGTAAACATAGGCTCATTTGCACCTATCTCCTTGGTAGTTTGGAGCTCTGATAGTGACCTTGTGCGAATGAGTGAGCATCAGTCATCATGGTCGTGCCGATAGTAGATCACCAGTTAGATCGGATTCGTCGATACTAGCGGCCAGAGAACTACGGACCAATGGTACACAAATCTTGAATTTTGTGTTTTATGCATTTTATTTATGTGTTTTCAAGCATCAAAGTGCAAGTAAGACAATAGCACTAAAACACATTTGTCGCCTAAAATAGTGCTATTGTGCCGCAGTGGTGCTATTGCATAGTAGTAGTAGCGCTATTGTCAGTTTAGCACAATTGGGTCATAGTGATAGCACTATTGTAATTTTAGCACTGTCGGATAGATGTTGTAGTGCTATTGTCATTTAATAGCGCTATGGTATAGCTAGATTAGCGTGTTTGTTTTTGTAGCGCTTTTGTGCACAAGTTGTAGCACTATTATCAGCAGAGTAGCACAATTATAGTAAAAATGCCGCAGTGTTAGAGAAAATATCTCCTGATGGCTGTGTTGATTGATTGATGAGTAGTTTTGATGAATCACAACAACCCCGTTGAGACTAGGTCATTTGTGATAAATGCCTATTGTAGTCTAGGTTTGCCATGATCGATTACCTGTTGAGACCTGAAGATACTTGATCAGAGGATCTATTGATAGTCTAGGTTGAAACTTAAGAAAGTTTGTAGCAAAATAATTGATATGAGTGTTGATATGTGTAGGAGGATCTTCCTATTTTACAAATTCGAGAGAGGCATCCCACCACACAACAGCTGTGAGAGAAGTTGATGGAGGCAAAGATAGATTGTGTTTGTGCGATTGGCTTGTATGACATGATGTACCTACCCGCGATTCAGACGAATCACGATCTACTGATGGCCTTGGCAGAGCGATGGCACAGTGAGATATGCATGTTTCACTTGGTGATGGGACAAATGACGGTGACGTTGAAGGACATATGGAGGATTCTGCACATCCTGATCAGGGGGGATCTTGTTACATATGATAGGTACCCAGGGATAGTAGCTGTGTAGAGGATATTCGCCGATGATGTGCATATTGAGGATGGCTCTATAGCATAGGAGGATACAGCAGCACTGTATGAGCCGCTACCATCAGTGTTATTAGGGATCATCGAGGGTTTGCTTTGCCCTGATCGATGTTCACATGGATTGGTCGTTGGTTGGGGCTAGGTGATAGAGAAGATGATGATTGAGGGGACCTGTTATGCATGAGGGCCATGTGTGTTAGCACACCTATACACGGATTTAAATGAGATAGTGTACCGAGAGGCTAGATCACTAGGGGTAGGGATCACATTGCTGCATATATGGGCTTGGGAGCACTTTCCAGTCACATATCCGCTCAGCTTGAGGTATAGGATGATAGATCAACCCTATGTGTATATGTATGGAAGTTTTATGAGCCAACCCCATTTGGGGAAGTTGGAGTTTTGGCGGTGGGCTTTGGATGATTTAGATATGGTCATATGGAGGCCATACCTTGAGTGCGAGCCCTGGGAGGATGATGTAGTGGTGCTACCATATGTATTTGTGACACATTTTTTGATTGGTCGAACATCATACTATGTGGAGAGATAGGTGCCAGGGAGAGTGATGAAGCAGTTTGGACTAAGGCAGTGTTTGCTGAGGGGTTCAATGGTGTATGCATGGGTAGTGCGGGAGAGATTTCAGTGGGGACTATTGTTACCTTATGATCAGGCCCTAACAGAGTCTGGACATTACAGGCAAGACCATCGCAGATGAGGCCAGAGATTGTGGATGCAGGGGTGATAGAGGAGTACATGCAGTATCATACTGTGCATCCGATTCCATGGATTTTTGATCCTGCCAAGCCTATACCACCTTTTGAGGATGACAAGAGATGATGACGAAGGAGGAGAGGAGGAGGAGATGGAGGAGGAGGAGATGGGGGAGAGGGAGGTGGTGGAGGTTTTGGAGGAGTAGGAGGAGGGGGAGGAGGTGGGGGTGGATTTGGAGGTGGAGGTGGTGGAGGAGGATGATTACAGAGGAGAGGCAGAGGTGGGAAACTGTTATGACTATCATAGGGTTCACTTATATAGGGAGAAGCTAGAGCAGGAAGTAGGGATGTTGGTGGGGGAACAGAGCCTATGGAGATGGGAGTGGGAGCCATAGGTGTAGGAGAGGATCCTATGGAGAGGATAGGGGGAGCCGTAGGTGGAGGAGAGGGAGATCTGGGGGAGTTTATGCTTATACAGTTGTAGACTCGGTTAGAGGAAAGGGAGGCAGAGATTGCAACCAGGGATGTCCAGTTTTTTGCATGAGAAGATGAGTTGAGGGTAGTGGTGCGAGAGAGAGATGATCTTGTGGACAGATTGAGGGAGGTGCAGGATAGAGTTCGAGTGGAGCACAGGGATAGGGTCCAACTGAGGTGGTGCTGAGGGAGATGCGGCGGGTAGGTGGAGAGATTGACTATTGGCGGGGATTATTTGAGCAGGCTGTGCTAGTTAGTCAGCGAGCACCGAGCTATTCCCATATGCATCGGGCGAGATTAGAGTGGTCTCAGAGGGTTCAGAGAAGTGGTGGTGTTATGGGTCCTCCTCGGCAAGATGGTGAGGGTGGTGGGGGAGAAGGGGGTGGTGGTGGAGCAGCATTTGGCCAGAGTGCTATTTGAGAGATTCTTATGCATTTGTTACTTTGTTTATTTAGACTGTGACTTGGATGACTCTTGGTAGCCGGTATATTTTGACATCATTGTTCTCTGATACATGTATGCTTTTGTGATGTGATATATGAGGAGATACCATGTTTTGTGATGATATGAGATGTATGTATATGATGAAATGTATTTTTTTATGCAAGATGATGATTATGAGTTATGCTTAGATTCATGCTATGGATGATTTGCTTTCTATATGTACATGGTGATGATATGATTTCTATATGCATTTTATGGATGATTTGCTAATCATGTGGATGCATGTAGAGGATGGATGTTGCTTTTGTAATGCTATTAATGTGATGCAATGATGATGATGTATATTAAATGATGAGATGAGATAATGAATAATGATATTGTAATAGATAATACTTGTTCATGTTGATTATATGATATGAGTAAATGATGCATGCTTTTATGATGAATATAAGTGAATCAAATATTTATGCAAATGTTTATGTATGCAACTAGAGAAATGCACTTAAATGGATGAACAAATGTTTATACAAATATTATGTATGTTTCTCAGATGAATGCACTTAATGAATAAATGTATTTTAATGATTTAATGAATGCCACTAAATGATAATGAATAACTGCATCTTAATGCTATTAAAGAATAAAGAATGCATCTTAATGAATCTAGATGAAACTAAATGGGTTAAAATGCACCTACTAAATGAACTAAGTGAAACTTCAATGATAATGAGATGAATGTATATTTAATGATTAAAGGAATGCACTAAGTGGATAGATGAATGTTCCTGATAACATGTAAGTAAATGAGGATAAATGAATTAAATAAGTAAATGATGATGAATGATTGTGTATGATTGAGATGAATGCAACTTAATGATTGAGATGTAACTAGATGATTGCAAATGTACCTTAATGATGAAGTGCATGTACATTAATGACTAATTAGTAACTAAATGAAGATAGATGAATGAAATGATTTAAAAGGTATTTTAATGAAGTTAAATGCACTTGATGCAACTAAATGAAATGACGAAATGCAAGTAAATGAGAACAAATTCACTTGATGTTTTTAATGCACTAATGTGATGAGGAAATAAATGTACTTAAATGAATATCTAAATGAATCTAAATGCAAGTAAATGATAATGCCATGCCTTTTATGATATATGAATGCAAGTTGGTGAAAATTTGCAGATGTGGACTGAAAATGTGAGATGATGTATCAGAGAACTCCGTCATGATTTTGTACCCAAGACAAACTTATATTAGGTGTTTTCTCATAGAAGCTTGAATTACTTGCATGTAAACAATAGATATGAACAATGAATGAGCAAATGGATGGGTGAGATGCAATGGAATGCAATATAAATAGATGAGATGAAATGACAATCCATAGAGTATTCATAGTGCTTTATTTTCCTCATTGAGCATGGTAGTATCGTTCTTGGACCAGATAGCAGGAACCACGTTTGAGCATTTCACCCGTAAGCAAGTATCATAGAAAAGGAAAAGTTACCCTTCATTCTGGTTCATGCGCAAATGGCCAAGGTATACAGTGTAGTCAGTAAGCCATAGTGATCTATGACTATATTTTTGCATATGATCACGTAGCTTAGTGAAATTCCTATGTAGACACCATTAGTACATGCCCCAAAATTTCATTGGATCAATATGTAGATAACAAACAAAGAAAAAGATATCATGAGCCATCCTAGCTACTCTAATCACTTGTGGATATCATGGAGTAGCGTAGGAACCTGATATAAATAAATAAATAACAAATCGACCATGTACTTTGTAGCCAAACCAAATTTTCTTGTCAAAGAACATGTTATCATGTCTTGTCTGTGAGGAAGGATGCATCCTTGTGAAGACAATTGTGTGTAGATGTTTTGATTGATTTGTTGATTTGATAAGTGATCATCATTTGAGTAGCTCAAAATGTTTGTTTGGTGTCTATTGTGATGTGTATGTACGAAGAATATTATATATTTTGCAATGTTTTTGAGTGATTTTTTGCATTTTTGACATTTTTTGGATTTTGTGAATGTTTTTGACTCATTTTGGTATTATTTGCAGCCAATTTTGAATGAGGAACTAAATGAATCACAAGTAATGTAGAATCCACTTCCATTAGTAGGTTAAGAGCATTGCCCCCAGTTTAAATGTTGCTATGAAAGTGAGATGTAGAACACATGAAGTACTAACCCTAATTGCAAATCAACAAGAAGCCATGGTTTGAATGATAGATGAATGGATGCAATGGATGTGATCACAGTGAGTCTGAAAGACAATGGAGCCATAGCCTTTACGAATGGCACCTGTTTTCTAGGTTTTCACCAGCGCACTAACCCAAGGTGCCACCATAGTGGTTTTTACCATTTGGATAAATGGTTTTTCTTTACTATTTTCTTGATTTTTTTGAATGTTTTTGGTATGTTTTGATATATTGGAGGAGCCTGATGCTCTGTACAAATTATGTATGAAACTGTTTGAGGTGCATGTTGTTGATCGGATCTGCTAGCGATTCTCCTTCTGAAGTTGCCAACTGATATGCCCCAGACCCAAATACAACAGTGATAACATATGGACCTAGCCAGTTGGATTCAAACTTGCCCTGATGTTCTCTGTTTGGTTGGTTGCAATGATTTTCCCCGAGAACAAGATCACCTACCTCAAATGTATGAGGTTTAACCCGATGATTGTAGCTTTTGTTCATGCACTGCTTATAGGATTTTAGGTGGTTGTATGCAACTTGTCATCTTTCATCAAGCAGCCCCAAGTCCTAAAGACGTGAAACTTGGTATGCTTCATCATTTATGAGATTGTGCAAAGAAACCCATAGAGATGGCATTTCAACCTTAATAGGCAGGATGGCTTCTGCTCCATAAACTAGTGAGTATGGAGTTGCACCTGTAGGAGTTCAAATGCTAGTTCAATACACCTATAGTGTTGGATTTAAATGAATGTGCCAATCACGACCAACATCTTTGACTATCTTTTTAAGGATCCTCAATATATTCTTGTTTGATGCTTCACCTTGACCATTGCCTTGTGGGTAATAGGGGTGGAAACGCGGTGTTGAATGTGAAACTTCTCACAGAGTTCACAGACATCCTGATTTTTGAAAGGAAGCCCATTATCTATGATGATGGACATGGGTACTCCATACCAACAGATGATGTAATTAAGGATGAATGAGGCGATCTTCTTTCTGGTGACTTGGGTAAGTGGAATGGCTTTGATCCAATTTGTGAAGTATTCAATGGTGGTAATGATAAAATTATGGCCGTTGGATGAAGATGGATGGATTTTACCCACAAGGACAAGTCCCTATTGACAAAAGGGCGATGGTGTTGTGATTGGCTGAAATTCCTATGCTAGTGCATGTATCAGGTCTTCACGAACTTGGCACTTCTTGCATTTTCTGACAAAATAGTAGGAGTCTTTTTCCATGATGGACCAATAGTATCCAGTGCACATGATTTTCTTTGCTAGCGAAGGACCGCTTGAGTGAGCCCCACAAATTCCTTCATGTACCTCTTCCAAGGCCTTTGCTATCTCATCTTGTTCCAAACATCGAAGGAGATTACCATCAAGACTTTGCCTGTATAGGGTGTTGACAATGATGGTGTATTGAACGGTTTGGCGGATGAAGGTTTTTCATTGGTTATTTGATTGGTTGGGAGGAAGTGTGTGATCACGGAGGTAAGTGAAGAACTCACCGTACCATGGGGATTTGGAATCGACAAGGCGACATATCATTTCAGTTTCAAGGATATCATACACGAGGAGCCAAAGCTATTCTACCAAGAACTCATAGCATGTTGAATTTTGTGGAAGATCCAAGAGAGATGCAATTGTAGCCATTGCGTCGTCAACTCGATTTTTATCTCTGGGTACTTGCTCAAATGCGATAGTTGTAAATGATTCTTTGTAACTATCTACCATCCTTTATGGCATGAGCTTATCATCCTTAGTTTGGTACTCATCGGTGACTTGTCAGATGACTAGTTGAGAATATCCATATACTTGTAGCTCTTTTAGATGCCATTATATAGCCAATCTGAGCCCTGTGATCAAGGCCTCATATTTTGCTATATTATTGGTGCATAGGAAAGTGAGCTTGTATGATTTCAGGATGCTTTCACCTTGAGCTGTGATAAAAAGAATACCTGCCCCCGAGCCATGTCTAGTGTATGAGGTATCAGAATATAGCTTCCAAGGTTGTGTAGCTGTGATCATGATGATCTCTTCATCTCGAAAATTGAAAACAAGAGGATGGTCACCTGCAAGGGGTGCATCAACCAACTGATATGCAATAACTTGTCCCTTGATAGCCTTGTAGTCCACCTACTCTATATCAAATTCACTCAAGATCATAACCCATTTGGCCAAGTGACCTATCAATGCTACCTTTCTGAGTAGGTATTTGAGTGGATCTATTTTGGCAATGAGTTGTACCTTGTGCATTAACATGTAGTGCCACAATTTGGTGGCTGCCAAGATAACTGCTAGGCAAGCTCACTCAATAGGTGTGTAATTGAGTTTATAGCCTACCAATGTGTGAGAGATATATTATACATAACATTCTTTTCGTTCTGCATTGTGTTGTGCCAACAGTACTCCTAATGCCATATTTGTAGCTGAAATATATAGCAATAGAGGTCAACTTGGATCTGGTGGGATTAACAATGGTGTATGTATTAGGTAGTCCTTAAGCATTTGGAATGCTTGCTGGCACTTTGTATCCCATTGAAAGTGGATATTCTTGTGTAACAGATGCGTGAAGGGATGACACTTATCAGCCAATTGTGCAATGAATCTCCGAATTGATTGTAGCCGCCCTTGTAGTGTCCTTCATTGACTGATGTTCTTTGGAGGTGGCATGTCCATGATTGCTTTGACTTTCACCAAATCTACTTCAATGCCTTTGCTTGTGACAATGTATCTTAGGAGCTTCCCTGAGGTTATTCCAAACACACATTTCTTTGGATTAAGATGGACATGATATTGCTCTAATTTGTCGAAGATTTTACCTAGTATTGTGAGATGACCCTCTCTTGTTAATGATTTAGCTAGTAAATCATCGACATAATCTTCTATTATGGTGTGCATCATATTATGAAATATGGTAGTCATAGCTCTTTGATAGGTTGCCCCTGCGGTCTTTAGACCAAATGACATCACATTCGAATAGTATGTTCCCCATGGACATGTGAAAGTAGTTTTATGTTGATCCTCTAGAGAAATCTTTATCTGGTTGTACCTTGAAAAGCCATCCATAAGAGAAAGAATTGCATGACCCACTTTTAGATCGAACATCATGTCAATATTTGGTAAGGGGAAGTCATCTTTAGGGTATGCCTGATTCAAATCTTTGAAGTCTGTATAGATACAGATGCCCCCATTAAGCTTACCAACAGGTACAATATTGGAGATCCAATCTGCATAATTGATTGGTTTGATGAAACCGACATCCAAGAGCTTTTTGACTTCTGCTTTGACAAGAACAACAATCTGTGGGTGTATCTTTCTGAGCTTTTATTTGACTAGTTTAGCTCCTTCTGCCATGGTTAGGTGATGCATAACTAAATAAGGATCTAAGCCAGGCATGTCTGCATAAGACCATGCAAAGTTGATTTGACACTACTGGAAAAATTCCACAAATTTTGGCCATTCCTCTTGAGTTGATAGAGATGCCAAATGAATTTGGTGAGGAGTCTCAGGGGTCCACACATTGAATTCTTTTGTTTCTTCGATTAAGATCATTGATCTCTCCTAATTTTTACAAGAGGGGAGGATGTCAAACCTTTCATCCTCAGGCACCTCAGAGAGGTTTTCACCTTTGGATACACTCTTTATTTTAACTTTTTTGGGATCAAATAGTGCCACAGTGTGGTTTTCACTAGAAGATCCATGTTTTATTATGATATTTTTGTAGCTGAAAGGTTTGGTATCTGCCCCAAAGTATGCTGCACTATTAATATGAATGGCAAAGCCAACTTTATGATCCCCGCTTGGTATGTTATGTCGTATTTCTAAAAAGTCTATGAGCGCCTCATCATTTTTGAAATGATCAAGACATGGGGGATTTGGCTCGTTCCAGGCGATGAGTTCGGGGTAGATGATAGGCATTACCTCATGGATTAAGTTGAGTTCAGAGGAGGTGTGAGTGAGGGTTAATATAGATGAGTGAAGTTCATCGATGGTACTCTCCTTGTCAGATTCTTGTGTAGGATTTGATGTAGGACCTATGGAAGTTGCTTCTTGCTTAGGAACCCAAAAGGTTTTAATCCATCCCTCTCCATAAACTGGGATATCTTTATGAGGTGGTGGAGGTTATTTTTTTTCCTTGTCTGAAGTATTTAGATTCACTAAATCTCCTTCCCACTTATGCGAGTCGATCTCTGAATCACTCTATAACATCTGATTACTGTACCATGTTGGGATGTCTTTTGTATTGAAGAGTGTATTGGTCACGGGTTTGTACACTTTTGGAGGTGGGATTGCTGGTATTGCTGATGGGGTTATCGGTGTTGTTGATGCTGCTGACATGAGTATCGATGTTGTTGGTACAATTGGCGCTACTACTGCTACTGATGGGATTATCAGTTTTGTTGGTGTGGCTGATGGCTTTGATGCTACTAATGGGTTTATAAGTTTTGTGGGTGTAGTTGGTGCTACTGATGGGATTATCAACTTTGTTATTGCAGGTGGTGTAGTTGGTGCTGTAGATATAATCAAGGATGGCCTCTTTGGAGTAACTGGCTGATACATTGGTTTGCTAGGTTTTCCTTTGAATATAAGCTTAGAAAGGGATTCCTTTTGAAAACCTACTCTAGTTTTATCTTTGGATTTCAACTCAGGTTGTAAGGGCTCGTGTTGTCCTTGTTTGCAATGTCCCAAAGCACTCTAGCCATCATAGCGCATTCTTTGCATGATAGTGAGGCCTTTGCCATATTTGTCAATGGGAAGCTTAGCCTTTGGTCTTTCTTTGTTGATAGGGTCTTTGTAGATCCATTCTACTAGGTCCTCATCCTTGGTTTCCTCCTCTTGACTTTTACTAGGGATGAATTACGCCAAAGTGCATGCTTGCTTGGCCAGTGGTGTTTGAAGCAAATTTTGAGGTTTTCCATGAGTTCTAGGGGAGGTGAGTAATTGTCCAACACAAAAGAGTTGGCTAAGATTATATTCCCCGGGACCTTCCTCAACCATTTTCATTTTCAACTTCTCTTGCTTTGGTATAGGGGTGATTGACCTGGAAAGAGAGGCTGGATTAAAATATGATGTGGAAGGGATAGCTTCTCTATTATTAGGTATAGTGATCTCTGGCTGATGGTTAATATTGTTAAAATACACAAATAGATTTGCATCGCCAAGGATTGTGATATCTACACCGTTATGGGGAAATTTGATACATTGGTGATAGGTGAATGGAACGGCTTGCATGGCATGTATCCAAGGTCTTCCTAAAAAGAGATTATATGGAAAAGAAAGGTTTAGAACTTGGCAGATGATATGGTTCACCATTGGCCCCACTCTAATAGGTAATAGAACAACTCCTCTAGAAGAACGCTTTGCATCATCATAGGCCTTAATGGTTATCTTTCTATTGACATCCACTAGATCTATTGCATACCCCAATGCGGTGACCAACTGCAAGGTGCATATATTCAAGCCGACTCCATTGTCAATCAAGAATCACTTGATTTTGTGTTGGTTTACAAATCCTTCAATGTGAAGGGATGCATTAAGTGGTTGTTGGAATAAATCGTTGTCACTTTTAGAAAAAGTGAGGCATGGTGATGACTTGAGACAACCAACCATGGCTTGAAATTCATCTGTGTTGAGGTTGGCGGGGACTGATGCTTCTTGGAGATCTTGATCCAAGATTGTTTTGTGTGAGGGGGATAAGCACAAAAACTCTAATATGGAGATGAGTGTGAGCGTTTTATCCAATTGTTCCACAAGATTATATTGCTTGGGCAGGGGTGTCGTTCCTCGTGGTGCCACTCAAATGGTAATATTTCTATGACGCATAACAACTTTGCATGCAGGATTTGGATCTTTGATGGTGAGAGTTGTAACTTGTTCATCAACGTCATAGAGGTGATTCGCAATATAATTATATGCAGCTTGTGTATAATTAGTAATAGTATTTGTGTTTTTCCCTGAGGTGGAAGGACCCCTTTGATCATGCGATGGAAGTGGATTCTTGAACATTAAATGATCATCATTGGATGTTTTAGGGTCATGTCCTTCTATTTCAATTTCTCCTCTATCAATAAGATCTTGAACAAGATCTTTCAATCGATAGAAATTGCTCATTTTATGCCCTCTTCCCTGGTGAAATTCACAATGTTCATTATCTATCCACCATGGAGGCTTGACCTGAGGCTCATAGTTAGAGGTTTTCGGTAAGGTCACAAGATTGGAGGAGACCAATTGGGGTAATATTGTTTCAATGGGTTCCCTTAAGGGTGTGTACGTGCATTTTGGCTTGTAGTTCTGTTGCCTTTGTTTTGGTTCCTCGTGGCACATTGCGGCCTTGATTTTGTTGATGAGTGATGGTGTTGTTTTTAGGAGGGGGATTTTGTCCTGCAAACCTGACCATAGGTTGTGCAATTTTTACTGTTCGTGCATCCACTATCTCGTCATTGGAAACATTCTTGTTCTTGTTCCAAAAATTTGGTTTATCACTATTATAACGTGGACGAGGTCCATCTTTGGGTTCATTGTAGGTTTTGATAAGTTTTTTTTGATAAGGGCTCTTTCATATTTTAGTCCTTGAGTGATCATCTCTTCAAAGGATTTTGTACCCTTCATGTCTAAATAGATTTCCATCTCATTATTCAAGTTGAAAATGAATATTTCCACTAGTTCTTGCTCAAGTAAATGAAGAGAACGTCTGCTAGATATTTACCTCCACTGTTGTAGGAAAGTTGAGAACAACTCCCCTGGATTTTGTATGGTGTTGCATAAATCTACCATGGTAACATCTCGTTCTAGGTTATGTGCATAATGAGGGATGAAATTTTGGACTAGTTCCTCAAATGTTCTAATGCCACCTGGTAATTGGGAAAACCATTGCATGGTTGTGCCTCCAAAACTCTGAGGAAAAAGGCGCATTAGATAGGTCTCTTCATAGGCCACCTCTAAACAGACTGAGTGAAATTCTCGTACATGATCTCTAGGGTCTCCTTTGCCCCTTTTTTTTTCAAACTTGGGTTTTTTGAACCCTCCCGAAAAAGGTGGCATGAGCATGTTCCTATCAAAAGGATAGGGACACATATCATTAATTGAAAACCGAGTAGTCATCACACCACTATTGAGTTGTTGAGCAAGATTTTCTACTTGTTGTCTCAGAATGTCTAATTCTGAAGGAGGAGGAGGTGGAAGATTCCCTTGATGATTAAGGTCATAGCGGAAGTAATCTCTACCTCTTCCACCATCATTATGACTATGTTGTTCAGATGTTTGTCGTATCTGTGCGGTATCAAAGTTAGAGGGTAGTTTAGCACCCTCTTGAGCAAGTCTCAAAAATGAGCATCTTCATTGTTTGTAAGGATTTCGTCAAAGAGTCAATTGAACTTGGGATTATGTTGTGCTCTTTCTATATCTTCAGTAGTTGGACTGGTAGGATCTTCATCATTAGTGCCTCCTCCAATGGCCTCTTGAAAATCATTGAGGTTTTCATCCTCCTCTTTGATCTCTGGTTGTTGGTTTCTCATTGATCTTGTTTGAGCCATGTTCTTGAAAGTTATGAGGTTGGTGAAAGAGATTATAAGGTGATGATGAAATGTTTGATGGAAGACAAGTTTTTGTGAAATGTTTATTGGAAGAACGAATCTCTAACACTGAAGGTTGGATGTTACCAACATTCTCTGTGAACTGCTCTTGTGTTTTCAACAATTTTGATGTAATGAGGTATAGCAAGGTTTGAGATGTGTTACAAACCAGGCTACCTAGAAATGAGAGGATGCACTCATATACTAGTTTTAACCTATGTATAAATGCCTCTTAGGATGATTGATCCTAGATGTAGAGACACCCTAAAAGTGATTTGTTGGTTTGATTTAAGCAATACTATAAAGAACTTAGGACATGACCTTTTTGTGTTTTGAGAGTTGAATGGTTTTTGTGATGTGTGAAGGTTAAAGTGGATAGAATATGAATCTCAATAAAAACTTTCTGTTATAAAGGGGGTTTCTACTTCTTCCTCTCTCTCAGGGGTCGATGGTTCCCATCGAGCTTTGTTGTATATGATACATATTTTTGGAAAGAAAGCATGATTGATCTTGCCCCTATTGTTTTTGTGATAATCCAAGGTTCTATATTGAGTAAAAGCTCTATTTTTGAAAGGCTTTTGTCAAATTTGTTGGATTTGCATTGAAGATACAAGTGCATATGGCACAAGAAGGCTCTCTATGAGAGAAAAATTTGTCTATTGATATAGAAAAACTTCCTTCTTTTGATTAGGGATTTTGAACCCAATTGTCTATTTTTCAGTGTAGGCTTTTGATGAAGACTCCTTTTTCTTAAAATGTGAGTGATGGTCAGACAAACTATGTTAGAATCGATGAAAGTCCCAAAGACACTGAGAGGCAGGGTGAATCAGTGTCTAACCAGTTAGTAGAATATTTAAACTTATTAAGAACTTTGTATCTCAAAATAGTGTACCGATAAATAAGAATTAATGCAATAAATAAAAATAGTAGGGACAACATAGAGAAAACACCATAACACAAGATATTTAACGAGGAAACCCAGTGTGAGAAAAACCTCGGTGGGATTTGTGACCCACAATATTTACTCACTAGCCAATGAATAAATATTACTTACAATGAGGGGCTTGCACATGCAGGAAGGCTAGCAGCCTAGAGCTCACTACTCAAACAGAAAATAGAAGTCTCACCGACTTACAAAATGGATTATCAAAATCCAATACAATTTACTGCTTTAGATCAACATCAACTATGCCAGATTCAGTACCAGTTTAAGCTTAGTCTATTACCAAAACCCTCGCTATCAACTATATCACCTTATACAAAATATCATCTATTCTCTCACTTTCATATATACTCTCTCTCTCAACAAAATGACCTATAAGATCTCATACATATATATATGAGTCTTTTACAATATGCCATGTCGGTTTGTACAAAATATTTTTACAATATAAAACAATAAACAAAGTTTATTCCAAGTCGGCTTGAGTGCCGGTATGCATTATTGCCGCTGCCGGTGAAGTGCCTGCCGGTGTATGTAAAAGTCTATTGCCGGAGCCGGTAACAGCCAGTGGGTTGACAGAAGTTTTCCGGTTGGTTGCCATCAATGACAACATCAACTATTCTCATAAGAGTGTAGAATGCCAACAATCTCCCCCTTTGGAATTGATGGCAACACTCATGAGAAAAATCCAAAAATTGTTCCAAAAATTGAAGTCCAAAAAGTTTCCAAAAAGATGTTCTCCCCTTGAGCAAATGATTTCCTCTGAAGAACTATTTTTCTCTCCACTACTCCCCCTTTGACATCAATGAAAAAGGTTGTCAAAAATAGTCAAATGAGTGCAAAAATTCACCTCAAGGTTACAATCTAAAAAATATCTGCCAAAACCAAATTCAGAATCTGCATAAACCTTTTATTGTCATTCAAGGTTGCCTCAATCTGTTGGATTGTGCCAGTGAGATGATGCATGTGATCTTCCGGTGATCATTCTCCTTGAAATAGTGCCTTAGATATTTCTATTCTCTAAGAAATAAGATTTTCCAACTTAGGACCAAGTTTATTTTTAAGCTCTCTGGCATTAGACCTTATCCTTGCCTTTTTTTTCTCGAGTTTCTCTAATTTTTCCTCAAAACCTGCCATTTCTTGCTAAAAAATTGATATGTGATCAGATGAACCAATTATGTTATCCACTATGTCATCAATTTCCTTTTGTGCTTTATTGATCTCCTTGTCTATGTCCTCTGTCAGAAGGTGAGGTTTGCATGTTTCCCTGTATAGCTTTTTGTACTCTAGAATAGTAGAGTTTAGTGCTGATCATAATGTATTTGGGTGTTTAGTGCACTTCTTTATTATGTCATCAAAAAAATTGTTCTTCTCCTTTTCGACTCTGTCCTTTATTGTATCCTCATTCACTTTATCAACCGTTATTACATTGTCAGCAATAAATTTGGACAATGTGTCCAATTTCCCTAAAGAATCCTTAATATGATCTATGTTACAATTAGGTGCAATCAATTTAAGAATAGGTATAGTGTTATCAATTGCCTTGTAGGCCAAAGCATTGCAATCCGTTATCTTTTTGATTGAATCCAAGAGTACCTCTGTAACATTTGTAGGTCTGAATTCACTTGAAGTGCCGGATGTCTCACCAATTGCCTTTATTACCTCTTTTCTTCCATTAGTTGTAACCATTTTACTTGTGTTTACCTTCGGTGGATTAGTCTGTGTTTGCATCTCAACTAGCAAGGGTTTCTCAGACTATTTTCATGTCTCAGTTATTGTCGGTTTCTCTACCTTAGTATGTACCTCTACCTCAGTAGGTTTCTCAGTCTCTGGTGGCCCTGTGCCAACATCTATTCCTTCAGTAGGTTTCTCTATTTCTAATGGTTGCTTTGTTTGGGTTGGGATCTCAACCTCAACAGTGTCTACCAGTTTCTTAGTCATGTTGCCATTATCAACATTGTCTTCCTTAACCTCTGCACTGTCCTTATCTACAACAATATTCACTCCCTGAGTATCCACATTCATGGTGAATAGTATCTCAAATTCAAGATTAGTGTCATCATGTGTAACATCTTCAGTGTTAATAACCAGTGGATCATCTTTATGTACCGGTGTAGTATCCAAAGGTGGTGGTAAATTGTCAATGATCTTGATGTTCAGAATACCACCAACTTTACCTTTGCCCTTGTCCTTATCCTTCTGATACACTTTAAATTTTTTCTTTGGCCGGTTCATTTCCTCTCTTTTTTCCTTCTCCACAAAGAATATATCCTAGTTATTAGTAGTCTCAACTGCAATATCTTTTACTCTTTCTACCATTAAACTTACTTGCTAGTGTCCACTGGCAAAAATAGATTGGTTAGCCTCAGAGATTAATTCATCAATTTCTTCTTTTGAATTCACAGGATGTAAAGCTAGAAGTTTCTCAACTTTTAGTTTCTTATCTAATTCCATCACTGCAATCCTTTTTGCTTCCAATCTCCTATACAGATCATTTGGTAACTCATCCACAACTTCAATCAAAACCTTTTTGTATATGTCCAGATGTAGAATTATACTGTTCTCAATGCTTTCCCTATTTGAATCATTAAATGTGTTATACAGTTGGTGTACATTGGCCAAATTTCCATCATCAGTTATCTCATTTAGTAAATCATTCAAAGAAGGGGTGACAGGTTGTTGTTTCTTCTTTGGTGTCAGTTTCTTTGGTGTTAATTTCCTTGGTGGTCCCCTTACTTCCTGTTGTTTCTTCCTTAAAGTCCTTGTTCTCTTGGGTGAAGGAGAGGGTACCGGTGAAGGTTTTCTCTTCCTCCTTTCAACACTTTTAAGCTCAGCTTCCTTGTCACTCTTAGTTCCAGATGATGTGCCAACCAGTGAAATATGTGCCTCCGATTGAAGATTTTCAAGTTCACTGGCCGATATGCCACTAATATTCATTACATTTTCCTTTATTTCCTTCGCTTGCTTAGAAGGATCTCTTATAAATTTTTCTCTTTTCTTCCTTTTATTTAATGTATTTACATCAATTTCAATAGTCTCAACACTACCAAAAACTTCTTCAGATGGTTCTCTCGATGCATCCAGTAATGCTTTAGCATATGTCTCCAAAATGTTAAGATCTACCTCATATCCCATTTCAGTTACCCAGACAGTCCTAGGGAGTATAGCTTCCATCGATGTCTCATCTCTCTTGATAACAAAACAAATTTCTTTGTCATATTTGTTCACTACACTCTGTGGCAGCCTTTCTCTAGTTTTCAGTTTAGTCTGGAAGGTTTTGAAGTATTCAATTATGTTGTTGTCCTTTGCAGTTCCCATTCCGGTAAAAGATTCATGTAATTATTTTCCTACCGGTATGTCATATCTAAAGTCTTTAGATCCTGCACCGGGAATTTCCTTAGTGAAATACAACATTAAACATACCAAAATATTTCCAAATTGGAATGTCTCTTTCTTATCTCCTTTAATATTTTTCAAATTATCAATGAGTTCATCTTTTAGCCACTCACACACATCTATCATTCCAACATTGTTGACCATCTCATAAGCACGGTTTATACAAAGACTGGAAACTAAATTTAGTCTGTTAGCATGTGTGGTCTTGTAACCTAAATCCACACTTACAAATCTCACATTGATGTCTTTGATATCATTCACTCTAAGTGACCTATTTTCAAATGTTGCTCCGGTTAGGGTCATCGCTTTGTTGTTGGGAATCTTCTTTGTTTTTTCAGGTTTGCTGTCAGTTGAGGGTAAACCAGTTACTACCCTAATTGCTTTCCGAGTTATTTTGCAGATAGAATCCAACCATAGAAATTCTCCATGTTCTCTACTCAAAACAATTCTTACTACTTCTGGAAATTGGGGAATGTTCAGTATCTCCACAAAACCTAGAGTTTCTATAATTTTGTGTTCGGGTTTGACAACACCATTTTTGTCACAAATCACCTTAGTATACATTTTAATCAATTCATCAGAACCTAGTTCTTCTATATTGCAATGTATATAAATCCTAGGGTCTTCAGCAAAAGCTACACCTTTAGGAATTTTTGAAAATGCCCCTACAGAGTCATCTTGCTTGGCAACTTCAAGAATTATTTTAAATATGGGCCTAGGGCATTTCACATTTTCCACAATAGTAGGGTTTTGAATAAACTTGGGAGTAGAAGAAGAAGCCATTTAAAAATACCTTTAGCTGCCTGAAAAATATTCTGAATGCTTGAAGAAATCACTTCACACCTTCGCCTTGAATGTCTTTGCTCTCTTTTCGTGCTCTCTGCTAATTTGAATGCTCAGTGAGTTAAAAAAGAGGGAAATTAGCTGATTTATAATGACATTTCTCTTACCAACCACATTAAATGCTTGTTGGTTAAGTGAAAACTTAACACATCTACCGGTAAAGAAGAAATATATCTTCTCATCATCAACTGAGGGTAATTTGCATGATTTTCAACATACTGCAGTACCCCCGAAGGGTTACTTCTTAGTTGGATGAAGAATCTTCTGTCGGTGGAGGATTATTCTATTCTATCGGTATAGAGATAGTTTCATCAACATTCTGATCTCTCTTCCTTTTCCATTATTTTGAAAAATTCTTTCTTTACCTCATCTACCTTTTTTTTGCCTTTCAAACTGGATTCTTTATTGTTTGCCAATGAAGTCTTGCTTCTACAAAATTTGGCAATATGTCCAATTTTGTTACAAGCATAACAAGTCACATTATTCCTCTGAATAACCTTTCCATATCCTATACCAGTTTGTGTTCTTCATTGATTTGATAAGTGTCCATATCTTCCACAAACATAGCATTTTACATTCATTCTACAATTTTCTGAATTATGACCAACTTTGTTGCATTTGGAACATTGACCGGTGGGTGCATTAATATTCTGATTGTTTCTAAATCTACACTGATTTTCTCTATGACTATATTTGTTGCAATTGAAACATTTGTCATTAAACTTATAAGCATTAGGTTGTCTTACCGGTTTGTTCTGATCTAGATTGTTTGTAGTACCATAAGTTTCTCCAATTTCAAATCCAAGTCCATTTGTATCTCCATTAGGTTTTTGATTTTTTAGCATGTCATCAAGCTTCTCTGAACTTTTCTTGAATTTCTCTTTGTGTTGATTTGCAGTAGCCAACTCATTTTCCAGAATTTCCTTTTGTCTCATAAGCTCAGTTTTATCATGTTGCATGTGAATCAGATTTGTCTTTAACATGTCATTTTCATGAATAATTCTTAGATTTTGATTTCTATCATCATTGAGTCTTCTAGTCAATTCTTCTTCATTCTTCTTCCTATCTTCAATGTCTTTACATAACCTCATAGTCATATCTTGCATTTCATTCTTCATATTAGTGTTTTCCTGTGTCAACTTGTTTGCAAGTTCATTAAGAGTCTCTTTTTCCTCATCATCTTTTTGCATCTTCTCATGAAGTTCTTTTCTATTATTTTGTGCTATAGTAAGGTTCTCCTGAAGTCCTTTAATGAATTCCCGTGCAATCCTCAGATCATCTTCAAGTTTGATATTGTTCAATTTCTTTGCATCATAATCTACAAGAGCTCCTTCCAATTGTTTTCTTAAGTTCTCCATTTGTACTGGTGTCAGAATCTTCCTCAAGCTGTTAGGCTTTTGAAAATAGAGGACAAGGCTCTAATAACAATTGTTAGAATCGATGACAGTCCCAAAGACACTGAGAGGGGGGGATGAATAAGTGTCTAACCAATTAGCAAAATATTTAAACTTATTAAGAATTTTGTGATGCTCTGCAAAATACCCAAAGGTTAGACTGGAACCTGTAGTCGTATAACACACAAAAACACACAAGAAATCATTAGTGTTATTCAACCAAGAACTAATCTAAGCATGCATATCAAAAGAGATACTAAGATCATGCTAACATATTTAACAAATGACACAAATATAAGAAGACATCTCCAAATGCCTCTTAACATGTTCTTAGCTCCTTCTCCTTTGTTCCTCTCCTCTCCAAGTTCCAAAATAGTGTAGCTCTTAGTAGCTTTTTGTACTATGGATGCTTATGGAGGTTCAAGATTGTAGATGATTTCAAGCTTATGTAATGCAAGTGTAAAACAAACAAACTAAACATATTATGAAAAAGAACTAAGATTTATTTTAGTCCAAGATAGCAATATATTAGTGATTTATGCTAAATGCTCTCTAAAATTCACTATAGATTAAATGAATACAAGTTTTCCGGATCTGGATTATGAAGAAATGGGCTCTATTTATAGAAAAAATGGAGCAATGGATGGTTGAGATTGAGTAATCTTAACAAGGGTTAGGATTGAATGATATTCAATCTATGTGAGGGATTTCAACCAAATCCCAAGATGACAAGTGTCCATGTGAGATAGGTTGAGAGGAGAGCGAATAAACATTAAATGCTTGACATGGCCTAGGAGTTAACTTGGGGGTTAGGGTCAAGGTTGGGTTGAGTGAATAAATTCTTTATTCAAAGAATAAAGCTTTTATTCAATGGATAAACTCTTGTGCAAAGACAAAAGGGATAACCATGGTCAAAGCAATAAATGTTTGAGGAGACACATTAGTGCAAGTTGAAATAACCATAATGGTTATGTAAGAGCCATTAATGGTCATGTAAGAGCCATTAGTGGTTTTGGAAGACTTTGGAGGTTAAATTGTTGAACACACAAAGCATTAAATGCTTTTCAAAGACTTCGAAGTCTTTGAGAAGTGACTTCAAGTTGCTTAGGAATGTGACAATAATTAGGGGATGGATTAGGCTAATTAGGAAGGGGTTAGAAGAATCTAGAAGGGGATTCGATTTGCAAGTGGATTTGGTGGGTGAGGAAAAATAGGATTTTTATTTAAAATAAATTAATTTATTTCAATAAATGTGTGCAAGTTACATTTGTAGGAAAATGCAAGTGGGGGGGATAAATGATTTAAATAAATGTTTAATTTAATTTATTTAAAAGTGGAAAAGGGGGTTAAATTAAGTAAATAGAATTTTATTCATTTAATTGATTGTGAATTTGGTATAATGAATTAATTAGAATAAATTGAATAATTTATTTAATTAATAGGAGAATGTTTGAAGATGAATTAATTAAATGTTAATTTAATTAATTGATGGCTAGTGGATTTTTAATCAAATAAATAAGAAATATTCATTTAATTAAATGGACAGATTTATGTGACCACATTTGCCCCTCTTTGAGATGGTGCAGTTTATCACGTCGTTTCAAAGAAAGAGAAATAGGTGTGAAGAAATGCCCCATAAAATGTAAATTTAATGGGTAGTATGCCCCTTCGAGAGATGGGCCGAATTTTTTTGAAAAAATCGAATGATCTCTCGAAAAAGAATGAAAATTGGCAGGGTGATAGAAGAGAAGAACTTAGCAATACGACTGAAAAATAGAAGAAATCAGAGGTAAAATGGAGAAATGGGAGGCTTGAGAATTTCACGGTGACCACAACGGTAAGCGGGGAAAAGTTACGGTGATGGCGAAGGGTTTATATGAGGAGAAAGGGGTGAAAACAAGATCATTTGTTACTGCGACCAGTGTGAATTCAAAGCTCTGATAGTGACCTTTTGGAGGAGCGGGCAACAGTCAGGATGTTGGTACCCATTGCAGAGCACCATTTCGAGTGAGTTCGTCGATTCTAGCGGCCAGACGACTACGGACCAGCGGTACGCAAATTTGAAAATTTGAATTTTATGCATTTTTGTCATGTTTTTTGCTGAGTCCAAGTTGAGTTAGGACAATAGCGCTAAAACTATGTTTTGGCACTTTTGTCCAATTAATTAGCGCTTTTGTGCCACAATGGCGCTATTGGGCTGTTGTTTGAGCGCTTTTGAAAATATTAGCACTATTGTATGCATGTTTAAGGGATATTATTTGTTTATCGCTATTGAGGGGTCAATTGAGCACTTTTGTCTTTAAACAACGCTATTGCATAGGTCTTGTAGCACTTTTGCAAGTTGAGCACTTTTGTAGGGTTGATTAAGCGCTTTTGTTAGGGGTTTAGCGCTATTGTGAGGGGTTTAGCGCTATTGTGTAGAAAGTAGCACTATTGTTTATGAAAATAGATGGCCTAGTTTGTGTGAACAAAAATCTCTTGATGCCAACGATGGATGAATAGGGATGTGAAGTGAGAGTTGTTTTGAACCATAGCAGTCCTCATGAGACTTAGGTCATTAGGATAAATGCTTGTTGAAGTCTAGGTGTGCCATAATTGCTTACCTATTGAGACCCGAAGATACTTGATCAAAGTATCTATTGATAGTCTAGGTTTAAACTTAAGAAAGTTTGAAAACAAAACAACTGATGATGATTGATTGATGCCCGTGTGCAGGAGGATCTACACGTGTTAGAGTTACGCGAGAGACATCCAGTGACACAGGGGTTATGAGATCGACTGACAGAGGCCAAGATTGATTTCATTGTAGCGACTGGGTTGTATGATGTGATGCATATGCCCATGATTCAGATGGATCACGGGTTGATTACAGTCTTGGCAGAGCGCTGGCATAGTGAGACTTGCACGTTTCACCTAGCACAGGGGGAGATGACAATGACATTGGAGGATGTATGACACATCCTACATATTCCCATTCAGGGTGAGTTGGTCACTTATGATAGATCATTGGGGACTCTAGCGGTGCCGCGATTCTTCGATGAGGATGTGCTCATTGATGACAGCTCCATAGCCTGGGAGGATATCGCAGCTTTCTACGAGCCATTGCAAGTAGTTTTGTCTGGGATCATGGGAGGACTACTGTGTCTTGATAGGCAATCACATGGTCTGGCTGTTGGGTGGGGGCAGGTGATAGAGTAGATGATGACAGAGGGTACCCGATTTTCCTGGGGACCGTGCATGTTAGTGCACATGTATCAGGAGCTTCATGAGGTAGTGTACTGTGGGAGAGGTTCCTTGGCAGTGGGAGTGATGCTGCTGCACATTTGGACATGGGAGCACTTACCAGTGACGCGACCAGTGAGTCTAAGATTTCAGGCAGTTGATCAGCCCTATATGTTCATGTCTAGTGGCATGATGAGTCAGCCCCACCTGGGGAAGTTAGAGTGGTGGCGGCGGGTGCTAGATGATCTTGATGTAGTGATTTGGAGACCCCATCTGGAGTGTGAGCCTTGGGAGGATGATGTGGAGGCCTTTCCGTATGTATTTATGACTTGATTCCTCATTGGGAGGACATCCTACGATGTAAAGAGACAGGTGCCGGGGCGAGTTATGAGGTAGTTTGGACGGCATGAGGGATTACCTAGGGGATCAGGAGAGTACGCCAGAGTGGTTCGAGAGAGATATACATGGGGGCCAGTACTTCCATATGATTAGGCATTAGCAGAGTTCCAGATGCTTCAGGTGAGGCCATGGGATATATGGCCGAGGTTGGTAGATGCTGGGGTACCAAAGGAGTATACGTAGTATATGGCAAGTCATCCGATTCTACAAATATCAGATCCAATAGAGCCTATTCCTAATTTTGAGGAGGAGAGGGGATGGAGATGGAGGAGGGGAGGAGGTCGAGGACCGATGATAGGTGGATGAGGGAGGGGGGATGGTGGTGATGGAGGAGGAGGAGAGGGTAGAGGTGGTGGCGGAGGTGGAGGAGGTGGCTTAGGTGGTCGGGTCCAGCAAAGAGGGAGAGGCAGATTTCCACTGCGGATATCACAGGGACCGTTAGTGCCAGGCATAGTTAGATTAGGTGGCCGAGGTATGGAGAGGGAGATACCAATGGACAGAGGGGAGGGAACCACTAGAAAGGCACTTATGGAGACAAGGGAGGGAGCGACAGGGGGTGGTGATCCTCGGGAGCATATGCTAGCACATTTGCATACTCGATTGACATCAGCCGAGACACGGGTGGAGGATCTAGAGGCGGAGGTTGCAGTGATAGATGTGTAGCTATTTGCATGAGAGTCAGAGCTGACTGTAGTGCTGCGGGAGAGAGATCAGGCCATTGACAGGGTGGTCCAGTTGCAGGAGAGAGTGAGGGTTTTGGAGGGAGTACAGGGACAGAGGCCATCTGTGGAGGCATTGGCGAGGGACGTATGGAGAGCAGGTGGAGAGGTTGATTATTTGTGGGGTCTATATGAGCAGGTGGTGCTAGCTAGTCATCGAGCACTGAGCTATTCACAGATGCGATAGACCAGATCAGAGCGATCTCAGAGGATGTAGAGTAGTGGGGGTGTGGTGGGTCCACGACGGAGAGAGGTGTCAGGTGGTGCAGGAGCTAGTGGGGGTTTGATGGGGCCTCCACAGAGAGATAGATCAGATGGTGCGAGGAATAGTGGTGGAGCAGGTGGTGATGGTGGTGCAGCATCTGGTCAGAGTGGCATCTGAGAGAGCATTTTGCATGTATGTATTTTATCATTGTTATTTTTGGACTGTATCTTGGATGGCTCTTGGTAGCCGATTTTTTGTAGACTTCATTGGACTCTGATACATGAGATGATATATATGAGGAGATCCTAGATTTTGAGGATATGCATTTTGATATGTATGGATGTTATGCAGGATGGTGATTTTATGATTTTATGCTTAGATGGATATGTGTATATGTATGCATTTATGAGATGATTGTTATATGCGTGTTTTATGATGATTTATGATGTTGGATACTGACATATGAATGCAGGTTTATACATGTGTGCATGTTTTGTTTGATGTATTGCTTTATGTATGTAATGGCATGATGATGATGTATGCTTATGATGATATGGACAGGATCTTGTGCTTCATGTTGATATAATGATATGCAATGATGTTAATGCAATGTTTTGAATGAATGATTCTATGTATGTAAATACATCTAGATAGTTTTTTGGATGAATGTAATATGGATAAACAAATGTAAAGTACAAATGTTTATATGATGATGTCTAAATGAATGCATATGTATAATGTAAATATAAATTGGTATGAACCAATGTTTGAGACAAATGGTTTTATGATTCTAAATGTCCTAAATATGTTTAAGTAAAATGATAATGTGATGATAATGCAACTTATGGTTTAATAAATGCACCTTAATGCAATTAAAAAAGGATAATGAATGCAATGTAAATGAATCTTATAATGAGTGTAATAAGACACTTAATAATGGATGAATGAATGCACTTTTTAACTAATGAATAGATAAATGAATGTATGCAACGATAAAAGATAATAAAGGATGATAATATGATAATGGACAATTGACACTAAATGAATGCATAGTAAATGGCTAATACAATCAAGGACAAATGGTTTACATGTATGAATCTAAACATTATGCAATGATGAGATGATATAAGAAGACTAATGTTTTAGTAAATAAATGATAATGAACTATATGCATTTTTAAACAACTAAAATGACATGAAAATGTTCTTAATGCAACTAAATGTAATGATGATGATATGATTATGATGAATGCAAGGTATTTGAGACTTTGCATGATGCATTGATGATGTATCAGAGTACTCGGTCGTGATTGTATCCAAGACCAACTCAATTGTCGCAGAACTATGCATTTTAACTTTGTTCATAGTTTGCATACAAATCATACATATGAATGAGTGAATGGATGGGTGATATGCAACGAAATGCAACATATAAACAGATGAGATGAAATGATGATCCATAGTGCTCTATTTTCATCATTGAGCTTTAAAATGTTGTAAGAAAATACAAGCATCTTGACATAATGATTCAAGATGACCAGAGTATTTCTTTCATGGATTTGATATAGCAAGTTAATACAAACAACTTGATATAATGGGTCAAGTTGACCAGAGTATTGCTTGTGGAACAGACAAGGACCATCTTTGTTCATGCATGAGTTGGATCATCCTCCTTGATCTTGGGCTGATCATATTCTGAGACAAGTTCACACCTTAATAAGAGACAAAAACCTTTATCCAAATTGGATGAGGAGGAACCAAAGAAGGAGCATTGTTCTTGCAAACAAAAAAGTATATACATAAAGAATAAAGAATATGGATCCTTGGTAATGGTTCATGCTCATATGGTTGAGGTATAAGTTGTAGTCAGCAAGCCGTAATGATCTATGACTACATTTTGCATAAGATCATGTAGCTTAATGAACTTCCCACGTAGACACCATTAGTACATACCCCAGAATTTCATTGGAATAAAGCACCGAAGATACACAAACAATGCTGTAAGATCCTGATATAAATAACCCACAAATCAACCAAGTATTTGATAGCTTAAACAAAATTTTCTTGTCAAAGAAAATGTCATCTTGTCTTTGTTTTGGTAAGGAAGGATGCATCCTTGTTGAAGACAGTTTAATTGTTTGGTCGATTGATAAATTGTCATTTGTTTGGTGTATGTCACAATGTTGTTTGGTAGCTGCTTTGAAGAATATATGTACAGGGTGTTGGCATGTTTTTGATTGATTTTCGATGTTTTATCATGTTTTTGGATTTTTGTGATTGTTTTCAAATGTTTTTGGTATTTTGGAGAGACATTTTTGAGTGTTTTTGGATTTTGTGAGATAGTTTTGAATGTTTTTGGATTTTGTGAGATAGTTTTGAATGAAAAACGTCATGATTCACAGAACAATGTAGTATCCACTTCCATCAAAAGGTTAAGGGCATTGCCCCTAGTTTAGACATGACTCTGAAAAAGTGGGATGCAAGATGCATGAAGTACTATTTTTGATTGCAGATCTATAACAAGCCCTGGTGTGGGTGGATGGATGTGTGTATGTAGTGGATGTGATCACAACAAGTCTGAGAGACAATAGAGCCATAGCCTTTATGAGTGGTGCCTATTTGCCAGGTTTTCACCATCGCACTTACCCAAGGTGCCTCCAGAGTGGTTGTTCACCATTTGGATGCATGATTTTTCTTTACTATTTTGATGTTTTTGTATTTTCTCAGGTCATTTATCTGGATGTTTTTGGTATTTTTGCCAGTATATATGGGAGCCTGAAGCTCTGTGCAGCTTATGTATAAAACCGTTTGAGGTGCATGTTGTTGATCGGATCTGCTAGTGGTTCTCCTTCCGAAGTAGCCAATTGATATGACCCGGACCCAAATACAACAGTGACAACATATGGACCCAACCAATTTGATTCAAACTTTCATTGGTGTTCTCAGTTGGGTTGGTAACGAGGATTTTCTTGAAGAACAAGATCACCTACTTCGAATGAATGAGGTCTAACTCGATGATTATAGCTTCTGCTCATGCGCTGCTGATAGGCCTTGAGGTGATTGTATGGAGATTGTCATTTCTCATCAAGTATCTCTAAGTCTTGGAGACAGGATACTCTGTATGCTTCACCATCGATGATATTGTGCAAGGAAACCCGTAGTGATGGTATCTCAACCTCAATAGGTAAAATAGCTTCTGCACCATAGACCAATGAGTAGGGAGTTGCGCCTGTAGGGGTTCGAATGCTAGTTCGATATGCCCATAGTGCTGGATTCAATTGAACGTGCCAATAATGACCGACATCATCGACTGTTTTCTTTAGAATTCTCAATATGTTCTTGTTTGACGCTTCAGCCTGACCATTGCCTTGTGGGTAATAGGGGTGGAAAAGCGGTTTTGGATGTGAAATTTCTCACAGAGTTCACGAACATCCTGATTTTTGAAAGGAAGACGGTTATCTGTGATGATGGACATGGGTACACCATACTGATAGATGATGTAATTGAGGATGAATGAGGCAATCTGCTTGTCAGTAACTTGGGTAAGTGGAACAACTTCGATCCACTTTGTGAAGTATTCATGGCGGTAATAATGAATTTGTGGCTATTGGATGAAGATGGATGGATTTTACCCACAAGGTCAAGGCCCCATTGACAAAAGGGCCATGGTGCTGTGATTGGTTGCAGTTCCTGTGCTGGTGCATGTATCAGGTCTCCATGAACTTGGCATTTCTGACAAAGTAGTAGGAGTCTTTTTCCATGGATGGCCAATAGTATCCAGTGCGTAGGAGTTTCTTGGCTAGTGACGAACCACTTGCATGAGCTCCACAAATTCCTTCATGTACCTCTTCCAAGGTCTTTGTTATCTCATCTTGTTCTAGACATCGAAGAAGAGTACCATCAAGACTCCGTCAGTATAGGGTTTCAACAATAATGGTATATCCAGCGGTTTGGCGAATGAAGGTTTTACGTTAGTTATTCGATTGGTTAGGAGGAAGGGTGTGATCATGGAGATAGGTGTAGAACTCACCGTACCATGGGGATTCAGAACCGATTAGGTGACATATCATCTCGGATTCGGGGATATCATAAGCGGGGATCCAAAGCTATTCTACCAAGAATTCATAGCGTGTTGAATTCTGTGGAAGATCTAAGAGAGATGCAATGGTAGCCATAGTGTCAACAACTCGATTCTGATCTCTTGGTCTCTGCTCAAAGGTGATAGTAGTAAATGATGCCTTTAATTTGTCCACCATTTGTTTGTACGACATGAGTTTGTCATCTTTAGTCTGATATTCATCAGTTGCTTGTCGAATGACCAGTTTGGAGTCACCATATACTTGTAGTTCTTGTAACTTCCATTGTACGGCTAGCCTGAGTCCTATGATCAAGGCCTCATACTTTGCTATGTTGTTGGTGCATGGAAATGTGAGCCTGTAAGACTTCAGGATGCTGTCACCTTGAGGTGTGATAAATAGAATACCTGCCCCCGAGCCATGCCTAGTGTACGAACCATCAAAGTATAGTTTCCATGGTTGTGCTGTTGTGATCATGAATATCTCTTCATCTGGAAAATTGGAAATGAGAGGATGATCGCCTATGAGTGGTGCATCGGCCAACTGATCTACAATAACTTGTCCTTTGATAGCTTTACGATCCACATACTCGATGTCAAATTCACTTAGAATCATTACCCATTTGGCCAAGCGGCCTGTCAATGCTGCTTTACTAAGTAAGTATTTGAGTGGATCAATCTTCGCAATGAGCTGTACTTTGTTTGTTAATAGATAGTGCCTCAGTTTAGTTGTTGTCAAGATTATTGCTAGGCAAGCTCGCTCAATAGGTGTGTAATTGAGTTCATAGCCAACCAGTGTGCGAGAAATGTAGTAAACAACACACTCTTTTCCTTCTGCATTATGTTGTGCTAGTAGTACACCCAATGCTGTATTTGTTGATGATATATAGAGTAATAGAGGTCTGCTTGGATCTGGTGGGATCAACAATGGTGTATTCATGAGATAGTCTTTAAGCATCTGGAATGCTTGCTGCCATCTAGCATCCCATTGAAAGCAGATGTTTTTGTGTAGAAAATGTGTAAAGGGGTGACACTTATCTGCCAGTTGTGCAATGAATCTTCAGATGGATTGTAGTCGTCCTTGTAATGTCATTAGCTGACTGATGTTCTTTGGTGGTGGCATGTCCATGATTGCTTTGACCTTTGCTAGATCGACCTCAATACCTTTGCTTGAGAGAATGTATCCTAGAAGCTTCCTTGAGGTTACTCCAAAGAAACATTTCTTTGGGTTGAGTCGAACATGATATTGTTCCAGTCTATCAAAGATTTTATCTAATATGTTGAGATAACCTTCTCTGGTGAGTGATTTTGCTAGTAAGTCATCAACATAATCTTCCATCATAGTATGCATCATGTCATGGAAGATGGTGGTCATTGCTCGTTGATAGGTCGCTCCTGCATTCTTTAGACTGAAAGGCATTACATTCCAGTAGTATGTGCCCCATTGACATGTGAAGGCTATCTTATGTTGATCTTCTGGTGATATCTTTATCTGATTGTATCCTGAAAAGCCATCCATGAGTGAAAGCATGGCATGTCCTGCTGTTAGGTCCACTATGATGTCGATGTTTGGTAGGGGGAAGTCATCCTTAGGACATGCCTTATTCAGATCTCTAAAGTTAGTACAAATACCGATGCCCCCATTCGGTTTGCCAACCGACACAATATTGGATATCCAATCTGCATAATCAATTGGTCTAATGAAACCAACATCTAGGAGTTTCTTGAGTTCTGTTTTGACTAGTACTGCAATCTGAGGATGCATCTTGCGAAGCTTCTACTTGATAGGCTTGGCTCCTTCTGCTATTGTGAGTTGATGCATGACTAAATCAGGATCAAGCCCAGGCATGTCTGCATATGACCATGCAAAGTTGATCTGACGCTTCTGGAAGAACTCTACAAACTTAGGTTGTTCCTATAGAGTTAAAAGAGATGCCAGATGTATGTGGTGAGGAGTTTCAGGAGTCTCCACGTTGTATTCTTTTGTTTCCTCAACAAGAATCGTTGATCATTCCCATTGTGTGCTATAGGGAAGGATGTCAAACCTTTCATCCTCAGGCGCCTCAGAGAGGTTTTCACCATTGGATACGCTCTTTCTTTTTACTTTTGTTGAATGAAACAGTGCCATGGTGTGGTTTTCACTGGAAGATCCATGTTTTGTTGTTATATTTTTGTAGCTGGAAGGTTTGGCATCTGCCCCAAAGTATGTTGCGCTATTAAGTTCTATGGTGAATCCAACTTTGTAATCCCTGCTTGGTATGTTATCTCGTAGTTCCATAAAGTCAATGAGTGCCTCATCATTTTAGAAATGGTCAAGACATGGGGGATTAGGTGGGTTCCATTCGATGAGTTCAGGATGGATAATGGGCATTACCTCATTGATTAGGTTAAGTTCATTAGATTTGTTAGTGAGGGTTAAGATGTTGTGGTGAAGGTCGTTGATGGTACTCCCCCTATCAGAATCAGGCATAGGATGTGATGTAGGGTCTGTGGAAGAAGTTTCCAGCTCAGGAACCCAAGAGGTCTTTATCTATGCTTCTCCGTAAACAAGGATGTCTTTACAAGGTGGAGGTAGTGATGTGTCTTCCTCATCTGAAGTATTAAGTTGGATGGAATTAAATTCCCATTCATGTGAGTCAGTCTTTGAATCACTTTCCAACATCCGATTACTATACCATACTGGGATGTCCTTTGTTTTAAACACTGTAGGTGTGATCGGTTGATGTACCTTTGTAGATGAAATGATCGGTGCTGCAGGAAGGATGATGGGGATCAATGAACCCGATACAGGGAGTATCGGTAGTGTTGACTCTGTTGCTTCAGCTAGAATTGCTGGTGTTGTAGATGCTGCTGTAGGTTTTGATGTAGTTGCTGCTGCTAATGGAGCTACTGATGTTATTGTTGCTGCTGATGGGATCACTAGTTTGATGAGTGGGATGATTGGTATTATAGGCGGTTGTGCTAGGATTTTGAGCCTCGGTGGGGTAGTTGCAATGGTGTTTGATGCTGCTTTGATTATAAAAGGTGTCCTCTTTGCAATAGGCTAATATAGTGGTTTGCTGGGTTTTCCTTTGAATCTGAGCTTAGGAAAGATCTCCTTTTGAAAGCCTAAGCCTGTATTATCTTTGGGCTTTAATTCCGGTAGCAGTGGTTCATGTCTTCCTTGTTTGCAAGGTCCCAAAGCACTCTGACCATCGTAACCCATTCTTTGCATAATGAGGAGGGCTTTGCCATACTAATCTATGGGAAGTATAGCTTGTGGTATATTGGTGGTAATGGGATCTTTATAGATCCATTCCACTAAGTCCTCATCTTTGGTTTCTTCTTCTTGACTCTTCCCAAGGATGAAAGGCGTCAAAGTACATGCTGGCATGATCAGTGGTGTTTGAAGTAACTCTTGAGGTTTTCCATGTGTTCTAGGAGAAGTGGGCATTTGTCCCACACAAAAGAGTTGACTCAAATTGTATTCCCCAGGACCTTCCTCTGCTATTTTCATCTTAAGCTTTTCTTGCTTGGGTATAGTGGTGTTTGAACTGGCAAGAGAGGTTGGACTTATGTATGATGTAGAGGAGATGGCTTCTCTATTGTTAGGAATGGTAATCTCTGGTTGATGATTAATATTACGGCAATATGCAAAGGGATTTGCATCGCCCAGGATTGTGATCTCTACACCGTTATGTGAGAATTTGATACACTGATGGTAAGTGGATGGAATGACTTGCATGGCATGTATCCAAGGTCTTCCCAACAACAAATTATATGGGAGAGGAAGGTCCAGAAATTGACAGATGATGTGCTTCACTACAAGGCCCACTCAGATAGGTAGTACCACAACTCCTTTGGATGAACGCTCTGCATCGTCATAGGCTTTGATTGTGATCTTCTTACAGGGATCCATTGATTCTATTGCATATCCTAATGCTATGACCAACTGCATTGTACAAATATTCAGGCCTGCTCCATTATCGATCAAGACTCGCTTGATCCTATGCTGGTTGATAAATCCTTCAATGTGTAGCGAAGCATTATGAGGTTGGTGGAAGGAAGCGTTTTCACTTTCAGAAAAAGTGAGACAAGGTGATGACTTTAGACTCCCAACCATGGCTTGGAATTGATTTGTATTTAGGTTTGTAGGGACTGATGCCTCTTGGAGATCTTGATCCAAGATTGTTTTATGGGATGGAGATAGGCACAATAGCTCTAAGATAGATATCAGTGCGGGCATTTTGTCTAACTGTTCCACAAGGTTATACTACTTTGGGATAGATGGGGTGCCTTGTGGAGCTGCCTTTATAGTAATCTTGATGCGACGTGTAACAACATTGCAAGTGGAGCTAGGATTTTTGATGGTTATAGTTTCAATTTGTTCACTGGCATCGTACAAGTGATTTAGAGTGTAATTATATGCAGCCTGCATATAATCAGTGGTATCAGTGCCTCTCCTAGAAGTGGAAGGACCCCTTTGATCTGGTGATGGAAGTGGATTTTTGAACATAGGATGATCATTGTTTGTTGTCTTTGGGTCATGTCCTTCTATTTCAATTTCGTCGTGGTCAATAAGATCCTGAATAAGATCTTTTAATCTGTGACAATTGCTTGTCTTGTGTCCTATCCCTTGATGGAAATCACAATGTTCAGTATCCCTCCACCATGCAGGTTTGACTTGAGGTTCATAGTTTGATGTTTTGGGTAGAGTTACCGGATTTTGAGAAACTAGTTGTCGTAATACTATTTCGATGGGTTCCCCTAAGGGAGTGTATGTTCACGTTTGTTTTTGTTGACGAGGTCTGGGTTCATCATGAGATGTAATGCAACCTTGATTTGGAGGAGCAAATGTGTTAGTCTAAGGTGGGGGATTCTGTCCTGCAAATCAAACTACAAGTTGTGCACTCTTAATAGTTCTTGCATCCACAACCCCGTCATTGACAACATTTTTGTTTTTGTTCCAGAAACTTGGTTTGTCACTATTGAAGCACAGGCGAGGACCATCCTTTGGTTCATTATAGATTAGATAAGTCCTTTCTTGATGAGAGCCTACTCACATTTTAAACCTTTGGTGATCATGTCATCGAAAGAGTCTGTGTCTTTGACATCCAGGTGAAATTCCATTTCTTCGTTTAAGTTGGAAATAAATATTTCCACTAGTTCTTGTTCAGGTAACTGAAGAGAACATCTGTTAGACATTTGATGCCATCGTTGCAGGAATACTAAGAATAGTTCACCTACTTTTTGTTTAGTGTTACATAGATCATCCATGGTGATATCATGTTCAATGTTATGAGTGTAATGTGCCAAGAACTTTTGAACTAGCTCTTCAAAGTTCCTAATGCCACCTAGTAGTCGGGAAAACCATGATGTGGTTGTTCCTCCCAAGCTTTGGGGAAAAAGGCGCATTAGGTGTGTATCTTCATATGCCACTTTGAGGCAAGCTGAATGGAATTCTCTGACATGATCGCGAGGATCTCCTTTTCCTCTATACTTTTCAAACTTGGGTGTTTTGAACCCTCGTGGAAAAGGTGGCATATAAAGATTCCTATCAAAGGGATAGGGACAAATGTCATTGAGTGAAAATTGATTAGTCTTTACGCCACTACAAAGTTGTTGGGCGAGATTTTCCACTTGTTGCCGCAACATCTCTATGTCATTCGGAGGAGGAGGAGGTGGGTTGCCTTGAGGAATGTTATATCTGATGGGATCTCTACCTCTTTCTTCTTCATGGCAGCTTTGTCGTTCTGATGCTTGTCTTAGTTGTGCAAGATCAAAGTCAGAGGGGAGTTTGGCTCTTTCTCGAGTAAGCTTTAAAAAGTGAGCATCCGCATTGCTCCTGAGTATTTCGTCAAAAAGTCTGTTAAAGAGAGGGTTGTGCTGAGCCGTTTCTATTGTTGCTGGAGTAGGAGTACTTGGGTTTTCGTCATTAGCATTCCTCCAAGTGCTTCTTGAAATTCATTGATATTTTCCTCCTCTTCTTCTTCAATTTCTATTTCTCGTTGCCTTGACTGTGATCAGGTATGAGCCATTTTGTTTATGAGTTTTTGTTGAAGTTGGGTGAAAATGATGATGAGTTATTGATGGAATGAGAGATTTATGGTTGGTGTGGTGTTTTGCATGTGGATCTCTAGCACTTAAAGGTAGATATTACCAAAGTTTTCTTCTTTGAATTTCTTGTTGTGTTTGATAAGGTTTGATGTGATAAGGTTTAGAGAAATCTGAGATGTGTTACAGACTTAACTACCTAGTAATGAGAGGATTCACTCATAGACTAGTTTTAACCTACGTAGATATGTCTCTTAGGATGAGCTTATCCTAGATGTAGAAACAATCTAAAAGGTGATGTTTTGTTGTTTGATTCAAGCAATATCCAAAAGAGAACTTAGGACAAAAACCTCTTAATGTTTTGAGAGTTGAAACGGATTGATGATGAAGTGAATGTGGGAATGGATGAGATGTTTTAACTTCAATAAAAGCTTTGTATCACAAATGGAACAAATTCTACCTCTTCCTTTTCAGGCATTGGTGGCATTTCTCAAGCTACATTGTATGTGATACAAATGTTTGGAAAGAAGTTGGGATTGATCTTGCGTCCTTGGTTTTTGTGATAACTCAAATCTTTATATTGCATAAAAGCTCTGCGGTTTAATGACTCTGAAACAAATTCCTTTGATTTGCCTTCAAGGTAGAGACGCATGTGACGTAGAAAAACTCTATGAGAGACAAAGATTTGTCTATTTAGATAGAATAATTTGCTCCTTTTGATCAAAGCCTTTGAGCTCAATGGTCTTCTTTTCAAGTTGATGTTTTGATGAAGATTCTTCTTTCTCAAGATGTGAAGAATGGTCATAAAGTTTGATACTTTTCTTTGTTTTTGATCTTTTGGTTGTTTTGAAAAATGTTTGGTTGGATGAATACTTGTTTTGATTTTTTTGATTTTATGACGTTTCTTTGACAAGAAAACAAAGCAAGCATGCAAACACAAGAATGTTGCCTGAAAGGCACAAATGAGTATGGGTCTAGATCAACCCAATCCTTGGACTTTTTATGACCCTTTTCTTTAAGTGTATTTTAGGTGTTTTTCTTTCCAAAGCCTGAAGTCAGCTTAATTTGCACTTTGGTCTTTGACTAAAATGGAAACACTTCAAACACTTTGTATCCCTAAGGTCAAATGGCTAGTTGCGATAAATTCAGCCCACATCTTGATATTTCTTCGACTTTGGTACTACATACCTTATGAATCCCGCCATGGGAGGTAAGGATGTGATATACTAAGTCTTGCATGGGCATAACAAATAGATGATCCCTATGATGGGGGAGTCACCAGTTTCATCAAGCCACAAGTGGCTTTTCAAAAAGCTATGTTTCTACTCAAGGAAATATGTATGGTGAGTATCTTTTGAGAAAAACCATCTATGCTCTTGCACTGAATTATATCACAAATATCCTCAATCAATAGAATGAGTGGGTTACTACTTAAATGTGTTTAGTCATTTTTGATGTCTTTGGACATAAGTTCATTCTGCAGTGACTCACTTAAGAGCCTTGTAACTTGTGGTGGGGCCCATTTGTCCTTTCGGCAAGTTACACTGTAGGAACAGCTATACCCAAGGCTACAACTTTAACTCTCACTTGATTTCTATAGCGGCTCGAAGGATTTACTGCACGAGGTCGTTCCCAAGAGTGATGTGTCTCTTGGTAGGCCTCTCTTAAAAAGATAAAATTTTGAGTGTTACTAACACTTTTCTCTTGCACCTAGGACCACGAAAGCCAAGGGAGAGGATAGTGTGTGTTAGAAGTAGGACCACTCGACAAACTTTTTGTACAAGTGTGCCAATCACGAAAAGCACTGGTTCTTTTTAACTTGTCATTGCAATGATTTTTTATCTAATTTGGAGATGTTGCTCCAACAACCATGATGTTGTTTTTAACTTCAAAGGCAATATGTTTAAGTAACTAGGAAAATGAAATCCTGGTCAACTTAATAAAAAGCACGTTTGCTTGAAGTAATTCGCTTGTAAAATTGAAACAAGTTGATTGTGAATTTTATTTGCACCAAAAGGGAAGTGTGGATTGTGAAATTTTAGTTTGATGCAAGAAAGAAATTTGTCTTGTCTTGTTTTAAGCACCAAATAAAATGAACCTAACTTGTAAGGAAGTAAATTTGTTTTGTTCAATTTTTAGGGCACCAAATGCAAATGATCCTAATCTTGCAAGAAAACAAACTTGTTTTGTTCTATTTTTAGAGCACTAAAATGGAATTTTTTTTTAACTTTTAGCAACAAAAAGGGGTTAGTTTTAAACACCTGCACAAGAAACGAACAGTTAGGAAAAACCAAATTTATGGTGGGCTTCTACAAGCCTAACAAATTTCAATTTTTTGGTTACAGGGTCTTTTTTACAATGTTCTGTTACAATAGCGCTACTTTGTGTTTGAATAGAAGCACTATTTAACACAAACGTGCTAATATGGACACAACAACGCTAAAAGTAAAATTTTGACAGCAAATGCAACAGCGCTAAAACAAGCACAAAAGCGCTCAAATATGCACAAAAGCGCTAAAATAAGCACAATAGCGCCACACTTGAGACAATAGTGCTATTGTAAAGACAATAGCGCTAGAATAACAAGTTGCAATAGCACTACAACACGATCAAAAGTGCTAAAGCGCGACCTGTGTGTCAAGTTCAACATTCAAACATGTTTGTTAGTTTTTAAAAAGATTGTTTTAGGTGCTTGGATTCACGTCAGGTTCACCAAATGATGCTCTGCAAAATACCCAAAGGTTAGACTGGAACCTGTAGTCATATAACACACAAAAACACACAAGAAATCATTAGTGTTATTCAACCAAGAACTAATCTAAGCAGGCATATCAAAAGAGATACTAAGATCATGCTAACATATTTAACAAATGACACAAATATAAGAAGACATCTCCAAATGCCTCTTAACATGTTCTTAGCTCCTTCTCCTTTGTTCCTCTCCTCTCCAAGTTCCAAAATAGTGTAGCTCTCAGTAGCTTTTTGCACTATGGATGCTTATGGAGGTTCAAGATTGTAGATGATCTCAAGCTTATGCAATGCAAGTGTAAAACAAACTAACTAAACATATTATGAAAAAGAACTAAGATTTATTTTAGTCCAAGATAAGAATATATTAGTGATTTATGCTAAATGCTCTCTAAAATTCACTATAGATTAAATGAATACAAGTTTTCAGGATCTGGATTATGAAGAAATGGGCTCTATTTATAGGAAAAATGGAGCAATGGATGGTTGAGATTGAGTAATCTCAACAAGGGTTAGGATTGAATGATATTCAATCCATGTGAGGGCTTTCAACCCAATCCCAGGATGACAAGTGTCAATGTGAGATAGGTTGAGAGGAGAGGGAATAAGCATTAAATGCTTGACATGACCTGGGAGTTAACTTGGGGGTTAGGGTCAAGGTTGGGTTGAGTGAATAAATTCTTTATTCAAAGAATAAAGCTTTTATTCAATGGATAAACTCTTGTGCAAAGGCAAAAGAGATAACCATGGTCAAAGCAATAAATGCTTGAGGAGACACATGAGTGCAAGTTGAAATAACCATAAATGGTTATGTAAGAGCCATTAATAGTCATGTAAGAGCCATTAGTGGTTTTGGAAGACTTTGGAGGTTAAATTGTTGAACACACAAAGCATTAAATGCTTTTCAAAGACTTTGAAGTCTTTGACAAGTGACTGCAAGTTGCTTAGGAATGTGACAATAATTAGGGGATGGATTAGGCTAATTAGGAAGGGGTTAGAAGAATCTAGAAGGGGATTAGATTTGCAAGTGGATTTGGTGGGTGAGGGAAAATAGGATTTTTATTTAAAATAAATTAATTTATTTCAATAAATGTGTGCAAGTTACATTTGTAGGAAAATGCAAGTGGGGGGGATAAATGATTTAAATAAATGTTTAATTTAAATTATTTAAAAGAGGAAAAGGGGGTTGAATTAAATAAATAGGATTTTATTCATTTAATTGATTGTGAATTTGGTATAATGAATTAATTAGAATAAATTGAATAATTTATTTAATTAATAGGAGAATGTTTGAAGATGAATTAATTAAATGTTAATTTAATTAACTGATGGCTAGTGGATTTTTAATCAAATAAATAAGAAATATTCATTTAATTAAATGGATAGATTTATGTGACTACACTTTGTATCTCAAAACAGTGTACCAGTAAATAAGAATTAATGCAATAAATAAAAATAGCAGAGACAACATAGAGAACACACCATAACACAAGATATTTAATGAGGAAACCTGGTGTGGGAAAACCCTCGGTGGGATTTGTGACCCACAATATTCACTCATTGGGCAATGAATAAATATTATTTACAATGAGGGGTTTGCACATGCAGGAAGGCTAGCAGCCTAGAGCTCACTGCTCAATCAAAAAATAGAAGTCTCACTAACTTACAAAATGGATTATCAAAATCCAATACAATGTACTACTTTAGATCAGCATCAACTATGCCATGTTTAGTACCAGTTTAAGCTCAGTCTATTACCAAAACCTTTGCTATCAACTATATCTCCTTATACAAAATATCATCTATTCTCTCACTTTCATATATCCTCTCTCTCTCAACTAAATGACCTATAAGATCTCATACATATATATGAGTCTTTTACAATATGCCACGTTGGCTTGTACAAAAGATTTTTACAATATAAAACAATAAACAAAGTTTATTCCATGTCAGCTTGAGTGCCAGTATGCACTATTGCCGCTGCCGGTGAAGTACCTACTGGTGTATGTAGAAGTCTATTGTCGGTGATGGTAACTGTCGGTGGGTTGACAAAAGTTTTCCAGTTGGTTTCCATCAATTACAACATCAACTATTCTCATAAGAGCGTAGAATACCAACAAACTGATAATTTGTTTCACTTGTTGATGTTTATTTTGTTTATCAATGTTGGATGTAAATTTGTTGGATGAATACATGGTTTAAAATTGTTTTTGGAATAATTTTGACAAGAAAACACAACAAGCACACAAACACAATAACCTTGCCCTTTTTTCAACAAAAGGCAAAAATAGGTGTGGGTCTAAATCAACCCAATCATGAACTTTTTGACCCTTTTTACAAATGTATATTATGTTTCCCAAAGCCTGAAGTCGGCCCAAATTGTTACTAGTCTGAGACAACATGAAGAGAACTCAAACACACTTTATCCCTAAGGTCAATGGCCAGTTGCTATATTTTCAGCCCACATCTTGATATTTCTTCGACTTTAGTAATACCTTATGAATCCCGTCGTGGTAGGTAAGGATGTGATATACTAAGTCTCGCACGATCATAACAGATAGATGATCCGTATGATGGGGGAATCGCTAGTTTCATCAAGCTACAAGTAGCCTTTCAAAAAGCGCTTTTTCTACTCAAGGAAATATGTATGGTGAGTATCTTGGGAGCAAAACCATCTATGCTCTTGCACTGAACTTTTCACAAATATCCTCAATCAATAGATCGGGTGGGCTTCTATAATAAAAAGGTGTCTAGTAATGTTCGATATCTTTGGACTTAAGTTCATTTTGTAGTGACTCACTTAAGAGCCTTGTAACTTGTGGTGGGGCCCATATGTCCTTTCGGCAAGTTACATTGTAGGAAAAACTACACGCAAGGCTACGACTTTCACTCTCACATGATTTCTATAGTGGCTTGAAAGATTTACCGCGCAAGGTCGTTCCCAAGAGTGATGTGTCTCTTGGCAGGCCTCTCTTAAAAATAAAAAATTTCGAGCATTACTAACACTTTTCTCTTGCACCTAGGACCACGAGAGCCAAGGGAGAGGAAAGTTTGTGTTAGAAATGGGACCACTCTATAGATTTTACACAAGTGTGCCAAACACTAAAAACACTTGTTCTTTTTAATAGGTTTATCGCAATGTGATCTATATACTATTTGGAGATTTTGCTCCAACAACCATGGTGTTCTTTATAACCTCACAAGGCAATTTGTTTTCTAACTAAGAAATTGAAAATCCTAGTCAACAAAATTGAAAGCATGTTGCTCAAAGTAAAAACGATTTTGTAAACAAAATGGACAAGTTGTTTGTTCATTTTAACTTGCAAAATAAAAAGTTGATTGTGAATTTTATCCTTGCTAGAAATGAAAGTTTGTTTTGTTTGTTTTAAACCCAAAATGAAAAGTTTGCGCCTAACTTGCAAGAAAGAAGCAAATTTGTTTGTTTGTTTTGTGGTTCTTTTTAACTTTGCAAAATGAAATTCTTTTTAAGCCCCAAACTGAAAATTTTCTTTGATTTTAGTCCAAAATGACAGATGAAGTTGTTTTTAAACCAAAAAGGAAAGTGAATTCTTTTTAGCTTTAAAAGAAAAGCTTAGAAAGAAAAATAAAATAAACTTCCTACTTCCGAACTCCTCGAATCTTGCAAACAAGAGGTTAGCAAACCTGCACAACAAAAGAAAATAATTAGTCAAATGAAGGTTTTTGGTGGGCTTATACAAGCTTAAAATTTTAATTTTTTCGGTTACACGATATTTTTTTCAACTCTTTGTTACAAAAGCGCTACTTTGTGTAAACATAGAAGCACCACTTTAATACAAAAGTGTTGAAAGAAAGATAGGCACTAAAAGAATAACAAAAGCACTACCATATGGACATAAGTGCTAATTAAAATTGTCAAACAAAATGAAAATTCTGTCAGACAGAGAGCGCAAACATGCTAAAAGAGTTTCAATAGCGCTATATAACCAACAATAGCACCACAACTCTGACAAAAGCGCTAATTCTATGACAGAAGCACCAGAACTCGGACATAAGTGCTAAATCCTTTTCTATCAAAGGAGCTAAAATGAGTGTCAATAGTGCTAAAGCGCAACCTGTGTGTGGCAATTTTGGCAATTTTCACAAAAAAATAGTTTTTCCAATCAGAAGGTTGCATGTTCAATTCACGTCGGGTTCACCAAATGATGCACTGCAAAAAGGACTCAAGAAACACAAGATTCAAACGCTAGTGTTGTTAGTATCAATCAGAAATGAAAGAAGAATGAAACTACAATCCTAAGCATGCATATCAAGAGAGATATCAAACAGCTTATAGAAAGCACACAAAACCAGAGGAAAGACACAAAACCCTCCCAAATGCTCTCCAACATGCTCATAGTTGCTCCTCCCTTGTTCCTCTCCTCTCCAAGTTCCACATGAGTGTAGCCCTTATCTTTTTGCACTATTATGGATGTCTTATGGAGATTCAAGATTATGAAACTGACTAATTATGCAAATGCAACAAGCTAAATATGAAAAATCCTAATTAATCTATGTTAATTTTATCCAAAATAACAAAGAAAAGTACTCCTAGATGCTCTCTTAAATTTGGTAGAAGTTTGATGCATACAAGATTTCTGGATTTGGATTAAGAAGGAATGTGCTCTATTTATAAGAAAAACATGGCAATGGATGGTTGAGATTGAGTAATCTCAACAAGGGTCAGGATTGATGGGTTTATGATCCACGTGAGGGCTTTCAACCCAAGCCTAGGATGACAAATATCAACATGAGATGGCTTGAGAGGAGAGGTAAGAAACATTAAATGCTTGAGATGACTTGAAAGTTACCTTAGGAGGTAAGGTTAGGCTTGAGTTGAATTAATAAAGCTTTTATTCAATGAATAATGCCTTTATCCAATGGATAAACTCTTGTGCAAGAGTTAGTGGGGATAACCATGGTCAAAGCAATGAATGATTGAAGAGACCCATGAGTTAAATGAGGGTTGAGTTAGAGGGAAAGTCTCTAATTATGTGGGTGAGTTGAGTTTAACCATTAATGGTTATGTAAGAGCCATAAATGGTTATGTAAGAACCATTAATGGTTTGGAAGACTTTAGGGGTTAACTTGTTGAAGACATAAAGCCTTTAATGTTTTTCAAAGACTTTGAGGCTTTGAGAAGTGACTTCAAGTTGCTTAGGAATGTGACAATAATGAGGGGCTGGGATTAGGCTAATTTTAGAATGGATTAGAAGAATCTAGAATGGGTTAGAAGAGTCTACAATGGGTTAGAAGAATCTACTAGGTTTGGTGGGTAAGAGAAAATAGGATTTTAATTAAAATAAAATTCATTTATTTCAACTAAATAGGTGCAACTTGCATTTGTAGGAGAATGCAAGTGGGGGGGGGGTGATTTGGGGATTTAAATAAATATTTTATTATTTATTTAAGTGAGGAAAGGGGGTTAAATTAAATAAATGTGTTTTATTCATTTAATTGATTAGAGTGTGGCTTAATGGATTAATTTAAATAAATTGAATAATTTATTTAGTTAATAGGAGAAGAGGTTGAGGATGAATTTAATTAAAGATTAATTTAATTAACTTATTATTGATGGTTAAATAATAAAAAAAACAGTAAATATTCATTTAATTAAGTGGACAAATTTATGTGACTTCAAATACCATCCACATGACACCAAGATTTGTATGTGGAAAACCGAGTAAAGGGAAAAACCATAGTGGGAAGCCTACCCATAGTCAAATAATACTTCTGCAGTAAGTATATGATTACAAATGAGGGGCTTGCACTTGCAGGAAGACCAACAACCTAGAGCACACTACTCATTACAAAAGGAGTCTCACTGAGTACATAAAAATCCAGACTACAATCCAGAAGAAAGAATGAACTGCAATGATAACATCTCCTATGCCTGAGTACAGTTTTGGTTAAGCTCAATACCGGAGGACTAAATCCTCTTACATAAACCCAACTTGATCACCAATGATCGACCAAATCCTTTGCATGAATTATTATTACATTATCCACTTGCATACAACATTCCTCTATGATCTACAATGAGATCTTACATCATATATATACAAACCCTCGACCATAAATAATAAGGTCAGCCACTAGACAATAAAGAAATTACATAATTACAAAACATGTTGGCCTGAGACCAATCAAATAATATCCAACCCATAAGACATCCCAGAAACACATCGAGAAGATCAAACAACATGTTACATTAAGTCGGTCGAAAACCTAGATAGTACCAGACCTAATTAGGTCCACACACACTAAAGCAACGATCCCAATTAGCCAAGTCTCAAACATGAACACGATTAGCATCTAAAAGCTCTAGTAGAAGTTGCACCAACACCACTTATGCATGATATCAAATATCTTCAACAAATATCTCTCGGTGAAACCCTCACCGGATCAACAAACCAAGCTTACTAGTATACATGATAACATCCGATCACCAAATAAATACCAACTGACTAAACACGAATCTGAGTAGCATGAATAGCAGATCTAAGACAATTCCATAAGGTAAAACATACTGGAGCATACCGGATCATCATGATCTAACCAACCAGAAACCAAACATCTTACCAGGACCAGAAGGATATTGGTAAAGCAGCCAAAACAACTAGTGTTGACATCATTGACAAAACATCAATGCAACACACAATCAATTCCTCCGAATGGCCAACACAACAATAGTACGGCATTTTTCTGGAGGTCTGAGGAGTCCAAAACTATGTCAAAATTAGAAGTGGTATTCTATTCTTTCATTAGAAACCCTTCATAGTAACCACATCGAGGATGCCTAGCTACAGTGGCAGGTCTAGTAAATCATGTCCAACTAGGAAAGGATATAGGTCAAGGAGTCAGACAAGAGATGCAAGTAATATACTGCAAAAAATGCAAGTTACTAAAGCATTTTATATTTTAAATGGCCAGATATTTCTGGCTGAAGCTTGGTAGCATCTTCAAGAGCTCAAGCCAAGGTAAAAGGCTTTGGATAAGGGAAAAGTAGGGGGAGGGTAAAATAGAGATTTAGCTAGATGATTTGTGGTATACTCCTGGAACCATCTGGAATAGTAAAAATTTCAGCTTGGCCACCACAATTATGGGTGTTGGTCTTGAAGTGCATTGCTTATGGGTGTTGGTCTTGAAGGGCATTTCTTTGGGCACTTCTCCCAAATTGCACAAGGAAATAACATCTTCCAGATTAAAGATGTCTAATAAGATGAAAACTTGATCTAATCATATATAAATCAGGTTTATCTTATAATTTCCTCTTCAAGAGTTGAAGCCAACCTAAAAAACTTAGAAGGGAAAACTAGGGGGAGTGCAAAATAGAGATGCATTTAACTAATTTCTAGCAGACCCCAAAAATCATCTACAACAATAGAAATTCCTGGTTGACCATCATTATGGGTGTTGGCCTACCAAGGCATTGTTTTTGGCACTTCTCTCATGTTGCTCAAAGAAATCACATCTTCCAGATTAAAGATAATGGATAAGATGAAGCTAATAATAATAGATAATAGATACTTAACTCCAGAAGTATGTTTTTAAGTTTGGGTATTTATAGCCGTAGATGACATATGCTTGTCTATAGTAAATGAAACCTTTTGCAGCTCTGGGGAAGGCAGATAATTGCTGTCATACATTGAATAGTCTAGAATAAAATTCTAGTGAATACCTGGCCTCCTCTCCATCCACAGAGCTATGCCATCTAAAACAGAATTGACAAAGATTGCTAGACAAGGGTTAAGAAGAGTGTGGCTTCTTTCTTCATGAGATGTTGTTGATGGTTGATATTTGTATGTTTCAGATATCCTTGACAATTTTCTTATTATTGTTTGTTTGCTTATCACCATGGACTAAATATTCAACTTAACAAATTTTGCGTGACTTAAGCAAGGCATGTAGGGGCTTATCACCATGGACTAAATCTTGAACTTAACAACTTTTGCATGACTTAAGCAAGGCATGTAGGCCTCACTGTGAATTATTTTCCTAGATAGGCATGGTTAAATACTATGGTATAGAAAGACATGAATCTAGAAGCAGAGCAATTCCTTTCGTGCAAGCAGTCTGGAAAGAAGTCGCAGGTACTGCCAGACAGTTCAAAAGATGGCCTTCTATCTTCTTCTGTTTGTAAATTTAAGATGATTGGACACTTGCTGATACACCCACAGTTGCTTTATATTGGCTCCAAGATTGGATAAGGCGCTCATGGGAAGGTTTATCAGGGAATGTATGTACTCTATTCCTCAACCTAAATCTACCTAAAGGTGTTTATGCTTTGGGTATGATTTCCTTAAAATATTTGAATGATTCGTATTGTTATTTATTTTGACATCATGCTACAACCTGCTATTCTGTAGAAGTGTGAATTTCCTCAGTTCAACTCTTTTGAGGAAGTTTTAATGGTTTGGGTCTGAGGTCTTTTTTTACCAAAATTCTGTGTTATTCTTATTAACTTTTTGCTACACTGTTGCTCTGCAGATTTATGAATTTCCTTATTAGAAAATACCGAAAAGCCATTTTTGAAACAAACAACCTAATTTGATTTCTTTAAATGCATTTTATTCCGACTGTGAAAACTGTTGTTATTTTTGTTATGGTTATATGTGTTAAGCATGCCACTACCTGAACTCCTAGAAAGATGGGTATGCTGGGATTCCTTTCATTTCATTCAATGAACAAGATGGAAAGTGAATCTTCTACTTTAAGGGCACAAAAATCCTCTTCTGGATGAAAATTTTAGAACTTTTAGAGTGGCATTTTCATAGTATCAAATCGAGGTTTTCTTAGCAAAGAGTGAAGAAAAATTCAATGTGGGTCTGTACCAAGCGATAACTTTGATAGAATGAAAAGTGGCTGAAACAAATATATCAGAAATCTTCAGATTTAACATGGAATTATTTCAAACGAGGCCTTTACAATACCATAGAAATTTACTTCAACGTCACCCAATTCTCTTAGGCTATAGCCATAGGTGCATATAAATTTATGTAGGCAATGTCTTTGGTGCGGGTGATCCAAAGGTTTAAACCGTAGGACACAAGATTATTGTAGTCATGAATTATTCTGGTCAGGAGGAGGAGTTAGAGAGTTCTTGGAAATGCAATTTTGTTTGACAAGGGAAGGATTCGAAAGTTCATTGTTGAACTAGTCCCCCATTTATAAATTTATTGCCACTTCTATTTCTATTTTTTTTGTTCCCTCTTTTTGGCTCCTATACTGCGAAGGAGGGTCTTGTAGGCTTGGGTTTGCGAGGAAGAGAGTGGTCATCTTATGAGTGTTGGCTGCCATGAATGCCACAATCATAGGTAAAGTTTATTAATGTCACTCTTTTTGCATTGGTGAACTGGAAAACACGATATGAGGCTTTTGTTGAAAATGCTTCATATAATTTTTGTAAATATGTCCTTCACTGAGGTTTTGACTTACTCAGTTTGATAGATAGATAAAATTAGGGCTTCGTCAAAAATGAAAAAGAGTAAAAAAAAATGAAAATATTATAAACAAAACGTACCTAGAATACTTACATTTTGTACTCCTTGTAGAGGTCAGAGTGTGAAGCTTTGTGAATTAAAAACTATTCCAATAAGAAGTTTAAATAGAAAAATAATCATCTTTTTATGGGGGAAGAGGATTATGCATGCTAGACAGCAAAGCCCGTGCAAGAGGAGTGGCATCGACAAAAATGGGAGTGTCGCCCTAATGAGTCCTTCCAAAAATTCTAACAACCCAAAAAGTATTAGCCAATGATTTAGAAGAAAAATAATTTTTGTAAATTATAAAGTTAAAATATATGCATCTATATTATAGAATAAGTTCAAAAAATTAAAGAATGAAAAAATATTTGCTTTTAATTAGTCTAAATAATTTGTTTAATTAATCATTTAAACAAAAGAAATGATTTTTCATCACAATAGTATTGCCTAACTACAACTACTAATAAGCTTGTGAGGAACTTTTAAATTTATCATGATTGGAAGTGTAGTTTAAAAAACAACAATTTGAACATTAATAATAATATTACTAGTATTATTGATAACCTTGATTACTATTATTGATAACCTTGTAAGCCCAATAATTTTTATTATCAAATTATTTTATTTTTCTCTATATTGATAACATTGATTACTATTATGTAAGTCTAATAATTATTATTGTCAAATTATTTTATTTTTCTCTAGGCTATTTCAAAAGTTTTGGTTTGTTTAAAGATTATTTTATTTTACTTGAAAGGTTAAAACTATGTACTAAGAATTTTTTTATTATGTTTATATTGTTTACTTTAAAATCTATTTAATTTATTAAAGAGTTGGTTATTTTGTCTATTTAGAGATTGTATTCACTTTATTTAAATATTTTATAAAATAAAAAAGTAATAATTAAATTAATATTACCAAAGTGTGTTTTTAATTTTATCTAGGAGATGTTCTCAATTCATTACATTTTAGAAAGTTAGTCCAATAAATGTAAAAAATAATAATGGTTGTGATTTGTCAATAGTTTTACTTTGTAGCTAGAATCTTGTAGTATTCAACTCTATAAATCAACTTAACTAAATTGGAATTTTGGTTTTGTCTTTAAAAATATATTATGATCATTTCCTATTTCTACAATTTGTTTATGTCAATCTTTCACCTCAAATTCAAGTCCTATGTCTAAAATTTAATCAAGATGGTATTAATGATCACCTTTAATGAACATGTTGCTAGGACATGAAAGTGCAGTAAGTTTCTCCCTCCACGTCAATCAAATCTCATTATTTGAAAAAAAATAAAATTCACACCATCTAATTATATATAAAAGGAGATATATATAGAGGTATATCTTATTTGATAACAAGTCTATTAGGAGACAAGATACAACTAATTTGATAACATATGTTACAAGTGTATGAAAATCTAAAATTTAGTTTTTCTTATTGTAAAGTGGAAAATTGGATCCTAGTGACTCCCCACCTAGGAGAGAGAAAGGAAGCCACTAGACGATTTTCACTTGGAGAAACTTTACAGTCAAAAGAGGGGCTTGAATCCACTAAATCCAAATCCAAGGGAAATAAGGATGTGAATTCCAAGTGGATTGCAAGGGTTGAAGTGTGATTTACCCTCTTTTGTAAATGAGAAAGTTGACTTGTTGACTATGTGGAAAAGAGAGAGAAAATGAGTGAAATGAAGAGCTACCAGTTAAAGATCGCATTGTAACTTTGGATTTGAGCTAATTAGACTGATACAAATCTACCCTACAAATTTAGAGAAAATTTGTCAGGACCGTGGCGGGAATGTACGTGATCCTCCACAAAATCCATGAAACAAAAAGGGTTCTTCCATCTCTGCAAATGAAGCCTAAACCTGCAATTACAGTTGTACACCTGCAACCTACACATAGAATAGAGAGGAAAAGGGGTTATGGATAGGGGTTTGCCTCAGTCAAACCCCGGTTAAGGAATCAACCTTGAAAGAAAGTAATTACAAATTCTTGAATGTAAACAATATAAATGTATACCTTGTAGATCTGCAACTTGTTGATGATGATTTCTTTGCTTCTTGAATGTAATCACAAGTGTTGCATGGAATGGCATGTAACATGACAAAACCCTAACACACATACATGCTTGCAAATGTTGAAATATTGCTCCAATGGATGAATGAAGAAGACTTGAATGCTTGAATGCTTGATGATGTATATCTTTGCCTATGCTTGCTTATCTAATTCCTTTGCTTGAAATTTGCCCCCCTCATCCCTCCTTCTACAAATTAGAAAACCAAATCCCTTTTACACATGCCTCTTGAAGATTAATTCATCTCATAAAAGGTCAACATCGGGGAGATTTAGGATCCTGAAGTGCAAATGAGGCTGGGGGAACCTATCTTGGGGCCACCCTAAGAGGGGGGGATAGGGGCACCATGCCCCTATCCAAGGGGGATAGGGGTGCCATGCCCCTATCCTACCCTATGGGGCCCATATAGGGTCCTGAGGCTATCTCAGGGCTCAAACATGAAGGAGCCAAGGGGTGAAAATGCAGAAATAGGTCTTGGTTCAGAAGGAGGATGTCATTGCCAAGGTGAGGACCTAAAATATGGTTAAAATTGTAGGAGGCACAATTTTATGACACTACATTTAGCCCCCACTTTAGCGGGAGTATGACTTATGCCACTACCGCGGGTAAAGTTCAAGAAAGAGAGAGATGAAGATGAGAGATGCAGAGCAATACCAAAAGTAGTATAAGGCATCACTAATCTTGAGGAACAAAGCCCCCAATTTTAGGATCTTAACTCACTCAAACATATGCAAGAGCACACAAAACAAAAAGGAACAAGATGCACAAAACAAAAACAAAGCGCAAAAGACACATAACAAGACTAGACACAAGATGACAAACCAAGTAGTCGAAGAGACCTTGATACTCAGATGTCTCAACAACTAATTAGGACACAAAGACCAATACCATCACATAAACATAAGTGATCACATAAAAGAGAAAAGCTGACACCATCCATGAACCATCAATAGAAAAACTATGGGTTCATGAGAGGAAGAAGAGGGAGAACATGAATACACACTTTGGTGATCCATGAGAAGAAAGGCGAACAAGAGAGAAACCATGGACATCTCACCCCTAAAACTAGGTGATCCATGGAGAGAAGGACATGGAAATATAGCCCCCAGAGCCTATATGGGTGATCCATGTAAGGGGGGAGAGTGAGAACATTGTTAGTTCCACACAACCTTAAGCGCGCGCGTGTGTAAGTGAGGTTCGAAGCGACTCATAGGAGTCTATGTCCAAGTATGCTACAACCTGTGTAGAATGTATAGTATACCTATCAAGAAAGGTGTGATATATCATTTTAAGAGTATGTGTTTTGGTTATGAGAATAATCACGCTGTATAAAGTGGCATCATCTCGCTCTAAGAGTTTGTGCTCTGGTTCTGAGAATGACCCACTGTACAAGAGAAAAGGGATGACATCTTTCTCTAAGAGGCTTCCCTTTGGTTCCAATAATGTCCCATTGTACAAGAAAAGTGATGACATATTTCTCTAAGAGGCCGCCCTCTGGTTCCAAGAATGTCCCAGTATACAATGCATGAGAGAAGTATAGTACAAAGGAGCAGTGTGGGTGCCCCGCCCTTAATATGTCACCATAGATTGACGTTGATATCTTAAGGAAAGTAGAACAAGGATACCTACCTTCATCACAAAGAAGATATCCGTTATGCAACAATGTCATAAATCCAAGCAAGAGAGGGAATACTCTTCAAGTAAGAATTAGATAGTTGAAAAGAGATATCTTATTGTAAGTGTAAAGGTGATCCTTGGAGAAGAAGATATATTTGTTCAAAATACATCTACCCCCAAGAGGATTTGTCTTAGACAAATATAACAACTTCTAGAATGACGTGCAAAAGAGAACAAGAATACAATCCTTCCTCCTATTGCTAGGTGGAAGGGATTCTTGATGAAGGGTGACTCATGTTTATCCCTTAGAGGGATGGGTGAATTTATCATAGATGTACATTACCAAGTGGAAAAGAGGTTGTAATCAAGGACTTGCACCTCTTTTATAAGAGAGAATCCTTAAGCAAACAACCAACAATTTTACACAAGGAATGACATCAAGTAATAAAGCTCACACCATCCACACAATAGGGAAAAGTGGATCCTTAGAGAAAGAAGAGGGAGAGAGATCATTTCCCCCCAAGTGTAGGTCAATGAGAAGAATTAAACAACTTCTAGAGAGATATTGCTCATAAAAGATGTACCATTTAAAGTAAGGAATACATCCTAGCCAGGAAACAAACATGCACTCGCATGAAGGATAACTCCATTCAAGAAAGGACATGAAGTTATGAATAACACAATAGAAGAGGTAATTTTTAAAGAGAGAGAAAGGGGAATAAGAAGGTTTACAAAAGTCCTCTAAGGATAGAATGTTCATAATAGATGTACTGTTTCAAGCAAGGAGATACTCCCACTCATGGAACAAACATGCGCTTGCATGAAGGAATACTCCATGTGTAATGGCTTGTCAGGAAAGCTCGAAGGGATAAAGATAAAACACACGAATGGAGTGCAAATATTTTAAAAAATAAAATAAGACACAACATAATGATACAATGATTTATCAAAAGCTCAGATAACATAGTGGAAGACTAAATAATACCTAAGGAATTTCCCAACGTGATTACTTAATTTAACATCTAACTCAACTCACGACATTTGATCCAATTAAGTAGGTTAACTTAATTTCATGTTATTACTTTAAACAAAGATATAATTTGTTCAGTAAATACAAATTATAGATAATAGGATGTGTTTATCCATTATGGTTGAAGATGTAGCTAACATGAGGAAATTCACCCATTAATGTTAAAATTAGATTACATGATGAATTTATCCATTAAGGTTAAAATATAGATTGCACAATGAGGTTCATCCATTAGAGTTAAAGCTATGGATAACATGAATAAGTTCATCCAATAAATTTTAACCATTTATTACATTCAATCTTACATTAAACACATGCCATGCATCTAGTTCCATAACATACTTTAACTTCATCATAAACTAATGAATACTTTCCATGCATAATTAATTGCGCTATCGATAACTGAATATATTCCATTAATCAAATATAGATTCTTTTATGATCCCTATTACTGCATTTAATAAAATGACTACATACATGCATTTATGATTAATTTCAGCTAATCCCCATTATACATTTTAACATAAAGCATCCATACATGACAAATTAAAAGGTAACATAAGAATGGAAAAACACCACATAACACTGAAATGATCTCGGAGTTCACCCCTAATGGGCTACATCTCCGGGTCTGCTCAACTGCTAGACCCCTCTAATACTTAATCAATAGTGAAGAATACATAAGGTTCACATCATTTACAATCCTGCCATCAAGGCGAACATAACCAGTAATACATACGACCACATTGGTCAAATAAATACATGAATGATCCCTGAATAGGAAAGGATCCAATTGAACATAATAAGAAGCAATTATAAAAGATCAATTGGAGCATCCGCAAAACTAAATCTTTGCAACCCCATCATAAGCATCTCATGGTCTCACATGAATATCAAGTTCTCATGAGGGCAATAAACATCGGGGCGACTCCACAATCGTGCTCCTATCAAAGGCAACACAACAACACACTAGCGAACATATTCAAGTGAACTCCTAAAACCCAGGAATACACAAGGTCAAGCAAACGAAGTTCAATATGGTAGGATTACCCACTTGGTCAAACTGAACTTCATACGGGGTGCACTGACTGACGGTACTCTAACTAGAGACTTGACCAACTCTAGTCTACCACAAACCAATATTAAATACTCGCACAAAGGACATGATCGAATACAAACCATCACATGAAAATAGTCAAGATTCGGGATCAAGGACATAAACCAGTACCCAAACTGACACACGACAATAACCAACAATTACAAACAAGGACTTGCCATTCCCTAAGCAAATGCGACAACATAAATTTAAACATGCACATGCATAACCCAGAGAAGACAATCTTTTTCCACATTGGTTAAACATTACAATCGATCCAGTTTTCTAGAGGATCTAAGTTTGATTGTAGTAATCTACCTTGTCTAGGTATAGGCGTTCATGGTTTTCTAACTCCCTAAAGTTCGATTGCATTGTACAATAACATAAATACATAATCATGAGTTTTCAAACCATAAATACATTAATATAGTAAGCAGAGCACACAGTGATATACAATCAATTATTCTTTAATCACATAAACATATGATATTCATTTTCAAAACAAAACATCATTTTTATTTTATCTTGACACAGTTTATGTATACTTTTTTTTTTTAAAAGATAAAAGTAATACATAATTCGAAAAATCACTAATTATTCTATTTAACTTGCAAAACAATGACAGTTACATCCATACGACATATACAAGAAAATTTCCTCTTTTACACAAAATTGAACCAAATAGCTTTGAATTCACAATTGATTAAAGACAGGTTCATAAGCATTATGATTTCCAAACAACCTTTTTTTTTCAAAAAAATAAAAAATAATAATAGTCAAATGCCATAAATTAATCTAATTAAGATTTTGGTTTCCCAATAAACTCATATTGACTAAATTGCCTATAAATGCAAAATTAAATATCAGATACATATATCATTATAAATTTCAAACAAATCATATCAACTTAAATTTCATTTTCTATCAGCCATATAAAAATCTCAAGTCCTTATATATAAAAAAATATATATAAATAAACACAGTCACACGATTTCTATAATTTCTCAAAAACCCAGAACTTTATTTTTACAAAATTTATATAGAAGTTAGAATGAAAAGTCACTAAAAAACCCAAATAATTTCATAGAAACCCAGTTTGTAAATTTGGAGATATCGCTGACATTCTGAAACAACATAATAAAAACTTCTACAACATGCCAGGGAAGAATTTTTTAAACCAAAATAATTCCTTCCAGCTTAAATTTAATGGAAATAAAACATGAATTAAAACTATATTCAACCAGAAATTGGAAATTAAATAACAAGATCATGAAAAGTTTTCCTGTCCATTTCATTTTTCCCCAAATTTTTTAAAAATGGAAATTGATTAAATTTAAACCCCCAAATATGTTATATCAGTTCGGTTTTTTTATTTTTTTATTCTCAGGCAGATTTAATGAAAAAATTCAAACAATCAAAACAATGAAACAAACAAGAATTCACAGAGAATATGTCATTTCCCATTTTTATTTTTTTTATTAAACAAAACAACAGATCAAATAATCCAACCTGGTTAAGCTTTCCTGGATGAAAGTTTGGGAAGAGCTACCAATTTTCCCAACTGTAGAAATCCTTCAACCAAATTGGTTAAGCTTTCTTGGATAAAAATTTGGAAAGAGCGACCAATTTTCCCAACTGTAGAAATCCTTCAACCAAACTAAAACAATAAATAAATTTTGGAATGCAAAAATTTCCTCCAAAAGTCCTTCTCCAAAAATGTTTTAAAAAATGTTCTAAAAAAAAAATCCCCCAAAATATTTTCAAACCTAGGTTAAAAAGGAAGAATATTTGACCTAATCTTTTATCTTTGAATTTAAAACACTTTCTTTTAAATAAAATGAAAAATCATTCTTTTCAAACTATTCAAATATTCTAAACTTGCTTTTCTAATTAGAAAAACCAAAATGCTTCCTCTTCCTCATTTAATTTCTAATTTTCTCAATATTACAAAACTAACATTTATATTTCAAAATATTAACGAGGGTAAAATATTTTTAATGAAAATAAAATCCCAAAATCACTCTTTCACACTATATCATATATATATATATATATATATATATATATATATATATATATATATATATATATATATATATATATATATATATATATATATATATATATATATATATATATATATATATATATATATATATAACTTGCTTTTCTAATTAAAATTGATTTTCTTAAATAATTGAAATTAACCTTTCTATTCCAAAATGCAAAAGAGATTAAATTATTTCTATTTCGAATAAATTTAAATCTTTCCTTTCAAAATGCATAAACTGAATAAATTCATGATTTAAAATTAACCATTAAATTGAACTTGCTACAAACATGAATAGAACAATTTTTAATTAATGATTAATCACATAAAAGAAACCTATTTAATTTAATTCCTTAATAAAATACGTAAGCACACATTAAATCAAATTAAATAGTTAGGATTAAATACTCAATTTTACCACACGCAAAGCACACAACCCAAGAAAGCCAACCAGATACATGACCCACAAGCCCGAACAAAAAGGAAAACCAACAAAGGACTAACGACGCTCACTTGAGCATGACTATGGTAAAATGAGGGTTTTACAACCACCTAATCCAAACTCTAAGGACCAAAGAGGTACACTCAAACCTGCAAATCCAGGTGAAGATGAACCTCGCACCTAGGTGGTACTGTACCTGCAATCTCCTGCAACCATGAGTCACACAAGCATACATACATACATACATACATACATATATATATATATATATAATGAAAGTGTTAGCTTGATATTAATAGCATGAATTAGAAGAACAAATAAACTTACATAAAAATCGATGCGAAAGCACATTAACAGGTATGCACAATAATCATAATATCTTACTACAACATTACATAATGGTAAATTAACCACCCAAGAATGCCACATAAAAAGTCAACCAAGTTTAAACCAGTTTTACAAAGCTGACTAGTGTAGGGGCACTACACCATGCCAAAAATGACATCAAGATATGATAACACAATATAACAGGTAATTGTCAAAGAGAGAGAAAGAAGAAGAAGGTTCACAAAAGTTCTCTAAATAGAGATTATTCATAATAGATGTACCATTTCAAGCAAGGAGAAGATCCCACTCATGGAACAAACATGCACTCGCATGAAGGAGAACTCCATGCAAGAAAGGACATCAAGTTTATGAATAATGTACTCCATAAAAAAATTAGTGAAACCTTAGAAAGAGGAAAATAAATATTCTTGCCCCCCAAGCACAGAGGCAAAAATAAATAGACTATTATGTTGCTCACTAAGTATGATTGCTCCTGAAATTGTACCACCATGAATGACAAGGAGCCCCCAATAAGTAGGCTAACTATGTCACATAGTGAGGAGCAACATAATAGAAACTTGAATATTATTTTAAATGATCATGATGAGTATGCCATTCATTGTCAGATATTATTTTTAAAATGCCTGAATCAATGTAATGTTGTATTTGTGTTTTTAAAGCTTGACACTCATTAGTAGAATGGCCATAGGTTTGATGATATTTACAAAAAGAAGAATTTTGAGAATGTTGTTTATGTTTTCTTCTTCGTTTATGACAAAGAGGAAATATTAAGTTGGAATTTAGAAGATTGGTCAACACATTTTATTTTTGTAACTCAAAATTAGAATGAGAAGGTGTGGATTTACAAGACAATGGAGAAGAAGATGTGGACAAAGGAAAATGTGATTTCTTATGACTTTGTTGCTCACATTCAAGCATTTGTCCATTGTATCCATGTGTATATTCAAAAGAAGGTTCACTCTTAGGGGGAATAGGATTTAAGTTTAAAGAGGCCCAATCAATTTCAAGATTTGTGTTAAGAGAAAAATTTAGAATATGAAATTTAGGCATCTTAGACTTTCTAGAAAAGGTAGGAGTGAAATCTAAGGACCCCCAATCATCCTCTAAGAGTTCTTCTTTAGGAAATTCTCTGGTAGGATATGGGGTATTTGAGTGAATTGAAGAGAGGATTGGAGGAACTAAGAAAGCATATGATGCTTCACTTATGTTATCATCAACTACCTCATTAGTATATGTGTAAGGCACAACATGATAATCAAGAAGAATTTTTGGTTTAGTAGGAACATGAATGAAATTGATTTGATTTTTTTTAGGCTCTTGATTTTTGGGAGAGAGAGGATTATGATGAGAAATAATATCATCCTCTTGTTCTAAGGTATCTTTATGTTCAAGACACTCATTAGAAAATGGACTATCATATGTAATTAATGCTTCATATTTAGAGTGAAGATCATGAAAAGAAGGTGTGGTATCACTAGGATAAGTAGTCATAATATCATCCTATTGCACAAAATAATCTTTATGAGGGAGATACTTTTTAGGAGAAGAAGGAACAAAATTATCCAAAGATTCATCTTTAGGAATGAGATCTTTGAAAGAAGTGTCCATATTTTCTTTTTGCACCAATGTGCCCTCATTAATGAGATCAATTTTGGGAGAAGGTAAATCATAGCTATGAATGAAAGGGAGGACTAAATTATTATCATATGCATGAAAGGGAACATCATAAACATCTTTAATGTAACTCGAAATTGAATTTGCAAAATACGATAAGAACTTCATATTCATTGATGATCAAACAAGAATAATGTTCACCCCATACATGCATAGAAAGTTTAATAAAGGAGGGAAAATGGAATTTGAACTGCAAATTTGAATTTGAATTTGTGAAATTTGAGTTCATGTTCAATCTTAGAGGGTGTTAAAATTGATAAAGTACGCCAATTTTCTGGATTTAAGCAAAAAAACACAGGCAATTCCGTCTCCTAAAATTTCAGCAAAAAGCCATGGACCATGGCAAAAGCGCACATGGTACGAATAACTTTTTTTGAAATTTTCAGGGATGATAGGTACTATGATATTATTATGGAATACAAAAAAACAACTGATTTGGAGACGTCTAGATCGGGCAAATTCACAGTCAAAGATCGAAAATAGAAAGATCTTAAAAATTAGGGTTTTATGATTTAACAACTAAATTTTCAGAATAAAGAGATAGATTTGAATTGCAATTTTGAAATAGAAATCAGATCTGAAACAAGCAATTAAAATGTTGCACTTCACAAGCTTAATTTCCTTAAAATGAAAAATTAGGTTTTTTATGCAATTAACCTCTAAAATTTACAAATAGATCAAACTTGGAAATAAAAATTTGAAATCCAAATTGCAATTAATCAAATCTAATAATGAGAAATCAAAATTAATGTGTAAGATGTCGGGTTCACCAAAATGTAAAGTGGAAAATTGGATCCTACCCCACCTAGGAGAGAGAAAGGAAGCCACTAGGATGATTTTCACTTGGAGGAACTTTACATTCAAAAGAGGGGCTTGAATTTACTAGATCCAAATCCAAGGGAAACAAGGATGTGAATTCCAAGTGGATTGCAAGGGTTGAAGTGTGATTTTCCCTCTTTTGTAAATGAGAAAGTTGACTTGTTGACTATGTGGAAAAGAGAGAGAAAATGAATGAAATGAAGAGCTACCAGTCTGGGTTCACGTTGTAACTTTGGATCTCATCTAATTAGATTGATAGGGATCTTCCCTACAAATTTGGAGAAAAGGCGTCGAGACCATGGAGGGAATTTTCATGGTCCTTCACAAAATCCATGAAATGAAAAGGGTTCTTCCGCCTTTGCAAATGAAGCCCAAACCTACAATTACAACTACGCACGTACAACCTACACACATAAAAGAGAGGAAAAGGAGTTGTGGATAGGGGTTTGCCTCAGTCAAACCCCGGTTGAGGAATCAACCTTGAAAGAAAGTAATTGCAAATGCTTGAATGTAAACAATAGAAATGTATACCTTGTAGATATGCAACTTGTTGATGATGATTGCTTTGCTTCTTGAATGTAATCACAAGTGTTGCATGGAATGGCATGCAACATGACAAAAACTTAACACACATACATGCTTACAAATAAATGTTGAAATATTGCTCCAATGGATGAATGGAGAAGACTTGAATGCTTGAATGCTTGATGATGTATATCTTTGGTTATGCTTACTTATCTAATTCCTTCGATTGAAATTTGCCTCCCTCATCCCTCCTTCTACAAATGAGAAAACCAAATCCCTTTTATACATGCCTCTTGAAGATTAATTCATCTCATAAAAGGATGACATTGGGGAGATTTAGGATCCCGAAGTGCAGATGGGGCCAAGGGGACCTATCTTGGGGCTACCCTAAGAGGGTGTGAGAGGAGTGCCACACCCCTTTCCAAGGGGGACAAGGGCACCACGCCCTTGTCCTACCCTATCTTGGGGCCCAGACAGGTCTTGGTTTGAAAAGAGGATGCCGTCACTGAGGTAAGGACCTAAAATATGGTTAAAATTGTAGGAGGCGCAATTTTATGACACTACACTTATCAAGTGATTACCATATGATGATTATGTGATTGCATAAAATTGATAATAAGAATAAAAAATCAAAACAAACAATATGAATACAATATTACAAAGAGAAAACCTTTGAAGAAAAAAATTCACACAACAAAAAGGATGGGTAATATTAATCTTTAACAATGGATGCATTCACCACATTAATGCTTTCTTAACTTGGTAGCACTCTAGAAAATTTTGTTTGACTAATAGTATAGAGGAGTAGTAGTCTTTTATTTAGTCATTTTTATTTGTGTGACTAATTATTTAGTTTTGTTTCTTACCTGATGACCAAATTAATGATTTATTTAGTAATTTATAGTTGTGTTTCTTACCTAATGACCAAATTAGTCATTTATTTAGTCATTTATAGTTGTGTTGTAAAAGATGACTAGAATTTAGTCATGTTTAGTTGTGGTGACTAAAAGGTTTAGTCACCTGGTCATTTATTTGTCATATTTCTACTAGTGGTTGGTGCACAGTTTCATGTGCACTATACTTGGATTGACTCTTCAGTATATGACACAACAGAGCATAACAAAGTAGTGAGACAAAATAATAGTAGAAGACCTTTTGTGCTTAACCGGAACTGTATTTTGGCATTTGTAGATGCTACTCATAAGTTTAGACAATCTATTATCATTTGTAAATTATTTTAGGACAGTGATTCCTCTGAGGGTTGTATCCCTCTTCTTTGTAATTGAGCGGTGAGCTCTAGGCAGTGTGCCTGAATGCATGTGCATTCCCCTTGTAATATTATTATACTCTTGATCACAGTATTATAATATTGTGGGTCTCAATCCCACCATGTTTTTTCCCTTTCCGGGTTTCCACATAAAAATTCCTTTGTTATGGTTTTGTGCTTGTTTGCATTAAGTTTCTACACTTTACTTTTATTCATTTGCATCTGGTGGTTTAAGAATCAGTTTAAGAAGGTTATTAATTGCATAACACTGATTCACCCCATCCTCTCAGTGTTCATTGATTCCAACACACCATATGTAAGGAAATGAGCAATATTAGAATATCATTCCTTTGTAGTATTGACAAACAACACAATAGGCAAAATTTCTGGAGCTTCATCAGTTTCCTTACCTTGATGAACTAAATTGTTTTTAGCCATTTACTGACACAAACCCTTTCCCCGAACAAGTTTTTTTGGTTTGATCTCAAGATAATACTCCTAAATATTGGTGATCCAATTACCTCTCTTAGTGCCAAACTCTTGTTGAGTGAGAATTGATTCCACTATTGTATTAGAAACAAAGACGAGTGTATGAGAATTCAGAATATAGAGCCTAAAGTACTTAATTGCTTTAACCACAACATATGCATGCTTTTCCATTCAGGAGTACTTCAATTCATGAGACTTGAAAGGAAAACTCATGAAAGAAATATGAGATTCAATCCCCTCTTTATTCTCCTATAGCAAAATAACAGACATTGTATGTTCTGAAGCATAACTGTACATAATAAATTTTTTGGTATAATCTGGACATACCAGAAATGAAGCTTGAGAGATAGCTTCCTTAATCTCAATGAAAGCAACTTTCCCTTCAACATTCCATTGAAAAATAATTTTACCTTTCATCATATCAACAATATGAGGAGTCTTCTCAGTAAAGTTTGGGATAAACCTTCAAAGAAAATTTACCTTCCTGAAGAAAGAATGAATAACTGTCTTACTCATGGGTAAGGAAAGACTTTGGATAGACTTAACCCTTTCAGGATCAATCTTGATCCCTTATTTGGATGCAATGGTGTCCCAAAAACTGAGTTCTTTGGATTAAGGGAAATGCCATGCTTATGAAATGTCTCAAGCACCTCTTGTAGATGATACAAATGATTCTCATGATCCTTGGAGAAAATTGTGAGTTCATCAAGATAAACAACAATAAATCAACCAATAATGCCTTGGAAAGGCAAATCCACAGCTCTCTAGAAAGTGGCATTGGCATTAATCAATCCAAAAGGCATTTTGTGACATGTAAAAGTGCCCCATTGAGTATTAAAGGAAATCTTATGTTGATCAACTTCACTTACTTCAATTTGGTTATAACTAGAAAAACCATCAAGCATAGACATCATTTGGTATATGATGACTGTCTGTAAAACTTGATCCATAATTGGCAAAGGGTAATTATCTTTTAAAGACAATTGATTCAAGTCTTTGAAATCCTTACAAATGTAAATTTCACCATTATTATTGTGTACTTGAACTATATTGGCTATCCATGTTGAATGGTGAATAGGGAAAATAATTTGAGTATTCCACATTTTCTGAATCTTTGAAAGACTGGCACCTGAAACCTTTTGATTGTACTACTACTTTTGCATGAAAGGAGTTGCAATAGCTTTGAGTGGAATATCATGTTGCAACTCCTTTGGTTGGAAATATTTAAGATCATCATATGAATAAGCTAATACATCAATGTACTGGCACAACAGCTGAATAAATTAATCTCTCTCTTCTAGAGTACAACTATTATCAATGTTTACAAATTTTGGATTATCCTTTGATCCAGTGTAGTATCTGTCATATCCCATTGATGAATTTGGACTCACCTGCTATATTTTGATGTAACAATCATGTTTATAAAAAAAAATTCAAGTGAAATAAGTCCTATGGGAATTTTGTTACCTTTTAACTAAAAGACTTCTTCATCTTGTTCAAACTCTGTATGAAAAGTTGAATTTGAAGAAGAACAGTTACTACCCTGAAAGTAAAGATTATTGAAATCATCTTTAACTTCAGGGAAATTAATGAAATTCTTGTCATCATTAAAATTTTTCCAATGATCCCAATTGTCTGGTACACTTGGTCTTGAAACCAACTCAATAGTATACTTTTTTCTGCTGAAATCTTTATGTGGAATCAAAAGAGTGGCAGAGGTAGCAAGGGAATCCACCCTATCATTAAAATATCTTGGAACCACAACAATATTGAAAGTATCAAATCCTTCAATGTTATCCCAAACAAGATTACGATAATACTTAAGCCTATCATTTCTTGTTTGATATATATTTCTTACTTGGCAAACTACTAATTCAACATCACCTTTTGCATGAAGATTTTTAATCCCTCTCTTGTGTGAAACTTCAATACCCAATAATAATGACTCATATTTTGTTTTGTTGATAGTATTAGAAAACTATTATTTAGAAGAATAGGGGAATATTTGTCCCTGAGGGCAAATAAGATCAACACTTACATCGGAACCAACTGAGGCACAACTGCCATCAAACTTCAATGTCCAAGCCTCATTGGAGGTATCATCAATAGGAATCATGGGCTCATCTTCATCACAAGGAAAAATAATTTCACCTTCACTAGAGAAGCTACCATCCTTATCTATCACGATAAAGGACTTACTAGAACTTGCAATTGAAACTTGATTTTCACATGCATTGGCAAACTTATCAGTGTTTGATATGTGTGAAGAATTAGACCCTTCACTATCATCACTACTGAAAGACTCAGATGTCTCTGATTTAGAAACTTGTACCCAATCTTCGACAAACTCAAAAAATTCATCAATGTGTAGATAATGGTTTCCCATACCTGTTGATTCAAATAGAATTTGTGCATGAGGATCATCCGATTTCACCATAGTATATTTTGTTTCTCTTTCGGGAAGGAGCTTTTGCATGACTCCCTTTATTGGAATTTTAGTTTGATTCATGTCCATATGTATCTCACCACCTATATCTTTACAAAATTTATGTCTTAGAAACATATCATATGGAGCAGGAATGTCAGCAACAAGAACAATTGTGTTGATTTTCATTTTGGGGAAGGATGCAAATGAAAATTGTGCATCCTTAATTTTCCCCACAAGAGGAACTTTCTTATTCTCCATCGAATAATAGTGACCAAAAGTCTTGGTCAATGTCAAACCGAGTGCATTAGCTACCTTGAGAGGCATGACAATATCTGTGGCTCCAGAATCAATAACACAATTACTTAGTTTGAAACCTTTTATCAACAAAGAAATATAGAAAAGATCTATCTTCCTTGGAATAGATGAAGGAATGGTGACAAGGTTATTGGGAAGATTCCTAGGCTTAGGCAACACATGGTTATTTTGAAAAGAACATACAATAGGCTGCAGATCTCTATCCTTTACAAACTTGACCAACCTATCAAATTGATCAAGATTAGACTGTAGGTACACAACTTCAGACATTTGGATCTTTGTCTTTTTTGCATGGTCAATCATATCAAAAGGCTAATATGCACTAGGCAAATAAGGTAAAGGTGTTTCTTGAGGTTGAGGATTATTGACACTAGTTTTTGATACATTTGAAACAATGGGAGGTTGAGTAGGAGTACTTACTTGGTTATCACTCATTGTACTTTTACCTAATGCTGGAAGAAGAGTTCCCCTCTTTGAAATAGTACTAGGTAACTGAGGACTATCTTTATTTTTACCATATCCACATCATTTCTAGAATGATCAAGCTAATTTTGAGGATGAGAGAGAACTGCATTTATACTGGCATTTACCATCTCAACAGATTCTTTAAAATACATATAACCGATTGTAGAGTCACCAACAACGTCTTCTCCATGATTTTGGAAAAGAGTTACAACATCTTCTTCAAAAGATATGAAATCACCTTGCTCTGCTTAAAAATATTCAAATGCCAATTTAGAAGGAGGAGCTCCAAGAGCCAACCTCTTTGATGGAGGAGGAAGTTTAGCCTAGTTCTTTGCAACATAACTGCTAGCATAATTTGGGTAGGTCCTTTGTGGAACATCTTTATATGGTGAAGGGAAAGATGTCTGTGAAATTTTCTTTTTCAATGCAAGCACTTCATTTGCAAGCCTCTACAACATGAGATTAGTGGTACTTGAAAAAAGAGAACTTGAAGTTTCTGGAGTAGAAAACTTACTTTATTCTTGTTGGGATCCTTCTTAATTTTTCCAGCAAGAATCAAATGATCCTCAATTCTGACAACTTGAGATTGTTCCAATGTCAAGTTCACGGGAGGTGTTCTTTTTAGTAAGAAGTTAACCCTGGGTAACTGAGTATTTATGAAGAAACATTTAATATTTCCCTCAGTTGGCTGAGAAGTAGTAGGAATTCTATTCTTCAACTTATTGAATTTAGCCACAAAATCCCTCATGGGTTCATATGGTTCTTTTCTTATTGAAGTTAACTGAGCCAAGAGAGCATGTGCATCTTCTACTAGTTTGAAGTGTGCTTCAAAGTGAGTTTTAATAATATCCTAGGTAGTGATATCTTGATGTGCCAAATAGTACAACCAACTTGCTGCTGCACCTTGCAATGTTTCAACAAAGAGATGTATTGTTACATCTTCAAACTCAACACCAAGAATCCCACAAGCAAAATGAAATTCTGCAATGTGTTCATCTAGATGTTGCTTGTTGTCACCAAAGAACTTGGGAACATTCTTTTGTGAATCCTACAAAAGAGGATGAAGAGGTGGGGTCAAATTAAGATGACCAAAATTCTGCCCACATAGTCTTTGAGCAACCATTGCTACTGGTTGTAGAGGTTGATATGGAGGAATTATAAACCTTTGTACTTGTGGAGTTAATAGAGACCTTGGAGAACTAGATGATTCACTAGGAATAGGTGTTCTTTCACTTGTAGGAGTATAAATTCTTGTACGCTGCAAAAAAAGAAACTGATATGGGAGAAAAATAATCAAAGTTGTTCTTTTGTAGCAATTCAAAAACAAGATCAACAATACCTTGTTTCCGTCTACCACATGTATAAATTGAACCGACCAAATTAGCAACTTTTTAAACTTAGCATAAAAATTAATGCTGAAATATAATACTAACAACAAGAACACTAGACTGCTACAATCAAAACTAAAGGTTTTTGATTGTTTGTTTTCCTCAACAGAGCCACCAAAAAACTATTGGGTGAAAATTTTGTCAACTGGGGAAGTTCACAAAATTGTGGTTTCAGTCACAGTGTGTGAGATTGAATCTCTCCTAACTGTAAGGGAAGACTCCCCCTTTTTCTTACTACTCTCTTTATTTGAAATACAAATTTAACTATGAATCCTATTCTAAACTTAGGATGTACATAATCTTATTCTCTCTTTAGAATAGATGTTATTCTCTCCTCTTTTTTCAAGAAAGAATTTACAATGTGGAGAAATAATAATTAGTTAAACTTCAAAGTTACAAAGAAATAAGTTAAAGTATATGAATGAAAATAAAAATAAAGAAGCAAAGTTTTCATGAAGGCTCAAAGTCCTCCTTTGCTTCTCCGGGACAAGAAAACAATATTCAAGTTCAAAGTCTTGTAATAACTATAATCTGATCAAACTTTTTACAAATACTTCTGTAACCCATGGTGTATAGCAAAATAACAAATGAAAGCACAAAATATCTATCTTAATATCCTATTACAACATTTGATAATCTTTTTTTTCGAAGTAACAATGTGAAGCACAAAGTCTTCAAATTACTACCTCTTTTACAATATCTCTTTAAGTAAAATAACTGAAACAAAACACAAAGTCTTTGTCTCCATATCAACCTACGTCTAACTCTATTTAACAAGTGCTGAAATATGACACAAATTTCACAAATCAAAACTTGGTTTACTCTTTAAAGATATTTTTCCATAACAACTTTACTTAATCAAAATAAGATTTAGTAAGAATACTCTTACCATAAACAGAATGAAGTCAACACAAATTTTGAATGCCAAAGCTATCTTCTTATTTGATCAAGTTTGCAAAATAACAATAGGAACACAAAGTTTCACTTTTTCTCTTCACTTCGGAAGAGTTTTGTTGCATAAGATTAAAGATAAAAATTACAATAAGCAACCTCATATATAGGTGAGGTGCAATGAGATAATCTAGGAAAATTATGACTAAATCAAAGAAGAGTCCTATTTGACTTAGAACTTGTGGATACTCTAGATGAAATACATAAAAAATGACACTTGGGGTGTCAAAGTCTTATTTAAAAAATGCACCTACAACTTCTCAAATGTGGAAAATACCAAGTGTCGCCAGACACTCCATTTTGGTTTTGTTTCATGAACCCCTCAAAGTTTTGTAGAACTGCCTTCTTCTATTCTTCATCAGGCCCCTTGGTATGGCTTGTAATGACTTTGACCCTAGTGAGAGAATCTTCGAGGCTCATGTAACATTTCATATGATTTTTCAAAAGAGAGGCTAAATCATCGAGATTAACTTTAATGCCTATTAACTTGTTAGTAGAATATTATGAGAACACATTTTTTTATCAACCTCTTCGCCAACAAGCAACTTGAATTCTTTGATAATGAAATCTTCATGAAGAGTATTTTGGTTTTCATCAAGGAATGTACAAGGAAGTGCTGATATCTTCTCAATGATGCCATTTCCCTTATCATTACATCCTGGAATTTTCTTATATCTTTGATAAGTATTTCTAGGGTGTTCATTTGATGTTCCAGTGCCTCTCTTTGTTCAGTATATATCTCCCTTGAGACCAATACTCCATTATCAACTAGAACATCTTACTGGATGTCTTCTAACTTCAATGATGAGTCGAAGTTCTTTTCTTATGTTTCCAATTCTTGTGAGAAAAGATCCAATGTTTTGTCAATTTCAGACTTGACTCCTTCCAAATTATTTATCAAAACAATTGCAAAACTTATAAGATGAGTCCCTTGACTCAGCAACCTATCCATCCAATCACCAACTAATCTCCCATGTGAAATAACTTGTTCAACTTGCTTGATGATCTGTTCATCAACTGATGAGGTAATTGGTTCAATTATGTTTGATGACTTTGTTATTTTGATCAAGACATTGGTGAGTTGATCCACCTATTTCTTCAACTTATCCTTCTTGATGTTTTCTTCATTATAACTTCTCACATGGTTATCAAAAGTAACTTGAGCATCTTCCATTGTTCCTTCATGTGTCTAATTTCCTAGGTTAATTCTTTTGATAATGTAGTATGTGGGCTACACTTTATCTAAATCCGTATCTAGAGGAAAAATTGCCATCTCAACATATTTATTCTTTGATTTATCCACCTTTACCCTAGATAAAGTTTTGGCTTTCTTCATGCCCTTAGGCTTGACAGGAATCAATTGACTAAAGTTGAATTCATCCGGGGAGATGGATTTCTTTTTAATTTTGGGGGTATTAGATACTAGCCAAAGCGGTAAAGGTGTATCATCTTCTACTCCCATGGTCAGTAATTCAGATGCCAGTTATTGGGACTGAATGCTTGTGGTAACTATAGGTGGAGTGGAGGTGATAATGGCCAGTGAATTTTGGGTAACATAAAATTTAGGAGGAAGTTGAGTTTCTGATATAAACTTATCAAAATCTTCCAACATGGAAGAAGTTACCTTAGACAAATTACGAAGAAATACTCTTTCAATGTTATCATGAGGTGTGTCAAGGGTGGACTCACTAGTAGTTGTGGAAGGGATGGTATGAATCACATGAGCTTCAGATGAATATGAGATAGTGGAACCAAAAGGAACAATGTCAAAAACTGAAATTGAAGTAGTACCTATATCATCATATGACGTAGGAGGAACACCCTCTTGTGTCTCTTGAGACTGGGAAGTACTTGGAATTTATAGTAATCCATCTCGTCAAATCCTTCTTCTTGTTGTCTTTCCATCTCTTCTTCTTCTAATTGCTTACTTTCTTGACCAAGAAACTCTTCATCAGCTCCATCATGAGCTTGAGTATCTTGGGTTGATGATTCCTCTTGTCTCTTACCTTTCCCAATTGTGAACTTTAATTTGAGAGCCTTTCGAGCTACTATGTCTTGTCTGTTCTTTTTTTTTAATTAAGAATTCTTTTCCACAAGCCCTATAGTATCATCTTCAAATTCGATTTAGAAAGGTTTCAATTGAATACCTTGTTGAGTTAGCCAAACATTGGTATTAGCAAGAATATTTTGGAACCTTGTCCTTATGGAAGTGTTTTCTTTTTGGGACCATTGAATCAGAGGCAAAGGTGAATCAATAACTTTTTTCTTCTCATACATAGGATCTAAGATGACACCATCATCCTGAAAATCTTCAGGGATATTGGTAAGATTCATGTTCTCAATTTGTTCTACTGTCAAATGCCAGTAGTCAAGCCTCCTAATATCCTCTTCTATCCTGCAATCAATCCACACATATTCTACTTGATGAACATGAGTATAGATTTTCTTGATTTTATTCTTCATGCCTCTATAAGAAAAGTGTTTCCTAGCCTTAAAGAACTTTATTTTCACTCTCCTCATTTAGTCTTCCATGGCCCAGGCCTTATAGATGGAATTGATTGAGTATCTTCCTATAGTGTCCACCCTTAACTTGACCTATTTGACAAGATTTGGCTTATATTTCATATTTGATAGACTTATCTAGACTATATTTGATGATTTGGATGATGATTACTCATGTATTTCAGTTACTTATTATGATGATCAGACACTATTGGACATATGCTATTTTAATGATCTATATGAATGTTGATACTATCATTATTGATCATGTGATTTTATGGATATATGTTCTCGATGGATTTGATATGCTTACTATTTGATGGATTATTGATAGATTAGATTTATCATGGTTTTGATGGTAATTATGATTTCACTAACCCCATTTCATGATTACATATGATGAGATGTGTTTGACTATTGTATGACTATCTTTTTGAGAGGGACGATGTCACATCACTCTTTGACGATGTCACATCACTCTTTGCGAGCAGGATGCACCATCGTGATTCTCTATCACTTGTCTATTATGAGATATATGCATATGTTGTATCATTGTTTTGTGGTTGCCAGATTTTGCAGGTACCAGACATCGACTCCACTTGGCTTCATAGATCTGAGTGTGTCTTTAATTCCAATGGCTTATATGGTTTAGAGATGACATGAGTTCCCTTCACATACTCTAGGTCTAAGTTGTTCACTGTGAGTCATCAGCGTCTTGGCGTAATTCGCCATGTCAGTTAGTAAGCTTGGTCTTCTTGGTGTTATGAACATGTTAGAGATGGTTGATTTATTTGAGTATTTTTTGATTAATTATGTGACTCTTGATGTGTGGTTTTATATTTAATAATGTTTATTTTAATGTATTTAATTTATTAGTTTTGAGTATTTAATTATTTGGTATTTATATTTATTTGATGATTAATGTTTATCGATTTTATGATTGTTTAATATTTATTTTATATTTATGGTTTAATCTTTATTGGGGTTTGATTATTTAATTGGTATTTATTTATTTATTTAATTGCCTATGGTTTAATATTCGTTTGGTATTTAATATTCTATTTGGTTCTTTAATTTATTTATGAGTCTTTGGGTTATTTATTATTAAATCCTGATTTGGATTATTTATTTATAGCTTATGTTTTATTTATATAGTTAACTATTATTTATATTTAAGTGGGTTGTATAAACACATTAAATCAAAATAATAATAAAACATTCCCACTTGGGTGGATAAATAAATTTTATATTTACTTACCCACCCTTTACTCTTATTGGTTGAATTTGAAATGGGAGGCAAAATTATATTATATGGTGGGGTTGGTAAAATATATTCAAAACTGAATATTTTGATTGGTCGATATGGAGTGTAGTACCCCTACCCTAATCAGACCCTTTTTTACCTCATTAACCATGGTTGACTTTTCAATGGCTTGCGTGGATGGTTGATTTATTTTGGTTGTGATGCTTTATTTCAGTATGATGCTTCAAAGTGTGATTGGTGAATATGATTATGCATTATTGTTCATCAAGGAATAGATATTGATTAGGCGTTATTTCTTTAAATAAGTAGTTGTTAACTCTGCTTGCATTGTATTTTATAAATGATGAAATGTTAAGTTTATTTATGTGTTTTTGAATATGGGAAAACAGGTTTTGATGGGTCCCTGAAACCCAGTACAGTCAGAAAATCAAAAGATAAACATTATAGCATAGCAAAAAGACAACAAATAAAATAAAGACAACTGGCGAACCTAATGCCAACAAACAAGAGAACGCTGATTACAGACCAAAAAAGACTGATAGTAGTCCAGGCTTAGGTTAATTTCTAAAGCATCTCCGCCACTTCAAGCTCCATCCATTCCATGTTGTCCGCTACCCACTTAATCTCCTCGATCTCCTTACTGTGGCTTTGCATCCTTTTAGTGCTTTCTCTCGTTCTTCTCCCTAGCCCCATTTTCCTATCATCTGGGGTGTCATCCTTAACATCAATAATACCCACCGTGACCTTATCCCCTTGGTAGTTCTCTAGCTTGCAGATAAGGGCTTGGTAGTTGTCCTTGTTTATGTGTTACTAACGATGGACTAACACATTTACTTCATGTGTGAGTTGTATTATGTATATGTCGACATGTATGTGTGGAAACTGTATGGGTGTGAGGAGAAGATTTCCCGTCACTCATTTTGATGAGACATGGAAAGTCACGATTCTCCTTCACTGGAATGTTTACCATGTTTGTGTATATATATGTATGCATGTTTCATTGATGCAGGAAATTGCAGGTACAAGGTACTGACTCCACCTGGCTCCACAAGTCTGAGCGTACCTAATTAACCCGATGGAAGTGGAGGAGATGGTTTTAAGGCCCTAATGTCACCCCTAGTCTTGCTCGATTGTGAGCGTAGTTAGTCTTTTGTCAACCCCATCGGATTGCCAAGTAGGCCATCATTTCGATGTTGGTATGTGGGTCATGTCTCGGTTTTGTTTAAGTTGAGTTTTGTGTGTTATGCGTTTGTGGCTTTATTTATTCTTCTAGTGTTGTTTTATGTGAATTGCGTTTATAGATTAAACAGGGATAAATTATTATGGATACCTTTTTATGGTTAAATTAATAATGCAAGCATGCTAGATTGATTGATTTAAATTATTGTTTAAAAGTCATTATATAGTGGGTTTATATTTATGCCTTGTGTATTTATAAAAAGTCAATTCTTACTTTTAAAAATTAAAATATCTTATGGCTTTTGTGTTGAAAAAATAAATATAAGAATAATAGAATTTTTTTTGAATGTAGTCATGTAAATGTTTTAAAATAAAATTAGATTTTCTATTTTTCATAAAAATGAAATTGTGCCGTAAATTAGATTTTGGCGTGAAAGGCTTTATAATTTGGAAATGTTTTGGAAAGAAGGATTCTTTTTCTCATTCTGGAAAATTCATCCTCTACTGGGTATTGGGGTTTTGGAGAAAGCTTTGGCATTTTGGGGAGGATTGGGAGCTCTTCCTCAAATTTGCTCCAGGAAAGATTTTGTAGGTCGGTTGCTTGCTTCTGTTGCTTTGTTCTTCTTGTTAATATTTCCTGTGAATGTGTGATTGTTTTGTCTCTTCCTTTGTTTTGTTGGAAGAATCTACTGTCAGTATTCTCTTATAGCTGAGTTTAATCAAAATTTCATGAAATTGGAAGAAGTATATACCTTCATTTTTTTGAAATTTCTCAATGTTCTGGATGGGAAGAAAAAAATTGGTTTGTGAAATATCTTTAAAATTCTGGGTATTTGTGTAGGCACCCAAAAATGGTCAATGCTTGTGAGGTCATACTTTAACATTTGCGCATTGCCTCATTTTAGGTTTTTTGCGTCGCATTAACATTTCTCCTATGTCACGCATTTGGTCTTTATCATTTGTGAACATTGAGTCATTCTTCTACATTCTTCAATCATCTCATCCTCGAATTTGGTCTTGTCAACAACATTATCCGGTCATGATTTTGATCGATTTTACCCTGTTGCATCAATGAGCATGCTTATTTGTCATCATTTTGGACATCGTCAATCCTAATTAGGGTTTTGTCCTTCTGTCAATCTTATCAATTTTATCATCAATCTTATCATTTCGGACATCGTCAATCCTAATTAGGGTTTTGACCTCTTTTTAATCTTGTCGATTTATCATCAATCCTTCAATTTTGTCATTTTAACGATCGATTTGTCATCGATCATTGTCATATTCAATCTTGTCATCTTGCGATCGATTTGTCATCGATCGTGGTCATTATCTTGTCATTTTGCAATCTATTTGTTATCGATTTTTGTCCTCTTGTCGATCTTGTCATTTTGTGATCATTTCGCTATCGATCATTGTCTGTCTTAATTATGTCAATTTGGATCAATTTGTCATTGTTCCTCGTCAATTGGCGCATTTATCAATCAAATCATTTTGTCGCATTGGTCATTTATCAATCCAAAATCAAATCATGATCAAGTCAATTATCTTTGATCAAGACCTAATTCATCTCTTTAGGGTTTTATGATTTATTCATTTAACCTAATTTGTCATTTCTTCCTCTAGGATTACTAAATTATTTATTAATCCTAAGTCTTCTTATTACAATTAAATCTTTATTTAATTGGCTAATTATTCCTCTTTGTGAATTGATTAATAAATGAAAGATTATTAATTAACTCACTAATTCCAAATTCTTAATTTTCATCAATTTTCTAATTCCTAATTTTCATCAATTTCAATTTCCTATTTTTCAAATTTCTAATTCCTTTTCCCTCCTAATTCATCTCCTAATTCTATGGGAGTGACATTTCAATTTGTCATGAAATTGTCATAATTGATAATCAATCAATTTGACATGGAATGTGTCATAATTTGTCATCAATTATCAATCAATCAAATTGTGCATGGAAAGTGCATAATTTGTCATAATTGACATATTGATTTGCAATTTCCATTTGAATTGCATCATGCCAATCTTGTCATTTATCCAATTTCTCTATAAATTGGATGATTTTCAATCAAACCTGGTCCGAATTTCTATCAAACTACCGAACTTTCGTTTCTAGTACTCTTGAGCTTTTTTTGCTTTCAATTGTGTGAGCACTTGTAGGTGAGATCCACAAACCCATTGAAGAGGAAAGAACAACAATGGAGCCGCATGGAAGGAGTATTCAATCTTACATCTGGTTTGCATAATTTTCATTTTGAATGCTTTGTTTTTATGCCTCTATTGAATGTGCTTAGAATTAGGTTCATTTCAATGAGTGTTCTTTTGATTGAGCTATCATGTCTAATGTTTTGATTGATATATCTTGTTTGTGATGATTCCTAATTTCTACGCTACATTAACTGGTGAACCTGACGTGAATACTAACCTTCTAACCATCTTACTGTGTTTTGGAGTGCTTCTAAGTTGATTTGCAGGTCAAAAACTCAAAAATAGAGCCGTGCATTGCATTCTGGACACTCCTGCACCTGTGTGAAGCATTCTGCACCTGTGTTGAAGCATCTTGCGCTTGTGTTGCAACATTCTGCGCTTGTGTTACACATCCTGCGCTTGTGTCCTGTCTTCTGCGCCTGTGTAAAGTCCAGATCAGAGGTTAAAAAAATGCAGTTTACTTGAAATTTTTGATGTTTTTTGCATTCTGTTTTCTATGCTTTGGATTTTGGTACTGATTATTTGTGCAGGATCTTGGCATACGCATGACAAAGACTAAAAATCAAACTACTAACATGTGTTATGCAGATTCGATGGTCAAAGACAACAAATCAAACTTCTGACATGTGTTTTGCAGGTTGCCTTGGAGAAACAACCAAATTGTGTGTTTGAGATTTTTAATTAGGCACTTAGTGATTTATAAATAGGTGGAAATGAACCTTTGTTTGCTTTGTTTGTTAAGTATGACATTGGAGTAGGAGAGTATGCTCTCATCCTTCATAGGGTGATCAGAAATCCAGATCTTCGATACCATGCTTGTGTTGTTGATTGTTTGTCTCCATTAGAGGGCCTGCCTTCCCGACCACTTTGCTTTAGCAAGCAAGTGATAATCGTGAGAAGGGGATGACCCAAAGTGAGTACGGCTAGAATTCCTTGGCATTCTAACTCACTATAAAAAAATACCTGATGGGCGAAAGCTTTGAAGGAAGTGTTACGTGGGAATTGCAGTTACTTGGGAAGTGATGCCCCTTGAACTCTTTCTCATATCAGCATCTAAGTAGGGCCTCTTGGTCTAAATCGCGCTTGCGCGACTACATTTGTTTGGTATCTTGATGGGCTTAATGTCTCAATCATGCTTGCATGACATCAAGGAGTAATGCTTAACAGAAATCCTTACTACACACCTTGTTTTTAGAGGCCAAAAACCCTTCTAGTTGCTTGAGAAGGACAAATTCGGATACTTGGAAGAGATACTAAGTTCGCCATGGGGAGATTCCATGGGGACTGATGCTTGGCTGCCCTGAGAAGTGAGTGCCGTGGAGGGGAGCCCGTGGGGTCAAGCATCTATGTATTCTCCTTGAATCTCATAATGAGTCTACCTCTCAAGTACCTAATGTCTTTGCCTACCCTAAGGAATGTGGAAATGAGCATGATTGTCTTGAGTCCAAGTTGCAATATCTTGTATTCTTTGATTGTCAAAAGTTGAATGTTATCCCATTTCAAAAGCAAAACACATTGATCAAAACAAGATTAAACACAAAAGACATTCATCCAACAAAAGTTCAACAAGGTTCAAAACACATCTTCCAATATGATGATCAAATATTGTTCCAAATCTTGTCTTAACATTCATGTCACTTACATTTAGGTTCATCCTAGGTTGCATTTTTCAAAGTCATTGTCAAGTATCAAGGTTAGGTTTCACCTAAGTCATACTTCTTTTGCATATCAATAGAAGTCATCCATTTGCATATGTCCTCTTGCATAAGAGTAATATCATTTCATAATTAAACCTTAAGTTTCATCTTAGGTTGACATTGTCATACATTTGCATTTTCATATCCCAAGTCTCTTCATTAAGCCTAAGTCATTGTCATATCATATTAAGATCATTTGCATATTAATTATCCTTTCGCATATAGTGTCAAACCTAGGTCTTGTCATACTTGAGCAATCCAAATCTTTGATAAACCCTAAGTCATTGTTAAGAAGTCTAGACCTTATCAAGTCTTTTGTCCTTTTTGTCATCAATATCATTTCGTCAAACCTAGCTTAGTATCCAAGCATATAGGGGAGACATTGTCATCTTGTCCTTTGTCAATTAAGCCCTTTTGTCCTTTGAGGTCTAGATATCATTCCAATTTCCTAAGGGTCTCTTTTTAGATTTGCATTTCAAAAGTTTGTCAAAATCTTCAAAAACAACAAAAACAACAAAAACATAGATTGCATTCTTAACATAGATTGCATTTTCATCTATCTAGTTTGCATTTAGTTGCATATCATACATCATCCTTTTAAAATCAAAAAAATTCCAAAAAAAAAAATATTGCATTTGCATAAGTGACATGTCTATTGAAACAAGGTTCCAAGCACCAATGATGCAACAAAGTTTGACATATCAACCGACAATGCAATCACAATTCTATCCAACCCAACAACAAGGCTATATTGATCAAACTTATCATGATGAAACAAGTCTCCAAATACAAAAACTAGAGGAGAAACTAGCTCAAGAACAAGAGATTTTCGAACAAAGAGTGAAAAACAGTGAGAAGATTAGATCACAAATGTCCAAAATGTTTAAAAAATTTCCAGGTCAAAATCCAAATATTGAGCCAATTGATGTAAGATCTCTTCTTGAACGATCAGACATACCAGCTCTCCTCTCGCAAATAGAGATGATGAAACAATTACAAAAAAGGAGACAACATCAATTTCAACATCATGTGCCTCCACAACAAGAACAAGGTGTTTACTATCAATCAGATTGTCAACCATCACAACCAATTGTTCAACATATGCAACCAACACAATCAATGGTCCAATTTCAACAATATGTCCAACCCACTATACAATGTCAACAAATGGTTCAACCAATGGTGGAATATCAACAAGTTCAATCAACATATCAATGTCAACAACCACGACCAAACATTCAAAAACAAAGGTTGCAACACACACCAAGCCAAGTTTCAAACATGTCAAACCAATTTGATCAACTTTTAGTTCGAAATCAAAACATGACATCAAATCAAAAACAAGTTCAAATTCCAAGTCCAACTATGTCAAAACCTCGAAAGAAAGGTGGCCTAATTGCAATGCTCTTAAGGAAACGACTAAGTGAGTCTTTTGAGGAAGATAAAGATAATACACTTATGTCTAGCAATGCCTCATCCCCTCGCAAGCAAATTGACTCTCCAGTGGCATCTATCCCTACACCTTTAGAAGTTTCACAAGAACCTTCCATATTGTCCTCATTAACCAATACACCCAAGGCTGCAATTATCCAAGAGCTATCCATAATTGATTGCCACGATAATCCACTTCATGATGCACATCCTTGTCATCTTTCAGAAATACAAGACCCAATGCCACCATGCATTTTATTGCCATTACCTATTTTAGAGGACCCCATTCGAAGTCCCTCTTCCTCATGTTCAAGCATTGATTCCTTGCCAAAATCCATCACAAATGTTCAAAGTGCATCTCCTTCATGCCAAAACATTGATTCCTTGTCAGAATCCCCCATGCATATCCAAAGTCCAACCCCATGTCAAGAGGATAGTTTAGAGCATGAAAAAATGTGTCCTAAGGAAAATCAAGATCAAGATCCCAAAACCTTATCATCCCATCCAATTGTTGACCAGGACTCCATGTTCCCAGACACTCACGATGATTCTCCTATTCTTGTCCATCCTATCCAAAGTCCTATTGACATTCCACTCCCCAAGCAAGATCAAGATATCCCAGTCCATCCAACCCCAAACGATCCCCTTCCATTTCACGAACACAATTTCCTTTCAAATCCCATTGACATTCCACTTCCTAAACAAGATCAAGATATCCCTTCCATTCTTTTTGACGATCCCATTGAAAGTCAAGAGCAAAGCAATTTTAAAGAGGAATCTAATGATCTTCCTCCTTGTCAAGATCAAATTATTCCTTCAGATCCTCCACAAGATCCACTTGTTCCTCCATCTCCTTGTCCTAATCTAGCATATCCACTCCAAGATCACATTTCTTTTGATGATCCCATTATTTCTCCCATTCCATCTCTTGAAGAGCCTGTCATTGAGCCTTGTCCACTACACAATCCTAATCCCCCTCATGATCCTAATACCCCTCATGATTCTAACGTGTCAGTGCAAGATGTTCATGAACCCTCGACATGCATAATGGGTTCTTCCACTTTGGTGCAATCCGATCCACTTCAAGATCTCATTGTTTCTCTCATATCATATCCACCTCATAATGGACTCGCGTCTTCTTCCCAAAGCAAAGAGTGTCCTATTAGTCAAAATATTGATAAAGGCAAAGGAGTAGATGTCTATAAGCAAGAATCCCTTCATATCAAAGAGTATACTAATGGTCATGGCTACCAAGCTCACACTCAAGGCGTTGGTATCCCTTCAAAGTCAAAATCCAAATGTCCACCTTCCCCATCATCGCTTCCATCCATTCTAGGTCCCTATATCCCTCCATCTCCTATGCAACATCAACAAAGGCACACATCTTGGAGAACCTTCCATCCATCCCACATGCCTCCATATCATTCCCGTCCACACCAACATTCATTCCCTCCTCCAAGCAATTTGGATGCCAAGCATAAAAGTCGTAAGTCTAGCAATCCACATGTATTCAAAGATCAACATGTCCAATCTAATCGACATGTCAAAACAAAGAACAATATGATCTATAAAGAAAAAGAAAAATACAAAAGGCCACAAAGGCCCACTGAGAAAAATAAAGCAAAGTCAAAATATATATGGGTTCCTAAATCCCTTGTGCAAGCAAAGCATTCCAAGGAACCACAAAAGCATCAAAAATCAAAAACCATGTGGATCCCTAAGCGGCTCCTTGAAGCACAAAAGCCTAAAGAAACATCCAACTTGGCATCCAAAGTTGCTATTCCTCTATCCAAACCTTCCAAGTCTGTTCCTCCACCACATTCTTCATCCATTTTGGGCCCTTATGTCCCAAAATCCATAGCTATTCCTCCCTCAAAATCTCAATATCCAAAATACATTTGTCCTCCATCAGTCCATCACCCCTCAAGGTGTGTGCCAATGTCGATCTTGCCTTCATTTCCATCCACTGAAGCCCAATTATTCCAATACCCTATCCATTATCCAATGCATATTTTCCATCCTTCCATCCCTTTGGTCCAATCCTTTGCATAAATCCTTGCCTTAGTTTCATCTCATTTTCCATGTCCTTATCCTACCAACGTCTTTGAGCATACTTTTAAAGGTCATGGTCCATTTATTTCAAGGCTACTATCCAAACAAAAAGACGCTTGAGTCCTTCTTCCATCCCCTATCATGTGTCTATCATCTATTGAAAAAGTCAAAATACAAAAGAAAAAAAGGTGAAAAAATTCAAAAAAAAGAGAAAAAGAAAAAAAAAAAAGTAAAGAAAAATAATTCGTCCACTGGTGAAAACCTGGCAAACAGGTGCCTTGGGCAGGTACCATGATGAAAACCTGGCAAACAGGCGTCATGCGTAATCAATGAACTTCTTGCACATCACACTTGGGGGCAGGTTTCCTCCTTCATATCCTATTGCTCTTCATTATCCTATCATACTGTGTCATTACCCTTCATATCCTATTGTCCCTCATGTCCATATCCCCTTTTTCACCTTTTGATCTTGACAAGGCTGACGATCTTCATGAGCATCATGTATCTTGTTTGCAGCTTTCAGTCTATCATAGCTTTTGGTCTTTATCCATTTGCTTATTAAAACCTTTCATCCATATTCCCTGGCTTATTGCAACTTTCTACTACTATCCCTTAGCCAATCCCAACCTTTAGTCCATGTCCCTTATCCATTCTTGGTCTTGCTTATCCTATCCATATCTTATCGCTATTCATACACTCTTTTTGTCCCTTGATCTTGGTTTGACATAAGGATGCAAAATTTAAACATGGTTTCAAATACCTCTTGACATGTTCCTCATGCCATGTCACTGCTTTACATTGCCATATCCAGTCTCTTGTCCCATTATGCAATAGCCCTTGAAAATTGCATCCGCATTGTCTCCATAATAAAAGGCCTTTGTCTTCTCTCTATCCACCATCATTTCAAAAAGCCTATTTATTCACCTATCATATTCCTTTCCTTGCTAGACACGGGGGGCAAAATCTCAAAAAAATTGAAAAATGTCCTGAAAAAAATCCTAAAAATTTCAAAAATGTCCTGAAAAAAATAAAAAATAAAAAAAAATCCCTAAAAAGTCAAATAAAGTCCTAAAAAAAAAAAATGAACACAAAAAAAATTGTAAAACTCGAAAACAAACACAAAAACACGCATTTTGCAATAAAGTATTCCCTTTATGCATCGACAGATCACTGAGCATACTCGCAATCCAACATCGTGCTTTAATGAAATCATGCGTTAATAGATGAACTCTTTCAATCAAATCAAACATTCAAACTGATCAACAATTGTCATACAATCGAATATCAGCATCAAAATCATTTGTCCTTGTTACATTATCATGGGTCTTATACAGGGTGTGGTATACTCGAAACCAGACTGTGTCCTGTCTTAGACGGGGTACCACATTTCCTGAAACCAGACAGCATGATCGTCCTATCAGCACGTTCAACTTTTGACAATAAAGATCAAGATGTTTGTTTGATTTGCTTGAATTTGTGAGTCTTATCTTCTTATTGATTTATCTTTGGCTTCGATCATGTTCCTATGTTGCTCGATGAGGTCACTGAGTGATTTAGAGTGACCGGGATGGCTCATGGTCTCTTTCTTTGATTGTGATTGTTGTTTGTCTATGCTGTGTCTGTCTTTCGCAAATCGGGTGGCATTTCAGCTCTGGCCTTCAATGCCATGATGCTACGCATCCATTTTGCTAAATAAAAATAAAGGTTCTCACTTACAAAGTGCATTACTGAAAGCAAATTTTTCTTCATCTCTAATTTCCCTCTGTCTCAGTTCTTCTTACTAACACTTCTTCCGTCCGGTCGGATAGTCAGTTCGGTCTAGTGCTCCGATATCCAAACACATATGCTGCATCCTGCATTCATTGGTTAGTACATTTGCATTCCATCACATATTACATCAAGCATTTTATCCATTTCATATTATAAATGCATCAAAAATACATAAAAATACATCCATACATGTTCATAAACAAATGCATAAGTCATCCATACATAGAAAAATAACTACAAGTCATAACATATTGCATCCAATCATATCACATATCATAATAATGCCGGAGTACAAAATCGGCCTATCTGTCCTAAGTATGGCCCGCAGGCTGACTACAAAATGGCAAACTACATATGTCCACTGTCTGTCATAAGGAGTACGTGCCTCTGTCACTGGGTGCTCCCTCTGTCCTCCTCATCCCCGCCATGTCCCGCAAATGCGTCAAATTCATGAAATTCAACACATGGGTTTTCGAGATACATACCGCTGCTCCTGCGTCCTCCGGTCGTCTGAATGTGCATACACGTTCTCCAAGGTGATCTGCCCTTGGAATGTTCGCCATCTGTCTGCAAGTGTCCTTGTCCAGAGCAACAAATTCTCCTCTTTGGCTAGTGCAAATGAGCAATTTTCACCCTCTTGGTCCCATTTATAGCTCTTTGTCATTGCATAGATGGATGTGCGTCCTCTCCATCTTATGTTGGTCGCGGTCTTGTGCACCTTAAATTGCTTGTCCTTCATGCATCTGATATCTGATTTTCAGTCCGTTCGATCCTATCATTTTTATCGATCAATTGGCCTCTTTTCCGCATGTTTCCGGCCAATTCCTCGAGGGGGCATGCATATGTCATTATTATTGTCTGGGGCATTTTTGTTATTGTTCTTTGAAACAACGCTCAGAATCGCATTGTCTCAAAGAGGGGCAAAATGTAGGCACCCAAAAATGGTCAACGCTTGCGAGGTCATACTTTAACATTTGCGCATTGCCTCATTTTAGGTTTTTTGCGTCGCATTAACATTTCTCCTATGTCATGCATTTGGTCTTTATCATTTGTGAACATTGAGTCCTTCTTTCACATTCTTCAATCATCTCATCCTCGAATTTGGTCTTGTCGACAACATTATCCGGTCATGATTTTGATCGATTTTACCCTGTTGCATCAATGAGCATGCTTATTTGTCATCATTTTGGACATCGTCAATCCTAATTAGGGTTTTGTCCTTCTGTCAATCTTATCAATTTTATCATCAATCTTATCATTTCGGACATCGTCAATCCTAATTAGGGTTTTGACCTCTTTTTAATCTTGTCGATTTATCATCAATCCTTCAATTTTGTCATTTTAACGATCGATTTGTCATCGATCATTGTCATATTCAATCTTGTCATCTTGTGATCGATTTGTCATCGATCGTGGTCATTATCTTGTCATTTTGCAATCTATTTGTTATTGATTTTTGTCCTCTTGTCGATCTCGTCATTTTGTGATCATTTCGCTTTCGATCATTGTCTGTCTTAAGTATGTCAATTTGGATCAATTTGTCATTGTTCCTCGTCAATTGGCGCATTTATCAATCAAATCATTTTGTCGCATTGGTCATTTATCAATCCAAAATCAAATCATGATCAAGTCAATTATCTTTGATCAAGACCTAATTCATCTCTTTAGGGTTTTATGATTTATTCATTTAACCTAATTTGTCATTTCTTCCTCTAGGATTACTAAATTATTTATTAATCCTAAGTCTTCTTATTACAATTAAATCTTTATTTAATTGGCTAATTATTCCTCTTTGTGAATTGATTAATAAATGAAAGATTATTAATTAATTCACTAATTCCAAATTCCTAATTTTCATCAATTTTCTAATTCCTAATTTTCATCAATTTCAATTTCCTATTTTTCAAATTTCTAATTCCTTTTCCCTCCTAATTCATCTCCTAATTCTATTGGAGTGACATTTCAATTTGTCATGAAATTGTCATAATTGATAATCAATCAATTTGACATGGAATGTGTCATAATTTGTCATCAATTATCAATCAATCAAATTGTGCATGGAAAGTGCATAATTTGTCATAATTGACATATTGATTTGCAATTTCCATTTGAATTGCATCATGCCAATCTTGTCATTTATCCAATTTCTCTATAAATTGGATGATTTTCAATCAAACCTGGTCCGAATTTCTATCAAACTACCGAACTTTCGTTTCTAGTACTCTTGAGCTTTTTTTGCTTTCAATTGTGTGAGCACTTGTAGGTGAGATCCACAAACCCATTGAAGAGGAAAGAACAACAATGGAGCCACATGGAAGGAGTATTCAATCTTACATCTGGTTTGCATAATTTTCATTTTGAATGCTTTGTTTTTATGCCTCTATTGAATGTGCTTAGAATTAGGTTCATTTCAATGAGTGTTCTTTTGATTGAGCTATCATGTCTAATGTTTTGATTGATATATCTTGTTTGTGATGATTCCTAATTTTGATGCTACAATTTGAATCTTGGTTTAGACTGTTTAATAATTATCATGAAATTTTTACCCTTCCATTTGTTTGCCAAAAGTTAATACCTTGTTTCTTGGCCGAGGACTGGTGTTTTTAATGCTGGTAGAAAAAATTCATTTTGAAAACGTCTGTGGTTGGGGGGAGTAAACCCTCCCCAGGCAGAGCTTCATGCCGCCAACAAAAATGTTGTTGCAATCCATTTAAAAAAAAAATCAACTGTTAATATTAATTTCGGGTATGTAATTGGAATTTGGTAATTTCGATATATATCTATGTGTGTGTGTGTGTGTGTGTGTGTGTGTGTGTGAGAGAGAGAGAGAGAGAGAGAGAGAGAGAGAGAGAGAGAGAGAGAGAGAGAGGAATTAGTAATATGATTTAAATGTCAAAGATTTATTTGATGTAATCGTAATTTATTTTGCAAAAATAAGGCTATATGAATAGTCATCAATTAAGTGTAGTCGATTTGATTTTTAATTGAGAATGTTTATTTTGATTTAAATATTGAATTTAGTTTTCAAATGTATTTTAAATATTATTTTCATTAACTTGAAATTTGAATTCAAAAGGTATTTGTTATAGCCAACTTGGCTTAAATTGAAAGGATTATATATTTGCTTTAAATGATGGCTTATTTAGGCTACGAGTTGCTTTTATTCTTTTTAAGGGTGTATGGTCTTTAAGTCAAGCGTTCTGCAAGTCTATTTGAGTGTATGTTTACTTAGACCCTTTTTATGCGTTACGCCCTATTGTGGATTTTATTTTCATGGAGTCAATTTATTGAAAGAGATGCAATTAGATAACATTAGTTTTTATTTATATTTTGAGTGATCGTTATGATTCCTTAACATGGATATGTTTAGAGTGCAAGTGTTTCTTGTTGAGTATGTATTCTGATTGGTGGATTATGGTGTTTATTTGAAAGAGAATTTGTGTGTCTATGTTGGTATGTTGCTGAATGCAAGTCGATCGTGAAAATTAAGTGGTTAATTGTTAAGTGTGGTTGTACTTGCTTTATTTTGGTTTTGGTCTTGTCTTGTGGATAGACCAGTTGTTCGTTTCACACCTCTAGTGGTTTGAACTTGGTAGAAGGTTGGTATATGGTGCAGTCACCGGTCAGGGGGACCTCAAAGAGATCAGTCAAGACTGGTCAACAAGAGTAAACACAATAAAAAACACAAGGACATAGTGGAGGCAACACAAAACAGGTTGAATTATATCATGAAAACTGATTGCAACCAACCAGTAACAAGCGGGTTATAGTATTTTGCAATAGGATGTGGGAGCGGGAGAAGGGAGAGGCTTTGCATTTGAATTCAGGGTAGGGCAAGAAACCCTGCAATGGACAAGCAAACGAGGGGGAGAATGGAAAGGATGATTTTTCGGGACTGCCCAGATTCATTTGAGCCGAATGGAAAGGGCCCGGTGGATGGGGACCCACAAGCAGGTGACAAGCATATCAATATTGATGAGAAAATGAAGAATCACGCGCCGAAGACATTCCTAGGTAGGAACTAATTTGAAGGGACAATGGTCGGTATTGGACTTCTCTATTCAGTGTAAAACTGAGTGGAAAGTCCTCGCTCCCTCCAGTTCGTAATATATCAGACCCAGAAAAAGGTATATTTTTTATTGAAATTACAAACCCTATTATTGAGCACAATATTAACCTTATGGCAATGACACTAGTTGGAAAATTTTTGGGCCCGATGCCAAATATTGATATTGTTAGGGCATTTGCTAAATGCAAATGGGCACGTAAAGGTCAAGTAGAGATCATTGCTATGTCCAAAGGGGCATTGTCAATGGCTTTCTCTTGTAAGGAAGACATGTCGAGGGTGCTCTGTGATGGCCCTTGGACGATCGGTAAATCAACGCTCACTTTCCAAAAATGGTTGCCTAAGATGGACCTAAATGAATCCTTTTTTGTTCAAGCTCTAGTCTGGGTTAGACTGTCAGGCCTTCCCTTAGAGTTCCGGGTGGAAGATGTTTTTAAAGGAATCACTAGTTCTTTCGGTGAACTCCTTTCTATGGATCCTATCACAACTGCTATAAGAAGACTTACTTTTACCAGGATTTGTGTGGGAATTATGAAAGGCACGAATATGCCCCTATCCATTGAGATTAACTCTAGATTGGGAAAATGGATCCAACCATTGGAATATGAAAGTGTCCCTTTCGCTTGTTTTCATTGCAAAAAATTGGGACACACAACAAGGAAATGCCCTCTTCAGGTTGTCAAAGAGAAAGAAAAGAAAGAAAGGGCAATACAATGGAAAGCAAAAAACCTTGTTAAGCAACCTGAGGGCTTTGAAAAAGAGAAAAGGATCAAAGAGGCCTAGAGTGTCATCATCCCTGACACGGTAGAACAACAAGAGATTATTAATATGGAAAACCCAAAAATACCTTTGCTTGAAGAGGGTAAAAAAGGATCAAACAGATAAAGACAATAGAGAACAACAAGATATCAATCAGGAGGATCAATAGAGTGATAACTTGGAAGACGAAGAAATATAGGTGGTGCTATAGGACAAGGAGGAAGCAGATTTGAATCACATTATGAATAACACCACTAGAGATGGCCTTAGTAGGGACTATGAAGAAGCCCAGAAGTGTTTGATCCTTGGAGGAATCTCGTCGTTAGGATCACAACAATTGGTGGAGATGGTAAAATCCACCTTCCAACAATCACCAACGACCTCACTGCTTAATATAAGTACTAAGTGGGCTTAGGTTGAAGATGTTGACTAGAAGATAACCACCCAAAATATTCAAGAGGAAGATTGCCATACAAATGAAGTAGCGGATCGAAAGAGGGGGTAAAAAGGGCCTAAATCTACCCCTTAGGCTAATTCAGTCAAGACAAGAAACCGGATCAAAGCTGACATGGGTTTTAAACCCTCTCCTCCCAGAAGGAAAAAAACAAACCAGATCAGAGATCAAGAGGAAAGAAAGAATATAGCGGACGACACTCAATTGACCATCCATGAGGTATGTTCCCTAGTTAGAAAATGAAAATTATTTCATGGACTATTCGTGGATTGAATAGTCGACATAAATAAGATATTCTTAGAAATTTAGTCAGAGAACATAAACCGGACATTGTTATTATCCAAGAAACAAAAATGTCTAAAGAGAAAGTAGAAAAGATTAAGATTTTTAAGGATGGGGAAGTTTTTGGTGGTAGCTCTGATGGTGCTTCTTGAGGAATTTCCATTTTTTGGAATCTTAGGTGATTTTCTGGGGAGCCAGTTAAGCAAGATAGCAATCTGGCTTTTATCAGGTTTCATCATAATGGGGATGGAACCTCTTTACTACTTACCAATATTTATGCCCCTAATAATAGACTTGGTAGAAGTAAATTCTGGAAGAAGTTGGAAGCTATTCAGGTTCTTTACAAGGAGAATATGTGGATTGTTATGGGAGATTTCAACACTCTTCTCTATGACAATGAGAAATTTGGAGGTGTCCCTTTTCAGCTAGAAAGTAGAATGGATCTTTTGAACTTTATCAAAAACCAGGGTCTGCATGATATTGATCTCCAAGGAGCTAATTTTACATGGATGAACAGGTGGACAGGGGAAGATCTCATTCAAGTCAGACTTGACAGGGCCCTTATTTATAATGAGTGGTTTAACCATTATCAATGCTCCCTCTTTGCAATCTCTAGGATTGGTTCTGACCACTTCCCTGCAGTTCTTGTTGCTAATAATACTATTGTTAAAGAAATTTCTTGTTTAGATTTGAAAGGATGTGGCTGGACCACCCTAACCTTGGGAAGGTCATTGAGATATGGTGGTCTATTGATGTCAAAGGTATTGCTATGTATTGAATGGCTAAAAAATCAAGGAACATGGAAGACAATATCAAAAACTAGAACAAGGAGGTTTTCGGAGATTTGTTTGCTACCAAGATCAAAACCTAGATGGAACTCAAGGAAATGCAAAATAAAATCCAAACAAGTGGATACAATGAAGTATCAATCTAGGAGGAAAATGAAGTGCTTGTGAGGTACCACAAGATTATCAGAAGAGAAGAAGAATTCTGGAAACAAAGGTCTAGATCTCTATGGCTTAAAGCTAGGAACAAAAACACTAGATTCTTCCATATGACCACAATGAAACACAAGGTTGCTAATAGAATCTCTAAGATGAGAATTGGGGGAACTGAAATGAGGAAGGATGATGAGATTGGGAAGGAAGCCAGGAACTTTTTCACCTCACTTCTAGTGGCAGATTCTGGTTTGGATGGTCACTCCCAGAGTGCCCTCCTTTAGAACATTCCTTCAACCATTAATGAGGTTCATACAAGGCCTTGGTGGCCATCCCTTCTGAGGAGGAAGTTAAAAAAATGGTTTTTTCTTTTGATGGGAATAAAGCCCTCGGCTCAAATGGATTTCCCTTGTTCTTCTTTCAAACCTTTTGGGACATCCTCAAATTTGATATGGTTAAAGGTGTGCAAGAGTTTTTTGGGGCTAAAATTATCATAGAGAAACTCAATGCTACTTTCTTGGTTCTAATCCCCAAATGCCCGAGGGGTGACTCTATGGATAAGTTCCAACCGATAAGCTTCTGCAACTCATTCTATAAAATCATCTCTAAGGCGGTGATAGGCAGATTGCTAAGGATTCTTCCTTTGATCATTTCACCCCAACAGAGTGGATTTGCTCTCGGCAGACAAATCCTTGACTCTATCATTTCTATTCATGAAAACATTCACTCGCTAGTGGATTCAAAAAAGCAAGGATTTCTTATGAAATTGGATCTATCTAAAGCCTATGACCGTGTGGAATGGAGATTCTTGGGTAAGGTGCTTGGTGCTAGGTTTATTCAGATGATTGATCAACTTTTCTCGACCCCTTTTTTTTTTGTTATTGTGAATGGGGTGCCTTCCCCCTTATTCAAAACTTCTAGGGGCATCAGGCAGGGGGATCCCATATCCACTATTCTCTTCATCATTTTGGCTGAATGTCTAGGTAGATTTATTAGCAAATCTGTTTCTCTGGGGTTTCTTTGTGGTATCTCACCCTCTTCTGGGTTTAGAGCATGTACCCATCTACAATTTGTTGATGATACCATCTTAATGGGTACGTCTACTATCAAAGAAGTGTCCAATTTGAAGAACCTTCTCAACACTTATAGTTCGGCCTCGGGTCAAACTATCAATTGGGAGAAAAGATCTTTTTCTTCTTCAACACCCTGAAGGATAGACAAATGAGGATGACCTGGATCCTTGGATTCCAAATTGGTAAGTCTCCTGCTATCTACCTTGGTCTCCGTTTGGGTTTGAAACCTTTAGATCTGTTTTGCAATAGTCTTGTGGATAGATTTAGTAGAAAGTTGGCTGGTTGAAGGTACTCTTCTTAGTCAAGCTAGAAAAATCCAACCTTTAAAATATTCTCTCCAGAGTCTCCCAGTGTATGCTTTAAGCCTCTTCCAAATCCCTGGTAAATTTTCTAAAGCTATTGAGAAAATTCAGAAAGCATTCCTTTGGTCTGGGGTTGAGGAGAAGAAGAGAATGGCTCTCATAGCCTGGGATAATGTATGTAAACCCAAAAAGAAGGGGGTATGAGCTTAAGGAATATTAGAACCTTGAATAAAACTCTTCTTTCCAAACAAATTTGTAGAACTTATTAGGGAAAAGGAGAATGGAATGATATCTGGAAGGCTAAGTACTTATGGGGGGTTCCCACCATAGAAGATTTCCTGGTCTCTGATCAGATACCAAGTGGCTCTTTCATTTAGAATAGTGTTATCTAGGCTAAAGGTATTGCTAGTTTAGGCAATGTTTGGGCTATAGGTGATGGCAGGAAAGTAGACTTTTGGGACGATGATTGGATTGGTGGAGCCCCTCTTAATAAGAATTCCTCTCAGATGCTCATCCAAAATTGTAAGGAGAAGCTCGGTGCTAAAGTGGCTGATTATTGGAAAGATAAAAAGTGGGTGAACCTTAGCTCTATTGATCCCAGACTAAAGTAGGTAAACTTAATGATCAACCATGCTATCTTAAATACCAGAAGGGAAGACCACATGGTGTGGAGAGGGACATCTTTAGGGACTTATTCGGTCTCTTCTATTGTCCTTTTGCTAGCTCAATCCCAAGACCCTACTCGTTGCTGGGCTAAGGCTTGGTATCCAGGTTTGATTGCTAAAATCAATATCTTTTTGTGGATCCTTTTGAAAAATAAGATTCTAACTACTGATAATTTGAGAAAGAGGGACTTGTTTATCCCTAACAAAGGCTATCTTTGTCTTAATAATGAGGAATCTGTGAACCATATTTTTATACACTGTCCTTTTGTTCTTCCTATTTGGGGGATTTTTTTTCAAATGTGGGGGTTGAATTGGGTCTTCCTTGAGAAGATTTAGGATTGTTTTAGAAACTGGAAATATTCTACCAATAACCTCACCATAAGAAATCTATGGAAGTTTTCATTTGCCCATATCCTTTGGGGTATATGGAAAGAGAGGAATAATAGAATATTTTGGAATGATATTAACACCTCTGAAGTGGTGTGGTCCAAGATAAAAAATAATTGTGTAGAGAATGTGATGGCCAGGGGGGTGCATTGTTGTAATAATAAGGATGATCTTGATGTTATCAAGTGCTGGAATATCCCAGCCTATATGGGCACCAACATCAACCAAATCAATAGAAGTCTGAGTTGCTGGTCTTTTCCCCCTAATGATTGGTTTAAGGCCAACTTTGATGGTGCGGCGACAGGGAACCCTGGACCTGCTAGTTGCAGAGGTGTTATTCAAAGTGGTGCTGGCTTTTGTACTGGGGTGGTTGCCTATCCCTTGGGAATTCAGACCAATCATCTAGTAGAATCTATGGGCACCCTCCAATCAATTAAATTAGCCTATAATTTAGGGGTCAACATGTTATGATTGGAAGGTGACTCTAGAAACATTATTAATTACCTCCTAAGTAAACACCAACCCTCGTGGACAATTTAAAACATCATTGATTCCTCTAGGGAGTTGCTTTAGGGGTTTAATAAATGCCACATTTCCCATGTTTACAGAGAGGCCAATAGGTGTGCTGACTGGGCTGCCAATGTGGCAGTACGAAGTGATCAAATTATGACCTAGAATAGCGAAGGGGAGCTCCCTTGTGCGACACATGATATCTTAACTTATGAAAGATTGCATGGAAAGCAAGACCAGATTTGAAATCATTTCCCAAGGTGTTAGGAGAGGTCATGGCAGAAGGAGATGGTTGTGTATGTAAATGAGAAGGAGGTACAATAATTATTGCAGGATCACTTTGCATGCTTTATGGGTGTTTTTCTCCCTCTCGAGTAGAAGTATTAGAAAATCCCACAAAATTATAGTGGAAAAGGCAAGAGAAGAGAGGCTACCACCATTGATAAATGGAGGAACTGTCTGCAGGTCTAGACGGTACTTCAAGCTGCCAAGATGACTGATTTCATGAAGCGCATGCAGGAGAAATGGCCTGAAATTACGAGAATCTTCAAGAAGGGCTAGAATAAAAGCACATTAACCATAGGAAATAGGAAGGTCAAGGTGACTGAAGCTATGATCGCTGAGGCAATGGGTCTTCTGATGGATGGCATCAAGTTCTACAGGGACAGAAAGATTTTAGATGTTGTGAAGAATTTCCTAAGGATGAGGTGGAGAAAGCTAGATTGGTGAAGGGAAACCATACCTACTTCTCGCCAAAGGTTTTATGGTGATTTTGTATAATCACATCAAGAACACTACCATCCTTCTGAATATAGTTGAGGGTTCCATGTCGGAAGAGGATCTTGATGCCTCTGATGATGAGGAAGGTGAAGGCTATGACATGGAAGCTGAGATAGAGGATGACCCCCAAATTGTTGGGTCGAGCAGGAAAAAAAGAAAAACAGAGCATGGGAAAGAGAATAAATGGTTGGCCAAAAAGAAGTAGAGAGGGGAGAATGAGGATAGCTAGTATGATGAGGATAATGAGATTGATAACGACATGGATACTGAAAGTGAGGAGGTCCAATTCCTCATGAGCCAGAAGCAGAAAAGGAAGACTCCTAAAAATAAGGATGTAGGAACTAAGAATCGGTCGCCTCTCATGAATGACTCTAAGGATAAGGCCCTGATGGGGGGGATACGGCCATGAAAGAAGCCCATAGCTTAAATGTTAGGGAGGTGGGACTTGAAGTGAATCTTGAAACTGCTAGTGACAAGGCCTAGGAAGAGCATCACCTAGATATTGACCTCTGTATCAATAACAACATGGATAGCTTCAAAAAGGTGCTCCTCTGGATGCAAAAGGGAATTATTGGCGTTAAAACCAAACAAGCCCAAAAAGAAGGACAAATTGAGACTTTATAAGCTTTAGGCTCAGGTAAATTCAATTCCCTCCCTGATTGTTTCAGTGATCTTACCAAAGCTATTAGTAATGTAGAGGAGATCATCAATGATAATTGAAATAGCTTTCTTAGCCTGGAGAATAGAGCAGGGGCCACTGAAAAAAGACTTGATGGAGTTGAGAAAACGCTCAAAAAGATTGGTCAGCAAAGTCATAAAATTCTTAAGGTTGCCTTGGCTAGTATGAAGGCTCTTATCAGTAAGCTTGAGAATGACCATGGGGATAAGTATTCAATGGAAATCATTAAAGTGAAGGAAGATACCCTAGAGGATAAGGAGACTGGTCTTGGGAGAAGAATGTGGGTGAGCACCAGAAAGATGCAAAGCCATAGCAAGGAAATTGAGGAAATCAAGCAGGTGGCTAATAATATGGAACAACTAGAGCTGGAAGTTGCTGAAATACTTCAGAACTTAACCTAAATCTGGGCTCATTCTGTCGGTCCTTTTGTTTTTGATTAGCTGTTTCTAGTTTGCTGGCATTCTCGCTCGTCATTTGTCCTTTTCTTAGGTGCTGTATTTTTTGTGTTGCTACGCTTTAATGTACATCTTTTGATCTTTTGGCTGTTATGGGTTTCAGGGGCCCATCAAAACCTATTTTCCCTTATTAAAAAACAAGTGGGTTACAATAAATGGCTCACAGGCCTGCTAAAACATGCTCAAAATATAGAACAGGTCACAACCGGGACCTTAAACTTAAGATTTCACTTCTATGTTCTATTTAACTTCTTCGATACATTCTAATGATCTATTAAAATGATTTATACGATCCAAGGGGATCTGGTCGGCAGAAAAGGGATCAAAACCCTAAGAACAAGACCTAACATGTAAAAGCAACAAGGTCGACCTCCGCCAAATAAATTCCTCTAGAAAATCCAAAGAATGAAGTGTAGATCAAAGGGAAAGGTCAACCACATGCCAAGGAACATCAGAATCAATGCTCAGGGCTCTGCAAGCTATGGAAGGGATCTAGTAGATCACCAGTGCACATAGGTCTAGGCAACTGGTAACAAAATTTGTCTTAGAAACCGACGGCGATAACTTGCCGAAAAATTATCCAAATGCTCCATGGTTTGGGAATAAGGAAGATTATCAAGTCTTCAAGAAAAATCCAACTCCATAGGTTCCGATGAGCCAAATCCAAGAAACACAAAAATAAATGTTGAAATTGCAAACAGAAAGGAAATATTTTGGTTGATGCAAGATTACCATGAATCGGGTATACTCCTGCATCATACATCTGGGGTCATTGAAAAAGTGAGTCTCTCAATTTGCTAGGGTCAAAGGAAAACCAATGTGGTCTACCTCTGCCTGAGAAATCCAAGATGAATCTTCAACTAGTCTATCCTTCCACTTTAAAAGATACTCCTTATACTTATTGTTCCGGGTACTACGCCCATTCTTACTATCCAAAATGTCTTCAATCTGATCTAGTTCCTTTTGGGGCAACTGTTTCTCCAAATTTGCAATACTGTCTTAACTAAATTATGGTTCATGGTACTGATGAGGATCTGCAATGTTAAATATAGGTGAAATACTCTGACTATCCGGTAACTCCACTTCATATGCATTTCCAGAGCTGAACTTTCTCAAAATCTTGCAAGGTCCAAACTTTCTCATTTGGAACTTGTTATAAGTTCCAACTGGGAATCTTTCTTAACTCAGATATACCATCACTTCATCACCAAATTCAAATTCCTTATGTCTCCTCTTCTCATCTTCTTTCTCCTTATACTTGTTGTTCATGTCCTCCAAATGTTGCTTAACTTGAATATGTAATTCCTTCATATGATCTGCAAATTCTTCCGCTTCTGAACTTCTCTGGTATTCACTGCTAATATCTCTTAATTATGATGTACCTCTAGGGTGTGCTCCAATAACAATCTAAAAAGGTGTCCTTTCGGTACTCCTGTTTACTAAATTAGTGTAGGTAAACTCTTCTTGTGCAAGAATCAAATCCCAACTTCCGGTTTTGTCTCCAGCTAAACATCTTAACAAATTTCCCAAGCTCCAGTTAACTACTTTTGTCTGTCCATCAGTCAGTGGGTGAAAAGTAAAATTTAACTTCAAATCTATCTTCATCTTCTTCCAAAGTATTCTCCAAAAATAACCAACAAACTTAGTGTCTCTGTCTGAAACTATACTCTTAGGTAATCCATGAAATCTCACTACTTGAAAAATAGGTTTGCTACATGTAATGCATCTGATGTCTTCTTACAAGGTGTGAAATGAGCCATCTTCGAGAATCTATCCACTACTACAAATAAAGAAATCATTCCCTCTCTATGTTTTAGGCAATCCAAGTATGAAATCCATGCTTATATCTTCCCAAGGTCTCACTGGTACTGTCAAAGGTTTGTACAATCCTAGATTCTGGCTACTACTTTGCAACTTGACAAACATTATAACTTTGTAAATATTTCCTAACATCCTCATGAATATGGGGCCAAAAGTAATGCTCACTCACCACTGCTACTATTTTATTAACACCAAAGTGTCCGGCTAATCCTTCACTATGTTTCTCCTTTATCAGATTCTCCCTCATAGAACTCTTAGGTATGCATAACTGAACTCCTTTGAGTAAAATCCCATCATGAATGAAGTAATCCAACCACTTGCTTCTATCTACCATAACCAGTTCTCTACATGCTCTAAAAGGTTCTACAAATCCGGGTCATCATCATAAAAGGTCTTCAATTCCTTAAATCCTAATACTGTTACTCTCATTTCTGTCAGCAAATTCCTTCTCCTACTCAATGCATCAACAAATTTGTTAGATTTCCCACTTCTATTCTTCAACATAAAGGTGTAACTCTGCAAAAATTCTACCCATGTCATATGTCTTTGATTCAACTTACTCTAAATATTCAAATACTGCAAAGCTTGATGATCCATATACAACACAAACTCCTTGGGCAATAGGTAATGTCTCCACTTCTTCAAGGCTTGAATTATGGAATAATATTCTTGATCATACACTAAATATCTCCTCTAGGCATCACTCAATTTCTCATTGAAATAAGCTACTGCTCTCCCTTCTTAACTCAAGACTTCTCCCATTGTTGTTCCACTTGCATCACAATCCACTTGAAATACTTTATTGAAATCTGGTAAAGCTAACACAAGTTGCTTAGTCACTTTCCACTTCAATAGTTCAATTTTTTTTTTTTTCTCTGGTGGTCCACTTGAATTCCTTTCGATCTCCCCTCATTGTCTTAGTCATAGGGTTACAAACTAAACTGAAATTTCTGATGAACTTTCGGTAAAAACTAGCCAATCCATGAAATGATCTTACCTCTCCAATGCTTTCTGGTGTAGGCCACTCAACAATTGCTTTTACTTTCTCAAGGTCCATCTTCAAACCATCCTCATATATCACAAATCCCAAATAGACTAATTATTCCTTCATGAAAGTACACTTCTTAAGATTTATCAACAACTTTTGTTCTCTCAACCTATGCAAAACTTGTCAAAAATGCAACAAATGCTCCTCTTTCATCTTACTGAAAATCAGAATGTCATCCAAATATATAATAACAAACTTACCCTAGAATTTCTTCAATACCTCATTCATCAACCTCATGAAAGTACTCATTGCATTAGTTAACCCAAAAGGCATCACCGACCATTCATACAATCCTTCATTTGTCTTGAATATTGTCTTCCACTCATCTCCTTCTTTGATCCTGATCTGGTGATATCCACTCTTCAAGTCTATCTTTGTAAACTGTTTGTCTCCGCTCAAATAGTCCATTATGTCATCCATCATAGGCAAATAAAATCGGTATTTCACTAAGATTTTGTTTATTTCTCTGGAATTAGTACACATTCTCTATTCTCCATTCTTCTTAGGTGCTAATACTGCTGGTACTGCACAAGGACTCAGACTTTCCCTAATCAAACCTTTCTTCAAAAGCTCCTGCACTTGTCTATTCAACTCTTCATTCTCTATTGGTGTCATCCGGTGTGAAGATTTGTGTCTGATACTTCTCATAGGTGGTAATGTATCAGGCACATTATCTGAAATGATGTCTTCATACTCTATCAACAAATATTTTATCTCTTCCAGTTGTTCTTCTTCATGCTCCATATTCTTAGTCTTCTTAGGAACTAAGGCAAAACACACATTCTCATGTCTTAATCCATCAAGGAATTTCCTTCCATCCACCGAATAGATTCTAACATTCGTACAAAGTTCACTCTTCAAAGGTTCCTCCAAGGGCAACAAGATTTGCTTAATCCCATTGGCCACAATAGTGTATGTGTTCTTCCTCCCATCATGTATTTCCTATCTATCAAACTGCCAAGGTCTACCAAACAAAAGGTAACAAATATCCACATGCATAATATAACAGAATACTTCGTCATGATAATTCCCAATTTTCAATTTCACCAAACATTGCTCACTTACTAGCTTATGATCATCCTGAATACATGTTATCTGATAAGGCTTAGGGTGTTTGAATCTTTCTAAATTTAAACTATTCACCATCTCTTCTAAAACAAGATTATCTGAACTACCACTATCAATGATAACTTTACAACACTTACCAGATATCTTACATCTGGTCTTGAACAAATGCTTCCTCTGCAAGGACTCTTCATCTCTCTCAGTATGACACAACGATCTCCTCATCATCAACAATTCTCTATCTTCTAGTTTATTAGCGGACCCAATGGGGCTTTCTTCTACCACTATTGTTCTTTTGGTATTCTCTGTCTTTTTACACTCAAAAGCATGATGTCCTTCTCCTCTACACTTATAGCAAGTTCCTCTAAACACTCTCATGTCTTGTCTTCTGTCATGTTTTCCAAAATTCTCATTCTGGTAGCCATCCGGTTCTCTCCTTTGGTAGAAATTTCTATCATCTTTCCGGTATGAATTACCTTCTTTTCTCACTTCCTTGTCTTTGTTATGATCCATAAAGGTTCCTCTACCTCTAGTATATCCTCTTCCTCCTTGAAATATTCCTTTGGAAAACCTTCCACCTTTGCCTCTTTGCCTCTGCTCATGTCTTTTGTTTAGCTTCTATTTTGCTTTCAAGGCATACTAGTAAGCTTCTTCAACACTTTGCAACTTGATCAAACTAAGTTCATCTTGTATAGACACCCATAATCCATTCAAATATCTTGCAACTTGTTCAACTTCATCATCATGTCCGGATATGATATTCAACTTTAAAATGCCTTAGTGTACTCCTTCACGCTAGATTCCTTTTGTCTCAAATTTTGCAACTTTTGGAACAAATTCACTTGATAATCAACTAGCATAAATTTTGATTTCAACTTAGCAACCATCCAATCCCATGTCTTGATCTTCTCTTTACCTCTTCTTTGTCTATCAACCTATAAATGCTCCCACCAAATAGATGGATCGGGTATAGGCATATTTCACCTTCCTTTCTTTTGCAATGTTTTTAAAATAAAAATATTTTTCCATCTTCGAGATCCAATTCATTAATTCATCTGAATATAACTTTCTATCATATTCCATTAGGGTAAAATGAGGTTTGGTATTCACCCTACTCAGAACCCTCAAAAACCTCTCTTCATCTAGATCAATCACCATTGGTTTACTTGTTCTATCGGTGCTTCTTCTCCTTCATCTTCACTTACATATTCAATATGTCAGCCTCTTCCCTGGGCTATCTCAACGACCTCCAACCGGGCTGCAATTCCTCTCAACATTTCCATCATAGTAGGGTCTGCATTCCCATGCACTCCACCATTCCTATTTTCTCTCCATGCCATCTTCACACCAATCCTTTGTAGCTATAGGTCAGATCCACAGTCCACCACCCTACAACAAAAATATCTCAGGACAATGCAATCTCCGAAATGAAAGCTGGCTCTGATACCACTTAGTGCAGTCACTAGTTAGGATGGGCCTCAAAGAGATCAGTCTAGACCGGTCAGCAAGAGTAAACACAATGGAAACACAAGGACATGATGGAGGAAATGATGAACAAATTGAATTATATCATGAAACCTGATTACAACCATCGGTAACAACCAGGTTACAATAACTGGCTCACGGGCCTGCTAGAACATGCTCAAAATACCAAACATGTCACAACCAGTACCTCAAACTTAAGATTTTGTTTTTATATTCTATCTAACTCCTTCGATACTTTCTAATGCTCTATTACAAAGATCTATATGATCCAAGGGGATTCGGTTGGCCCAAAAGGGATAAAAACCCAAAGAACAAGTGTAAAAATAACAAGGTCAACCTCCACCAAAGAAATTCCTCCAGAAAATCCAAAGGATGAAGTGTAGATCAAAGGGAAATGTCAGCCACACACCAAGGAACATTGTAATCAACTTTTAGGGCTCCACAAGCTACATAAGGGATTTGGTAGATCACCAATGCACATAGGTCTAGGCAACTGATAACATAAAAATTTCTTAGAAACCGGTAGTGATAACTTGTCAGAAAATGATCATACTCCGCAATTTGGTAATAAGGAAGATGATCAAGTCTTCAAGAAAAATCCAACTCCACAGGTTCCGGTGAGCCAAATCCGGAAAAAACAAAAACAAATGCTGAAACTGCAAACAAAAAGAAAAACAAAAAAGAAATATTTTTGGTTGATGGAAGATTGCCATGAACCGCTAATGCTCCTGCATTAGTATAATCAAGTTGTTCTTCAGTTTTGTTTTTTGAAATCCATATATTAGTTGGCTTTTGTGTTTTTCCTTGGGGTTCTTTGGAGGTTGTGTAGTGTCATAAGGAAGAGTGGCTTCTAAGTTTGGGTCGGGGCCCAAAGCGGCTGCTAGGATAACCCCTTGGAAGTTGAGTAATAAGTGATAACTTAAATTAAGAAACTGGGTTTAAGTTTTAAACATTAATCAAGATTAACTATACGTCGGTCATGGTTGAGTGCTAGTACAGACTCGGGATGCAGTGGGAAGGCTTGGAATGGAAAACCAACTACCTTGTCTTCACGAAAGGTTTGTTGGGTTTGCATGAGTCATGGATGGGGGTTGGGGGTTTGGGAGAGGCTACCAGGATAACCCAGGATGGGGGCCGGGGCCTATGGAGGCCTGCTAGGATAACCCATACTAGCTATGTGATGACACTCTTCCCGTATGTTGACTAGTGTGTAGTCATAAGTTGGCTTTACATGGAGCACTCTTGTGAGAGTTTTATTTGTATGCTTATGCTTTGGGTGAGTACCTGATGTTCATGTTAGACCATGTGATGCTTTGTTGTGGCTTTCTTGAGGGCCTTATTACTATCTCCTAGCACGAAGGGGTGATTCCTTTTTGGGCCACATGGTTTGGTGGTTGTGCCACTTTCCATTGGGTATTTTGTTTATGCCTTCTTTCGAGAGGTTAGCTTCGTAGGTGCTCCAGATGTATCTGATGGTATGATGAAAGAATAAGGATCCGGTCAACTACTAAGAGGGGGGATGAATCAGTAGATAGAAAACTATATAGACTTTCACCAAATAAAAACAACCTCTCAAATCAAACTCAGAACTGACTGGTTTAAACATTGAACTTGAAATGCATATTACTCACAAGTTAAACTGGTTGACTGTATAACAAACTAACAGTAAAACATCTTTGAGACTCTCAAAACCTTTTGACTAAATAATTCAAATACTTTACTAACAGTAGTTAAAACATATTTCATATTGCTAGTGGTTAACATAACATATCAAAGTGGATTTAGTAGCTAAGCAATTTAACCATAGTAAACATAACTATAAAAACAATCACCACTTGACACAACTTTTTTGATGTGGAAACCCAAATGGGAAAAACCACGGTGGGTATGAATACCCACAAGTATTCTGAACTCTTTTGAAGTTCGCCCTGTTAGGAGCCAAGCCTGTTAAAGTTTTACAATAAGTCATGTTAAGAACATATCCTATTAGGGACCACCCGGTTAAGGGATTGACTATAATGCCCTATTAGAAGCAATACCTTGTTAGGAGTAACCTCGGTAGAGGATTTTAAATCCAAGATAATGGACCACCTAGTTAGAGGATTTAGATAACACTAAGCTTGTTAGAGATTACCCAGTAAAGGGATTTGACTGTTGTAATTGTTATTGAACAACAAGGGTTTGCTGATCTGTTTGAATAGAACTACACTTGCTTGTTTATATCCTTTTCATGCTCCTATATGCCTTTACACATACTGCAGATGCATCTCCTAGTTCGGCAACCACACTCTCTTACTCTCAACCACAAATTACCAACACTGCAATAAAACAACTCATCGACCTTATAAACAAAATAATAGGTTGCTAACACATCACAAAGCCAACCATCTCATAGAGATTGAAAACAAATCGGTTCAAGTATGACCATTGGATTACATAGCAATCATTACACATCATTCAAGATATCCTTGACCGCTCCTTGATCACCGCTTCATCAAACACTGTAACTCATCATGCGGTTTCCATTACATGCAATGAACTTGCTCATTCCCAAGACAAAAACCGTTATCTCTACGCACCAAAAACCTTTTGAAACTCTTCTCATACAACATGCATATGTGTCATAATCATTACCACTCACCATTAGATCATAAACCAATACAAACAATTCACCAAGATCCATTGGTTAGGGTTTAGCATATCAACAGGTAGGGTTTACCGGTTGATCTTACTTCTTCTCTAGTAATACCGGTTTCCTTCACAAGCTCACTTACTAGTTACAAAACAACATTATAACAACATCATTACTAGTTAATTGACATCAATGACAACATAACATTTCATTAATTCAATCTTCATGTAAATGCCAACAATCGTCCCCTTTGGCATTCATGGCAATACAAGTATCAGTACCCTTGATTGCTATGATTGTGAATAGGAATCTTGGTTTACATTTTACCATGTATTCTCCTTCAACTGAGTCTCTATATCTTCAGCTGGTAACTGGCTATAGATCTTCTCTCTGTCAGTCATATAGATCATCTCCCCAATCATATAGTTCTTCTCCCCCTTTGACAACAATGCCAAAGTGAAAGTAAAACATACAATGTCAAACTTCACTGTTCAGTATCATGAACCTGCAACTTGATGCTCCCCCTGTGGAACAACTTCCACTCTACACCAATCCTGCTTCAAGATTCTGCAAGTAGCTCTGGGATTGATGTAATCTACATCATGCTCAATTGATCTCATGTAGGGGCACAACCCCTTGCTGACCTCTAAGATACTCAAAAGTAGTCTTAGGAAAAGGTTTAGTAAAGATATCTACAAGGTGCTCCTTGGAAGATACATGCTCCATTAATACATCTTTACTCTGCACTTTTTCTCTAAAGAAATGATATTTAAACTCAATATGCTTGGTTCTAGCATGCAAAATAGGGTTCTTTGAAATATTTATGGCACTGGTGTTGTCGCATAAAATCCTTACTAGATCTATAATCTTCATCTTGAATCCTTCCAAAATGTGTTTCATCCAGCTAGCCTGGGTACAATTCATATAAGCTGCAACATACTCAGCTTCGATAGTGGACTGTGATATACAACTCTACTTCTTGCTGCCCTATGAAATAAGTCTTCCTCCAAGAAAGAATGCACCACCGGTTGTGCTCTTCCTATCATCAACATTACCTGCCTAAGCTACATCAGTATAGACCTTCAAATCAAAGTTACCTGCATATGGATACCATATTCCATAGTCAATAGTACCTTTCAAATATCTGAATATCCTCTTGGTTATTATTAAATGTGTCTCCTTTGAATTCTTCTGAAATCTGGCAACTAAACCAATTGCATGAGCAATATCTGGTCTGTTGTGAACAACATAGTGCAACTTCCCTATCATTGACCTATAGTCCTTTTCATCAATAGATGTGGCTTCATCCTCCTTAGACAATTTACAACCTATAACCAGTGGTGTCCCAACTGGTTTACAGTCACTCATTCCAAATGTCTTTAACACTTCTTTCACATATTTAGACTGTGTGATAAAAATACCACTCTTCATCTGCCGAATTTTCAAACCTATAAATTTTTTTATCTCTCCTACTAGAGACATTTCAAACTCACTTTTCATCTCATTTGAAAAGTCATTGTTCATATCATCATTGCCTCCAAATATGATATCATCCATAAACACTTCACTAACTAGTATCTTATCTCCTTTAGATTTGAGATATATATTGTTGTCTTTAGTGGTTCTTTGAAAACCTATCTTCATTAGGTGTGAATGTAACCTTTCATACCATGCTCTTGGTGCTTGCTTCAAACCATATAGTGCCTTGTGCAATTTACATACCATATATTTTTTATCAGTCAAAGCATAATAATCTGGCTGCTCAATGTATACTTCTTCTTCCAGTAATCCATTTAGAAATGATGTCTTCACATCCATCTGATATACTTTGAATCCCTTATATGCTGAAAAAGAAAGTAGAGTCTTGACACCTTCTAGCCTAGCAATTGGTGCAAAAGTGTCACCATAGTCTTCTCCTTCTTCTTGTGCATAACCTTTGCAAACTAATCTATCTTTGTTTCAGACTACTACTCCATATTTATTCAGTTTATTCCTGAATACCCACTTAGTACCTATCACATTTTTATTCATCAGTCTAGGTACTAGGGCCATGCATTGTTCTTCTCATTTTGATCAAGCTCCTCCTCCATAGCTTTGATCTAGTGATCATCTCCAAATGCTTCCTTAGCAGGTCTAGGCTCAAAAGTGGAGATCATGCAAGAATTCTCTCTAATTCTTCTTTTGGTTAATATTTCAATATCCTTATCTCCAATAATATGGTTAGGATTATGATTTAGTCTCACATACCTCAAAATAATATGATCATTATCTTTAGGTTCTTCTTCTTCATTATCATAATCTTCTGAATCTACCTGTTCCGGTTGAACTGGTACAACAACATTCTCTTTACCAGTTTCAGGTTTCACCGGTTCTAGTTCCAAAAAAAGAATGCAAGGATCTTCTTCCTTTTTCTCCACACTGGTTTCCTCTCAGACTTCAGAATACTCATCTATTGGTATTTTGGTATGGTTTTGTCATTGATGTCAACACCTACTAAATACACGTACTTTGGAGATCCAGCAACATTCACCAGCAATCAGTAAACTGTTCAAAATAGTCACCGGTATATGGTTAACTGACAGGATATAATGTTCACCGGTACCTACATTGACATGGAAAACACCTGGTAATGTCGAAGACATCATGTGGACACCTTTCTTTGAAGTAATAATCATTGGCATATTCTTATTTGCATATTTGCTTTTACCAGCAAATAGGTCCAGGTTATCTAGGGTTACACCGACAGGTTTATCTTTTCTAGATCAGCATGGCATGCTATGGAGATGATTTATTATTGTTGTAAATGCATTAAGACGACATGTTCAATCGGTTATTGCATTGAATATTATATTATTTGTAAATGTTTTATTGTAATATCTTGTAGAGCCGACCTACTAAAATTGGTCTTAGGGTATGGTATAAATGTAAGATCTTACTTGTAAGATCATGTGTGGAATGTGAAAAAGATTTAAGGAAGGGTATATGCGAGATCAAGAAGGAATATACATGAAGACATCATTTGAAGGTGAAGCTAGGTTTTTGTAGAAGCATATCAGCATTACATCGGTACTGAATCTAGCATATGAAGATGCTATTTTGTGCAGTACATTCTCATTGGATTTAACCATCCAACTGTAGTCAGTGTGACTCCCATTTGTGATTGAGCAGTGAGCTCTAGGTTGTTGGCCTTTCTGCATGTGCAGACCCCTCTTTGTACACTTACTATTTGCAGTAGTATCATCTGATTGTGGGTAAGGTTTGCCACCATGGTTTTTCCCCTTACAGGGTTTCCACGTACAAATATTTGTGTCATGTGTTGTGGATGACTTCATGTTTATGTTTCATGCATTAATTCTTACCGGTATAGCAATTTTCTGTTAACACTGTTTACTGGCATACTTAACTGTCTTACCGGTACTAAGCATTAAGTTGGTTAATAAGATTTTGGTTTGAATTTATTAGACAACTGATTCACCCCCCCCCCCCCCCCCCCCCCTCTCAGTTGTCCTTGGGACCTACAATTGGTATCAGAGCCTAGTCCTTTTTTTGTAGAAGTTTAACAACTTGAGGAGATCCAATGTCTACTAATTATTTCAGAAAGGATAGTCCTAAACTTGATGGAACCAACTATGGAATATGGAAAATCAGAATGGAGACACATCTGAATTGCATTGGTAAAGATATCTGGGAAGTTACTAAGAATGGTTATACTATTGCTGTAGCTAGTTGGCCTGCTCCTATTACTTTAGCTAAAGATGAAGAAAATGATTGCAAAGCAAGAGAAGCACTCTTGAGCACATTATCAGATCAACAAATCATGGGGTTATCAGATAGATCTACTGCAAAAGCTATTTGGGATCATTTGGAAACACTGAATGAAGGGGATTCCACAGTCAAAATTGCAAAACTTGAAAGCTTCCGAGTTAGGTATGAACATCTGAAAATGGAAGAAGATGAAAGAATTTCTGCTTTTATGGAAAGAATAAATGAAATTGTTTTAGGTATCAAATTTTGTGGAGGAACCTTGAGTGAAGATGAGATTGTTTCAAAAATCTTAAGAGGGTTGCCAACGGCATATAAAATGAAGGTTACTGCTATTAATGAGTTGAGAAAAATGCCTAATACATCAGTAACTAGGGATACATTGATTGGAAAACTTTTAGCTTTTGAAATTGAGGAATTTGGTCTTGTTGCTACTATAAAAACTGATTTGGCCTTCAAAGCATCAACATCATCTGCTCCATCTTTTGATAAATCAAACTGGAGAGCCTTTTATGCAAGAGAACTTGAAGAAACCAGGAAGGAGAATGAAGAGCTTGAATAACTTGAAGCACTATTTGCAAGAAAAATGCCAAAAGGTCCAATTGGAAGTAAGTATGAAGGTAAAACACCCTTTAAATGTTTCAATTGCAATAAGATTGGTCATATGGCTTCAAGATGCCTTGATAGACATGCCAGACTAAGAGAAGAAGCTAGAAGGACATACAAACCTAATCCTCAATATCAGAGATACAGATTTAAGAAAAATAAAGATAAATCTTGTTACATTGCTGATAAAGGTGTGACTGATGATTTTGATGAAGATTTAGCAGACAATGGATGGGTCTTTGTTGCTATAACAGAAGATCAACCGGTACCTATTGCTCAATCGGTAGAACAAGCCCTAGCAGCTAGAGTGGAATCAAAGGATGAATGGATTATTGACTTAGGATGCTCACACCACATGACTGGAGAAAAAGGTAAATTCTTGAACTTTCAAGAATACAATGGAGGTTTAGTAAGATTTGGAGATGACAAAGCCTGTTCAATCAAAGGTAAGGGTTCAATATCTCTTGATGGTAAACATAACACTGACAATGTTTATTATGTTGAAGGATTAAAACATAATCTTTTAAGTGTTGGTCAATTAGTTGAGAGAGGTTTTCAGTTACAATTTAAAAATGGAAAATGCAAAATCATGAATAGAACTGGTTTGGAAATTGCAACCGGTAATCAGACTAGAGGTAATATCTTTCATTTGAATAACAGTGAAAAGGCATGCTTAATTGCTCATATAGATGAAAGTTGGCTATGGCATAAAAGACTATGTCATGTAAATTTTGATTGCATGGTAAAAATCAGTACTTCTAAGGCAGTTAGAGATCTACCTAAAATTGTGAAACCTCAGAATACAATTTGCAAGGAATGTCAATTTGGAAAACATGTTAGAACTAGTTTCAAAAGTATTCCAGAAAAATCCAATAATGCTCTTGACTTAATTCACACTGATTTATGTGGTCCGGCTAGAACTAAATGTAATACCCTAAAATTGGTCATCTAAACCATGGCCCCCTAATCTCGACAACATCACCAAGGTCCTATCCAAAGGCAATTAAATCAATCTTGAGCACATTATTAATTCCTTAATTATCAAAAATCACATGGCAAATCAACCACTCAATATTAATTAAATATTTATTTATTTAATTGAATTATTTCAAGAATAATCATTTTGATCAATTATCCCGTTTTAATTTATTAAATATCTTTGCATATTTAATTAATTAATAAATTTGCCATTCAATCATGCGAAAGGATTAATTTATTACAAAGAGTTGAATTGAAACAAAACAAAAGTCAAAACAAAAAAGAATTGAAGAGAGAGAGAAATCAAACTTGAGATATTATTTCTTTTTCTAAATTTAGAACTTGAAATCAGAAAAGCAACTTAATTGAATTGTTGAATTATTCTCTAAAATTGGAACTCAAAGCTTTTCAGAAAAAGAAGTTCAGTTGCATTAAGAAAACTCTTTTCTTGATTAAATTGAAGAATTATCTATTTTTATCAGATGTGCATGGAATTAATTTATTATTATTTTCCAATGCGACTTGGACTTCTAATTTGAATGCATTTCAATTAAACTTATAATTGGAATGTATCTCAAGGTTAACTCAACCTGATTTCTCAATTATTTTTCAATTAATCCTAAATTGAGCTTTTTGTAATTCTCTATAAATTCAGTCTTTAGCTCTCATTCCAATTCACCCCAGAGATTTTTGAGAACACGCTTGGAAATTATTATCGCGCTAATTTCGCTCTGGAGTCATTGAAATCATTGTGCTTTTTTAGATTACTTGCATCCATTTTACATTCATTATTGCTTGCATGCATTGTTGCTTGAATTTGCTTGAATTACTCATCCATCTTGCATCCATATAGCTTAATATCATATAGATCAAATCCTTCATCTTGGTGTAGTCTAGTCACTGGTATTGCTTATAAAAATCTGAGAGCAATCTTATACTCGCATCTTTTAGAAGGCAATTAGTCGCTTTGCTATGGTTTATTTCTTATTGCTTATTGATTACTAACCATGCATATAATGACTTAATTGAAGTGTTGTGCTTGTAGCTACAGGTTCACTTTTTCACACACACATTTCTGGCACCCACCGTGGGGCCCGAAGACTACATTTTTTTTCTGGCCTCCAAGACTGACTGCTTTATTTTTTCTTATTTTCCAGGTTTCAGATTTTTCGGTTTTTTGTCCGTACATGTCGTACGACAATTCTTACGGGATGAAACGACAAATTACAGGTGTCGCACGAATTACAAACATATTATGGTACGAGTAGACACTCCAGTCATACGAGCATACACTCTGTCGTACGAGTAGTAATCACGAACCGTACGATCCAACATCATCAGCAATCTGGTCTCGTACTATACTGTTTCCTGTCTCATACGAATCGAGACTCTATCGTACGATTCTGTATTTTCTGGTAAAAGAGGCAAAATTTCATATTTTTCATTTTTGACGACTGACCTTAACTGTTTATCTGTCTGTCTCAGAGTTTTTTTCACAACCTAACTAGTTTTTGCAGAACACTTGTCAAAGAATATTGCTTGTCGCACAAAGACAATATGACTACTAATTCGTTGTCTTTGCAGGTTGCCTAAGGAGAATCAACTAAACATCATGTATTCTTTAAATTCATTTTTTAGGAACCTAACTTGCTATCTGGTTAAAGAACAAATCTGTCTTTTGTGCTTTTTAGAAGATTCTGAGAGGTAGGAGAGTATGCTCTTGTCTTTTTCTAGACAATCAGAAATCCAGACCCTTGAAGCTTTTTCTTTGTTTGAGATTTGTACATCTTTAGCAGGCCTGCCCTCCTGAGGGGTTGAAAAACTCTTAAAGCCATTACGGTCAGTGTGAGGTGAACGACCTAAGTGGGAACGGCTAGACACCAAGTACTCCAACCCACTATAAAATAAACGTGATTTGATGAAAATCAAGTCAACAACAGTGCTCGGGAATAGCTCTCCTTTGTACCTTCGGGTATATTAAACCTTGGTTTTCAAGGCTGGGAGACCTCTTAATTGAGTTTATACCTCGACGTGCCAAACGGATCCCTAACTAAATCCAATTTAAAATTAGAAGCTACATGGTTCATCTCCGAAAGGGGGATAATCTTTGTGCAAGAGAGATAGTAACTCTCCCAAGATACTTGTCATTTCGTGCCCCCATTAGCATTTGGAGTCGGATAATACAGCGTTGAGAATCCATTGCATGAGACTCAGCGGTCGTATTCTGATTAGCTATTGGGTGTGTACCTGAGTCTACAAGCAAAGGTTTTCTTTCCTCACCAAATTCCTTAGGGTTTGCATGCAATGATTGGAGTCACTATAAATACTACTTATTTTCTGTGTTTTTCATCCCTGAAACAAAAAAAACTAAAATACCAAAAATTAGTGAAGACCAGAAACAACTCAGTGAGTCAAAACTCTGTCCGTGTCAGAAACTAGTCCATCCTAAGTCAAATCTCTGTCTGTGTCAGAAACTAGTCCATCCTAAGTCAAATCTCTATCCGTGTCAGAAACTAGTCCATCCTAAGTCAAAACTCTGTCCGTGTCAGAAGATGGTCAATCCTAGTAAAAAATCAGACCATCTCAGAATCTGTCATACTTAGTTGGTCATGCTCAGCAGTCAGAAAACTTAGAATTTTTAGTCTCTGCCCTGTGAACAGTCGTACGAGTCTGATAATTTATCGTGCTACACCAGTCCTGTGTCGTACGAATCTACTCAATTGTCGTTCTATATCAGATTATCTGTCATACGAGTTTAAATAATTCATCATCCTGCACTGTATTCTGTCTCGTACGAGATAGAATTGACCTCAGTCTGTTGTCGTCCTGCACATGCCCATTAGTCATATGGTATAAGACAACAACTTGTACGAAACAGAAATTCTGTCATCCTGTAACTGATAAATTGTCATCCGATTCAAAAACCCAGTCGTACGAGTCTCAGGTTTTGTCAGATAGAACATTCAAAATTGCCAAAAACATAGTCTACAATGAGCATAATACTAGTTATCATTTTCCTGAGCATAAAACAGATCAAGATAGTGTACCTCTGCCTTTTTTTTTTTATTGTTACACGATTTGGTCGATCACCCTTCAGCTAGTTCAATGAAAACTACCTATCAAACTCAAGTCACTTAGATAATGTCTTACATAGGATATATCATTCCTGAATCAGACTGAATCTTAGTTACAATTTTAGAATCAACCCAGGAAAATGTCTTAGACAGGATAGATCGTTCCTGAAATCAGACAAAATCTTAGTTGTTTCTCCCAAAACAATACGCTAAACAGAACAAACTAGCTCTGAAATTGATCTTGACCTCTGCATCACAAAACAACTCTAGGTCACACTAATCCATAAAAATGCCTATTCAAACCAGGAGTTCTTGTAAGACAAAGGCCAAAGAGAAAACCTTCACTTATCAAGATAATCCATTCTACGTAAGGATCCCCTCACTAACATACCATCGTCATCAGGCGGACCGCTTTTTGATGAATCAAAATCTCCCACTATACATGAGATAGAGTACAATGATGGAAACAAAAACGACCATAATATCCCTGAAAATCATAATGACTCCTCATCATTAAGTGAGACTGACGAAGCTACTAAACCTCCAGAAAAAGATATTCTTGACTGTCCGAAAGACAAAGACTTTAGAAAAATGATGAAAGCTATCATGCTTCGAGAAAAGGAAGACTATTTCTTAGAACTAGAAAATCAAGGTGCTAAACTTCCTATTGGATATGATGTTTAGACACTTGTTACTAAGAGGAAAGACTCACCTATACTCATGGTACACAAATAGTTAATAGCTTTGCGAACAGAGCTTACAGACCTAAAGAATAAGGACAATTCCCCGAACCAATATTCTCTGGAAGCAATATGTCCCTTCCCATTTGACAAGAATTTACACATGCCTCCATTCCCTTCATGAGTGGAAATCCCAAAATTTGATAAATATGATGGTACCTCAGATCCTCAAGATCACGTCAAGGAATTTAGTGCTGTTTGTATGGAATTCATGCACAATCAAACGTACCTTATGCGTCTCTTCCCAAGGAGTTTAGGGGGTCAAGCAATGGAATGGTTCTCAAGTCTACCCAAAGGAATAAAAACATTCGAAGAACTAATCCAACTGTTCTTACAACAATACTCATACAACATTCGACATCCTGTGACTATGATCGATCTTTGTAATACTCAACAGAAAATAGGGGAACCTCTTCTTACTTTTCTCCAATGCTGGAGAAGGATGTTCTCTAGGTACCCACGACCTATCCCAGACTCTGAGAAAATGGATATATTTGTCAATAACTTGGTCCCCAAAATGAAATATAGCGTACAAATGCAAGTACACCCATCATTTAACAAAATGGTAGATAATGCCATTCGAATGGAAGATGTGCTCATAAAAAAAGGAGATATCACACCTTGGAAAGAAACACAAACAAGGTCCAGTTCTAAAGAGAAGAACAAGTATTGGAAATTTGCTAAAGACAACAACAAGAATGTTGTTAATGATGGAGTAGTAGACACTGTCAAAACCAACTCAAAATCAACAATATTCAATCTGGCCAGTGCTACACAAGCGCCTAAAGCCACTGAAATTATAGTAGAAAATCAGCCAAAGAAAACAAAGGAATGGTTCAAAGAAAAGCCTTGGCTTTCCAGACCTAAGCGTGATTTTACCCCTCTGGAAGAATCATACGAGTCAGCTTTCAAAACTCTATTGGAAAACAACTTGATAACACTACCAGATAACTCTAGATCATATGATCCAGATGTCAAACCAAGATGGTGGAGAGAAAATGAATACTGTGACTTCCATCGGAATAAGGGTCATAACATAAACAATTGCATGAAGCTAAAACATGAGATTCAAGATCTCATAGATGCTGGTAAAATTGTTGTTGTGAATCACCCAACCAATGCTAATCATAAAGCATTTAAAGACCCTTTGCCTACTTATGAACAAGGTGATTCCTCAAAGACCAAAGGAGGTGCCAAGGTAAATTATGCTTATGCCAACCAGGACAACATTATCAACATGATTGAACCCTCAGACTCAGAATATTGCAATGTGATTATAGTTCAAGATAAACCAAATGAATCACAATATGCAAAAGCTTTGACCAGATCTCAAAAGAAAGTCACTCTCCAAGGAGCTAGCTCTTCCAAACCGGCTCAAGAAACATCAAATCCGACAGCCGTGCCAAATAAACAAAAGGAATCAACCTTGGACAAATTTAAAAGATTAACCTCCTCATCATCATGCTCTGGATACAACGTGGTTGAACAGTTGAAAAAGACAAATGCTCAGATTTCAATTTTTGAATTGCTATAGCTCTCATCTGCTCACAAGGAAATTTTACACCAAGCATTGCTCACTACCAACATTCCAAAAGATTTAGACATTGATCGGTTTCAGTCTATGGTGGGTCATCTGACTTCACCTCACTATTTGACCTTCTCTGAGGAAGATGAAAACTCATTAAATCATCCACATAACCAGCCATTGCATATTGAAGCCATGATCCACAAACACAAAGTTAAACATGTTTTGATAGATGGAGGCACGAGGTTGAATATCTGTACTTATCATCTGCTTACACAACTAGGATTCTTTGAAAATGTTATTGACCCAGGCAAGAAAATAACAATTAAAGCCTATGATGAAGAAGAGAGGACCTCCAAAGGTTTGGTATCATTACCAATCAGAGTGGGACTGGTAGAGAGAGATGTCTTTTTCCAGGTTCTCGATATTCCATTGTCATACAATATATTGTTGGGTAGGCCATGGATTCATGAAATGAAGGTAGTACCCTCAACATATCACCAATGCTTAAAGTTTCCTTATAATGGAGCTGAAGTCAATATTCCGGCTGATACAAATGTCATCTATAGTGCATTGACAAATGGTGCATATACTCTTGTGCCTCATAATAGGGCAACCTCTCCAAATGAAGATCCAGAAACATTGATCAAAGACTTAGAAAAGAGATCGAAGATCATAGATACCGGTATGGATAGCTACAAGATAGAACCAGTATTATCATTAGTCTCTCTTCCTCCATCGCCAAAACAGTTAGGCAAGCCATTAGAGGCTATAAGAACCCAAACTCCAGCTCCGAATATTATATATGATGGTCTCTTTATATAGTCTTCTACCTCCTTGGCAGATGAAATAGAAGAGGATGTTGTGCTTAACTGGCTCTATAAGGAAGATAGTCCAAGTGAGGAGGTATGACATTGTGAGATTTCTTCAAACCAGTATGGTCGTGGTTACAAAATGATTGAGCGCATGGGGTACTCAGGTACTGGTCCTTTGGGCAAACAAAAAGAAGGTATTACTGAACCAATTTAGCTACAAACCAAATCCACACATGATAAAGTTGGACTAGGATACAATCCTAAAAAGACATCAGAACAAAAACATGTTTCTAAGTCTAAAGGCTTGAAAAAGATATCGCCTTTAATATTACATGAAGCAAACGCTAAACAGACGAAAGAAGAGCATAGAAAAGAGAGAGAGGAATCAACAGTCAAGAAAGAAGAAATAGTCAGTGCTCAAGCTTCGACGGTATCAGCTACGATAATACAAGAAGTTGAGGTTCCTGAAGATATAAGAGATGAATTTGTAAGAATCAGAGAATTGTTTGCACCATTAAAAATTCCAGTCACATATACTGGCAGGCAACAGGTAGATGATTCAGAGACTGATTCAAATGAGTATGAATGGGGTCCTGACTATCTTTGAGACACATCCGCTATAGAAACTCCTGAAGAATCTAGTGGTATCATAGATGATACTCAAGAGTTGATGCACCTAAAACTAGAGAAGGAAATACAAGAAATTAGACAAAAGAGGCAAGCAAATTATGAACAAGCATTGAAAGAAGGAACAATACCAGAAAGCTTCCCATCTTTGTGTCCTTATCCTGAAACAAAACAAATCAGTTATAGCACTACACAGGAAGAGTTAGAAGCTGCAGGACAAGAACCGGTTGTCAGTCCAGAAGAAGCTGAATGGAGTAGATGACAGAAAGCCGTAGAAACAATGAGACCATGTCAACAGGTGTGTCAGATACAAATGACAAATGAACTACAATATGAAGGAATTTGTAGCATTAAAGATGTTAGTATTGATACCATACATATGCTTACTAAATCACCTGAAAGAGACTTGGAAACTTCATCAGATAACTATGATGATTCTGATGACTCTAATGATAGTCCTGTTCATGATGATACCCACTCATCCTCAAATTCTAAATCATCTGATACAAACAATGAAAAATTGCCCACTAGTCTTCTTGCTGTTAAACCATGACATGACGTCCAGTCCAACTTAGTCAATGATGTTATAGGTATGCCTATTGGATTAGATCGATTAAATATTAACGTGAACTTTAATAATCATGATCTGACTCTTCCTAGTCTTGAGACACTTACGCAAGGTATCATTCTGGAACTCGACTTTTCGATCCATAGCTGTGATAACAATACCATGAACACTCTTGAACCTATCCAAAATTTATCCCTAATACATCCTGAATTGATTGACTGTACTTTACAGAATCAACCCATGGATATACCTATTTTTGCCAATGACTATACATTATCCTATTATCTCAATGCAGTCGAACCTATTAACTCTTCCACCAGTGAATGGAGTGAAAATATGACTGAAGAGGATATCAAGTATCTTAGTCACAAAAACAAGAAAGATAAAAATAAAAGATCTGATGGCGAAAACCACATTGTGGCGATGTCAGAATCCAAAAAAGAGAAAATAAAGGACGTACCCAAAGGTGAAAACCTCTTTGAGGCACGTGGAGGTGAGATACTTGGTATACTGCCCAGTCATTTTCAGGAGCGGTCTTCCATATTGATCGAGCCAACTCAGCGAGTGAATATCAGGAATCAAGACACACCACAAATTATTCACGTAGCTCAATCACTATCAGCAGAGGAATTGAAGGATTTCACTCAGCTATTCCTAGAGAAGAAAATAAATTTTGCATGGACATACTCTGATATGCCAGACTTAGATCCTGATCTCATTATGCACCATCTCTCAATCACACCAGGAGTAAAACCAGTTAAACAAAAACTTCGTAAGATGCACCCGCATGTTGCACTATTGGTCAAAGCTAAACTAGAGAAACTACTCAAAGCTAGATTTATTAGAGCGATAGATTATGCTGAATGGATTTCCAACATAGTACCTATGTCAAAGGCAGATAAATCTATCAGAGTTTGTACAAATTTTAGAGATCTCAGTAAAGCATGTCCAAAAGATGACTTTCCATTGCCAAATATTGATATGATAGTCAACATGACAGCTGGGTACGAGATGTACTCACTAATGGACGGATTCTCCGGCTACGATCAAATTAAAATTGCTCCTGGAGATCAAGAAAAGACAGCTTTCACCTGTGCATGGGGAACCTTTTGCTGGAACGTTATGCCATTTGGGTTAAAGAATGCAGGAGCGACCTACCAAAGAGCAGTTTCAACTATCTTTCATGACATGATGCATAAGAATATGGAAGATTATGTTGATGACACCTTAGTGAAGACTATGAAAAGATCAACGCATATTCAAGAGTTAGGTCTTATACTTGACAGAATGGAAAAGTTCAAGCTCCGATTAAATCCAAAGAAGTGTGCATTCAGAGTGACATCTGGTAAACTACTTGGCTACATCATTTCAAAGAAGGGCTTCGAGGTTGATCCTGAGAAGGTCCAGGCTATAATGGAAATGCTGCCTCCAAAGAACATCAGTCAAATGAGAAGTCTATAGGGACGTCTCCAGTCCATTAGAAGATTTATTTCTCAACTAGCAGACAAAGCTCAACCTTTTACAAAGGTATTAAGGAAAGGCGTATTATACAATTGGGATCAAGAATGTGAACAACACCTTCAACAAATCAAAGAGTATCTATCAAATCCACCAATATTGATGCCACCTATTCAAGGTAAACCATTAATCTTATACATATCAGCAACTGATTCATCATTGGGGGCACTTCTGGCGCAACAGGATGACAACAAAAAAGAAAGAGCTATTTATTACATCAATAGGACATTGGTGTCTTACGAAATGAGCTACAGTATAATAGAAAAAGCATGCTTGGAATTAGTCTTCGCATCATAGAAACTAAGGCACTATATGCTCGCACATTCAGTCAAGCTGGTGGCCAAAATTGATCCACTCAAGTATCTTCTTAATAAAGTAACACTCACCGGACAATTGGCAAAGTGGGTAATGATCCTTACAGAGTTTGACATTGAATATGTGGAACGCAAAGCCATAAAAGGATAGGTAATTGCTGATCAACTTGCTGAAGCTCCACTTGAGGATACTCAACCACTACACATTGAGTTCCTAGATGAATCAATAATGCATCTTACTCAACAACCCTGGAAGATGTTCTTTGATGGGTCCTTTACTCAAAATGGTTCAGGTGCTGGCATACTATTCATTACTCCTCAGAAGTACTCCATTCCAAAATCTTATAAGATTCTATTCCCTTGCACAAACAACATTGCAGAATATGAAGCATTGGTAAATGGAATAAAACTAGCCATTGAATGGAAGGTTGTTGAATTACATATTTATGGAGATTCTCAGCTGGTCATCAATTAAATCAACGATACATATCAGACTCGGGATGAGAAATTGATGCCTTACAAGAGGATGGTAGATGATTTTAAGAAGTATTTTTCTTTTTTATCATTCCAACAAATTCCTAGATCAGCAAATAGAGCAGCCGATGCTATGGCTACCTTGGAATCTATACCTGAGCTACAGGAGTCCAATTTTCACTTTGATTTCCTGGTGGAAGAGTTATATTACCCTGCTTATGATTCTCCTGAGACCCAAATAGTCTGTTCTATTATTGGACACGATTCATCCCGATATAGCCACATCTATTCGTATCTTTGTGACCAAATTATCCCTGAAAACCTTACTCATAACGAAAAAAGAAACCTAACTCGAAACGCTTCGTGATATGTTATCATAGCTAATGATTTATTTAGATGAGGTTTGGATGGTACTTTGCTTAGATGTCTAGAAACTGAAGAATCAAAACGTGCATTATCGGAAGTCCATGAAGGTATTTGTGGATCTCATTCGAATGGTTTTACTTTAGCTCAGAAACTATTACGAGCTGGCTACTACTGGCCAGATATGGAAAAAGACGCCATAAAATTTGCTAAGACTTGTGAGAAATGTTAGCTTCATGGAAATCTCATACATGCCCCAGCGAGGGATCTCATACCATTCATTACACATTGGCCTTTTCAGCAATGGGCCTTTGATCTCATTGGTTAGATATATCTTGCTACATCCAACAGACATAAATTCATCATAACGACCACTGAGTATTTCACCAAGTGGGTAGAGGCGATTCCGCTCATCAAAGCAATTGGTAAACAAGTTGCCTTATTCATCCTAAACTATATAATTTGCAGGTATGGGATACCTTCGTCCATCGTGACTGATAATGGAGGATAGTTCAAGAATAAAGACATGGATGAACTTTGTGAGAAATTCAAAATAAAGCAACACTGGTCATCAGTATATTACCCTCAAGGTAATGGACAAGCCGAGGCATCTAACAAAAACCTACTGACTATCTTGCACAGAACAGTGAACAAATCCGGGAAAGATTGACATCTGTAGCTCAATCCGGCACTATGGGCTTACAGAACAAGTATCAGAACACCTACTCGGGCTACACCTTTCTCTTTGGTGTATGGGTCCAACGCAGTATTACCTATTGAAGTAGAGATACCATCTCTAAGAGTTTCGTTGCAAGGTCTTGTTACTGATGAAGATCGTAGAATATCTAGATTGCAAGAACTTGAATTGCTAGATGAGCGTCGGTAAGTGGCATTTAATCATCTTAGAGTGTATCAAAAGAGAATGTCCAGAGGGTATAACAAGAAAGTTTGACAAAGAGAATTTCAAGTTGGTGACCTAGTTCTGAGAGAAAATCCAAAAAATCAACAGTTTCGAGACAACAAAGGGAAGTTTGAACCCAACTGGCTGGGTCCCTATATTGCTACTACAGTCTTTGGCTCTGGTGCCTATCAACTCTCAACATCGGAAGGAGAATAGCTCTGAAAACTGATTAACACCATCCACCTAAAAAGATTCTTTACTTAGCATTCTCTGCTCCAGCAAACTGTACAGTGGAAAATGTCCTGAAGAAATCCTAAAAATCAGAAAATGTCCTGAAGAAATCCTAAAAATTAGAAAATGTCTTGAAGAAATCCTAAAAATCAGAAAATGTCTCGAAGAAATCCTAAAAATCAGAAAATGTCCGGAAGAAATCATAAAAATTAGAAAAAGTCCTGAAGAAAAAAAAAAAAAAAAAAAAGGAAAAAAGAGAGAAAATGCCTTGGTGAAAACCTGGTAAACAGGCACCTTGGTAAAAAAAAAAATGAATCTCTGCCAAGCAGGTGAAAACCTGGTAAACGGGTGCCTCTTGTACTCAAGCACTCCATCTATCAATGCAACGTTGGCATTTCCCGCTTTCAAGTATCTTTTGTTTTCGCTTGTACATATTTTCAGTCACTTTTGTGACATCCTGGTTCATTGGAACCCTCATGACTTGAAACAGATCAATGTCCTAGTCTTAGGTTACTCGACAGAGCACATTACATATCCTAAGCAGTGTCAACCAAGTCATTATTCCATCAGTGAAACCTGGTCAGCCACTCCGAGTTAGTCACCTATCTCTTGACTACTACAGAGTTTTTATCACTGAGTTCACAAGCAAAACAACATAACAAAGAACAATTACTAAACAGTTTGAGCTATGAATGGAAAAAAATTTCTGTATGCTGTCTTTTATATTGGTTTTCAATTATTATCCCCCTGAGTAACTCGAGGAAGTCTGTATTGACTAAGAGGTGCAAGGATTGGGGGCATAATATTTTCTTTGTTTTCTGCTTGTAGGAATGATCCCGATGATCTGGAAACATATAAATTAGCTGGGTGTCTATGATAAGAGCCTTCACATTAAGGTGAAATCACCTCACATACCTCGACTCCACTTAATTGTATGCTACAGGGAGGTCCATGTCATTTCTTTGTCTGTTTTGAGGGAATTTCTTTATGATGCAATTCGGGTCCCTGCGAAATCTGTCCAAGGATATGAACAAAAAAAGGGTCATTGTGGACAAGATAATTAATATTGCACATTGAAAAAGAAAGGAACTCTACCTTGACTGTTGTGTTCGTTATGCTCAGTGATGAATCTTAAGTATTTTAAATCCAGTGACTAGGTTTAGGTTGCATTTTGCATATCATTTTGCATATCATTTTGCATTTCATTTTGCATTTTAGTGAATCTGAGGTGATTTTGATGTGATAATAATAATCTCTTTATCTTCAAAATGTGAGCTGAAAGCATCATCATTTCTTATGCTAAGTGGTTTGTTTATCATTATTTCTCCGATTGAGTACTTGTGTTTTGAGACATTTAACTGCATACATAACATTTCATATAGATTCATTCATTTTATTATTAATCATTTGTAGTCATCTTATTACATAGAAAACAATTTTTTTTTTTTTTTGCACTGCTCATTTTCATTCATTTATTTGCATATGAAAAGAAACAAAAACATAGACATCCATTATCATTTGTAATACATACATTCATGCTAAAAAAGAAGTGCATACATATAGAATAAAGCATATAGAAACATCTCATAATTGAATTGACACAAGTACAATGAAGTCAAATCAGATCTCGTATATATATATCATCTCAAGTCTAAGAGTACAAAATGATGTCCAATGACATGTACAAACTCCCATCGGAGCAAGAATCGTATAGGCTACAAAAAAATGGGTGTGTCTACCAAAAAAAAAAATATATATATATACCTGAGCTACAAAAAGAATTATCTAGCTGGCACCCTCTCCCTCATCGCCTAGTGGAGGAGGAGGAGCCTGATGCCCGGGATCCTGTCGAGGTACTCGCGCTCCCTCCGATCTAGCCATATACTGCGAATAAGGTTGCACCTGCTGTGCAACAGGAACTACAACACTATACGCGGCTACATAGTAAGATGCCCTACTGCTCTGGAGAAGGACCTCCTATCGTAGAGACTCTATCTCTGCTCTCAACTCTGCTCTCAAAGCCGCAATCTGGTGATCACGCTCAGTCCTCACCTCGACCAGCTATCAGTCTCACTCCACCAGCTGAGTCTGCACCACTAACAACTGTGACTGTAGCTCTGCAAGATATGCTCTCATCGACTGACCCATATCAGCCCCCTACTCTCTCCCAGGCTCTCCGCCACCATCTCCACCACCCTCTCCACCTGTGGCTCCGCCCTGCTCCTCTCACTGCTGACGGACCTACCTCAACGCTACCCGCTCCTCCTCTCCTCCACCCAACCTCATGCCTACTCTCCCAAGGGATCCACCCTCACCCCTCTGCTCTCCAATGTCAGCTCGCACTCCGCTACTGCTAGCACCAGGATCACCACCAGTCCGTCGTGGAGCATCTGGTCTCTGGCCCTGTCCTTGCCTATGACCCTGTCTCTGTGCCTGTCCCTGTGCCAGTGCGGGGGCATCATCCTCCACATCCTCGATATGAGGAGCATGCTCTCCAGGATTCGAAAACTAAGGGAATGGATGCTGCTGCAAATAATCCCTGTACTGGGGCAATACCCCCGCATCTACTATATCCTCCAGTTAATCCCACTTCAGGCGGGGTAAACTTGTCAGCTCCTACATAGCCAAGGCATAAGATAGCCTAGGTGCCTAACCCTGCCTCTCCTCGTCCGCATACCTAGCATATGCTGTAAACTCCTGTGAGATCCTCTGAGGCCGACCATACTGTCTCATCACTCGTGTAACGATGAATCGCTCCACAACAGTCTGCAATCTCCCAATCAGTGGACATGTGGCAAATAGATCTCTGCGCACTGCCCGCCAGTCATCCCATGGCTCTAACCCTCTATATGGTCGCCATATGACAGCTATCAAGTCATCGAGCTGTCATCTCCAGTAGTCTGTCTGGCCCAGATGGGGCTACGTGATATATCCAGCATATCTATAACTGATCAGCTGTCCTGGCTCCCTACTGTCTGTCACTATCAGTCGACACATGGGAAGGTGCTCCCAAGCCCGCACCTGCAAAATGTACACCCCAGCAGCCATGCTCCGCCCCTCTCTATAAAAAATCTCATGCATCTCTTGATACATGTGGGCTAGTAAGCAAGAACCCTAGCCAAGTCTCTGAGGGGACTCTATCAATCGCTCAAGCATCCGGCCCCATCCGCTCTGGAAACCTTGGTGCCCTCGATTTGGCATCAAAAAGTACCCAATAAACCTTGCTAAGACACATGCCAGTGGATACTCCTCACTATACCTGCTCATCAATATATCCCAACTCATAGAACGAGTCAAGATATCTGGATCCCCGAATACATTCCTCAGTGCCTGTAGTCTAGGTAACAATGTGGTATCATAGTCCACCTTATCCCCAGCGAAAGGGATACAAAGAATCCTGTACATATCCTTAGGAGTGATGGTCAACTCCCCAACCGGAAAATGAAAGGTATTATGCTCCGAATGAGATTGTTCTACTAATGTCGTGAGCATCCCGTGGTTCACATGGATATCAGGTAACCTCATCAAATGAGCCAAGCCGCATAAATCAACATGAGCCTGCTCCACCTCAGACAAATCCCAAACTAAAGCCATCGTGGGTGGATATAAACATCTGAAGAGCATAGGAGGTAAGGAAACCTGTAAAACCCAACAACGAACATCAGAAAAAATTCTAAATTAGCCTGCAAGAGAAGTTAAAAATCACGCAAATCCAAATAAGTTAAATACAAAACCAAAATTTCATGTTTACACTTCCAAAAATTGTCACTGTTTTCCGAACGACAAAACACAGTTAAACAGAATCTCGTACGAGTCATAAATGGCTATAGTACGAGAAAACGGCCTCAAATGACAAATTTTTATACACCGCACGACAAAATGGTCTTTTAACCGGCCTATCGTACGACACAAGGGTTGCTCTCGTACGACAATTCTAATGGGTTGAAATGATAAAACACAATTTGCCAGTTTCTCGTACGAGACAGGATCCTGTCTCACATGATAAACTGAGAAACCCAACTTCAAACCCCTCAAAAACGTGAAAAATACACAAAAAAATTCAAATTTGGAAACATACAGAGGCTAAAGATTGATCACTTACCACTGGCTCGTAGTTTTGGGGATGATTATGTCATCTTTGGTGCTCAAATCGATGCTGACGAATAGGGACCACCATTTTTCTTCGCAGAAGGTTTTTTGAATTTTCAAACTTGGAGGGTTAAAATGAATTGAAAATGACACTTTTGTCCTATATATAGCCTAAAACCTAATTTTTCAACTTGCTCCGATGGACACAAAAATTGTACCCTTGGCTAATGTGCCTGCTCTGATTCCATTTTCGGGATCGAAATCGAACTTCGAGATTGTCTTGCTAGTCAATTTCACAATTTTGACCACTTAGCACTTTTTTCCATTAATGCTCATTCTTTCTTCAAATTGCGCTCAATTTCAACGCTGAATCTTAATTCAATTTCAATTCTACACATCCACATTTCAATTCTACCTATCAACTCTACGATCATTGCCAAATCTTCAAAAAAATCCTCAAAATCAATTTGTGCTTAAATCACTTATTTTCGCCAAACAATTGCCTATAATCAACTACCCTCGCTATCTTTCGATTTCGCTCCCGAGGGGGCATACTCATGATCTTATGACTTCACATCTCACAAGTCGAGAATTTTTTTTTAAATCTTCATCAAAAGTCGAGCAAAATCTTTCTAATTAAAATCCTCATAGCTAAGGGGCATCTCAACTTCGTCGCTTCACATTAAGTTGAAATCTCTCGATCATCTGAATCAATCAATCGCTAAGGGCATATCAGTTTCATCACTTCAAAGCAAGCTGATATTTGTCTTTCATCTGAATTAATCTCTTAACATTAATCAGTTTCATCGCTTCAAATCAAACTGATTATTCGTTTAAACTCAATCAAAAGTTTAAAGAGTTTCTTTGGTCATTCTAAATCTAAGTGGATGTTCAGTATTCATTTCTTGATCAAGCTGGATAGTTTATTCTTCGCTCATCGTGTCTTGATCAATCAAGTTCAAGATCGATTTTTATCATTATTCACTGTATCTAAGATCAATCAAGTTCTAGATCAGTAAGATCCGCTTCTTGATCAATCAAGTTCAAGTTCAGTATCTTTGTTTTCTATCGTTCCTCAGTTCAATCAAGTTCGGGATTGGTATCACTTTAATCAGACCTCATTTAGCTTTGTCGCTTCGAATCAAGCTAACACCTCGCTTTTTATCTAGTTTTTGATCAATCAAGTTCAGAACTGGCATCTCCTGGACATCACACATTCTTTGAATCAAAGCCCTGCTCGCACATTAATTCAAAGAGGGGCAAATGTAATACCCTAAAATTGGTCATCTAAACCATGGGCCCCTAATCTCGACAACATCACCAAGGTCCTATCCAAAGGCAATTAAATCAATCTTGAGCACATTATTAATTCCTTAATTATCAAAAATCACATGGCAAATCAACCACTCAATATTAATTAAATATTTATTTAATTAATTGAATTATTTCAAGAATAATCATTTTGATCAATTATCCCATTTTAATTTATTAAATATCTTTGCATATTTAATTAATTAATAAATTTGCCATTCAATCATGCAAAAGGATTAATTTATTACAAAGAGTTGAATTGAAACAAAACAAAAGTCAAAACAAAAAAGAATTGAAGAGAGAGAGAAATCAAACTTGAGATATTATTTCTTTTTCTAAATTTAGAACTTGAAATCAGAAAAGCAATTTAATTGAATTGTTGAATTATTCTCTAAAATTGGAACTCAAAGCTTTTCAGAAAAAGAAGTTCAGTTGAATTAAGAAAACTCTTTTCTTGATTAAATTGAAGAATTATCTATTTTTATCAGATGTGCATGGAATTAATTTATTATTATTTTCCAATGTGACTTGGACTTCTAATTTGAATGCATTTCAATTAAACTTATAATTGGAATGTATCTCAAGGTTAACTCAACCTGATTTCTCAATTATTTTTCAATTAATCCTAAATTGAGCTTTTTGTAATTCTCTATAAATTCAGTCTTTATCTCTCATTCCAATTCACCCCAGAGATTTTTGAGAACACGCTTGGAAATTATTATCGCGCTAATTTCGCTCTAGAGTCATTGAAATCATTGTGCTTTTTTAGATTACTTGCATCCATTTTACATTCATTATTGCTTGCATGCATTGTTGCTTGAATTTGCTTGAATTACTCATCCATCTTGCATCCATATAGCTTAATATCATATAGATCAAATCCTTCGTCTTGGTGTAGTCTAGTCACTGGTATTGCTTATAAAAATCTGAGAGCAATCTTATACTCGCATCTTTTAGAAGGCAATTAGTCGCTTTGCTATGGTTTATTTCTTATTGCTTATTGATTACTAACCATGTATATAATGACTTAATTGAAGTGTTGTGCTTGCAGCTACAGGTTCACTTTTTCACACACACACTAAAAGCTTACAAGGTGATAGATATTTTATGCTAATTATTGGTGATTATTCTAGAATGTGTTGGGTTACTTTTCTCAGAGAAAAATCAGAAGCACTTGGGAAGTTCAAACTATTCAAAGCAATGGTTGAAAATGAAACCGGTAAGAAAATTAAATGTTTAAGATCAGATCAAGGAGGAGAATTCACATCCAGAGATTTTAATACATTTTGTGAAGTAAATGGAATCAAAAGACAGTTATCAGCACCTCGAACACCACAACAGAATGGAGTTGTTGAAAGAAAAAATAGAACTATTTTGGATGCAGCAAGAAGTATGTTATCAGAAGCAAATCTACCACATGTGTACTGGAGAGAGGCAGTAAGCACTATTGTTTATACATTCAACAAAGTTCATATCAAAGGTGAAACCGGTAAGACCCCTCATGAACTATGGTTTGGTAATACTCCTACTCTTAAGTATTTCAAAATTTTTGGAAGTAAATGTTATATTAGAAGAGATGAGTATATTGGCAAGTTTGATCCTAGAAGTGATGAAGGAATATTTCTTGGTTATTCATCTAAGAGTAAAGCTTATAGATGTTTTAATAAAAGACTACAAAAAATTGTTGAGAGTACAAATGTAAAGATTGATGAACAATTCAGAGGAACTTCAAGGTATATAGACTCTGAACCGATAACAGAAATTATGACAAATGAACCAACAGTAAATCCACCGGTACAGAATGATGATCCAGTTACTCTAGTATCATCAGAGGATACCACAGTAATTGAAGAACAACAACAGACTAAGACACCCCGGTATGTAAGACTGAATCATTCTGAAGATCAGATAATTGGAAGCAAATTTAAAGGAGTCATGACAAGAGGAAGATTGGAAAATGAAGAGGTATGTCTTATTTCTCAAATTGAACCATTATCTATCAATGAGGCATGTGAAGATAAATTCTGGATTAAAGCTATGGAAGAAGAATTAGGACAAATTGAGAAAAATAATACTTGGACATTACTTCCCCGACCTAAAAATAAAAATGTAATTGGAACCAAATGGGTATTTAAAAAAAAACTCAATGAAGATGGTAAGGTTGTCAGGAATAAAGCAAGACTAGTGTGTAAGGGATATTCTCAGAAAGAGGGAGTTGATTACAATGAAACCTTTGCACCAGTAGCCAGAATTGAGGCAGTTAGATTATTCTTGGCCTTTGTAGCTCACAAGGATTACAAAGTTTATCAGATGGATATTAAATGTGCATTTTTGAATGGAGATCTTGAAGAAGAAGTTTATATTGAACAACCTGATGGATTTTCTTTGATAGATAACAATGATATGGTTTGCAGATTAAGAAAACCTCTGTATGGACTAAAACAAGCTCCAAGAGCCTGGTATGCAAGATTGGATAAGTATCTTTTAAAAATTGGTTTTACTAAAGGAAATGCAGATAGCAATTTATATTACAAAGTAACTAATGATGACATCTTGATTATGGAAGTATTTGTTGATGATATAATCTTTGGAGGAGAAGATGGATTATGCAAAGAATTTTCTCTTAAAATGTAGCATGAATTTGAAATGTCTATGATTGGAGAAATAAAATTCTTTTTAGGATTGCAGATTTTACAGACTGATAAAGGCATATTTTTGAGTCAATCTAAGTACTTGAAAGAACTACTTAAGAAATTTGGGATGGAAAACTCTAAACCGGTAAGCACACCTATGACTACAAATGACAAATTATCTCAAAGGGATGAATCTACACCTGTCAATCCAACTAGATACAAATCTATGATAGGAGGTTTACTGTATTTGACACAAACTAGACCTGATATTATGAATGCAGTATGTATAGTTTCTAAAGTTTAGAGTAATCCTAGGGAAAATCATGAATCAACAGTAAAAAGGATTTTCTGGTACTTACAAGGCATATCAAATCTTGGATTATGGTATCCTAAAGATGAAAATTTTGATCTATATGCATACACAGATGCAAATTGGGTAGGAGATGTGGATGATAGAAAAAGCACCACTGGAGGAGCATTCTTTCTTGGTTAAGTAAGAAACAGAGTTGTACATCTTTATCAACAGCAGAATCAGAATATGTTGCAGGAGCAACAAACTGTACACAGGTACTTTGGCTTAAGCAAATGTTGAAAGACATAAAGGTAAAATGCAAGGAACCTATTACTATATATTGTGATAACACTGCAGCAATTGATATATCTAAGAATCCAGTATTACATTCTAAAACAAAACATGTTTCTATCAAACTAAATTTTCTAAGAGAAAAAGTTGAAGAAAAGGAAATAAAACTGGTTTATGTGAATACTAAAGAACAGCTTGCAGATATTTTTACAAAACCTTTGCCTAAGGAAACTTTTGAGTATCTCAGAGATCAGCTCGGAGTCTTACCTCCACCGGTAGAGACTTAGACAGTTGATGATTGTCATCAACCGGCAGAATTAATTGGACAAATCTTTTATTCCGGTATTTGATGAGGAAGCTACTTCAAAGGGGGAGTAGTTGGTATATTGAATTGCTTGGTATTTTGTATGAACTTGACCTTTTGTGTCTTTGGCATTTGATGTCAAAGGGGGAGAGATATATGGAAATATATGGAAAATATATCTATATGAAAAAACATTAAGGAAAGATATATTGAAAAATGCATTATCTTTTTGAGGAGAGATTGGTATGAGAATTTGGTATAATTACTCCCAGGGGGAGAATTGGTTTCTATACTTGGCATTTCTGTTTTGGCACTTTGATGGTTTTTCCATCTTGTGTTGCCATCAATGCCAAAGGGGGAGATTGTTGGTATTTTGGTATGGTTTTGTCATTGATGTCAACACCTACTAAATACACCTACTTTGGAGATCCAACAACATTCACCAGCAATCAGTAAACTATTCAAAATAGTCATCGGTATATGGTTAACCGACAGGATATAATGTTCACTGGTACCTGCATTGACATGGAAAACACCTGGTAATGTCAAAGACATCATGTGGACACCTTTCTTTGAAGTAATAATCATTGGCATATTCTTATTTACATATTTACTTTTACCGACAAATAGGTCCAGGTTATCTAGGGTTACACCGACAGGTTTATCTTTTCTAGATCAGCATGGCATGCTATGGAGATGATTTATTATTGTTGTAAATGCATTAAGCTGACATGTTCAATTGGTTATTGCATCGGATATTATATTATTTGTAAATGTTTTATTGTAATATCTTGTAGAGTTGACCTACTAAAATTGGTCTTAGGGTATGGTATAAATGTAAGATCTTACTTGTAAGATCATGTGTGGAATGCGAAAAAGATTTAAGGAAGGGTATATGCGAGATCAAGCAAGAATATACACGAAGACATCATTTGAAGGTGAAGTTAGGTTTTTATAGAAGCATATCAGCATTACATTGGTACTGAATCCAGCATATGAAGATGCTATTTTGTGCAGTACATTCTCATTGGATTTAACCATCCAACTGTAGTCAGTGTGACTCCCATTTGTGATTGAGCAGTGAGCTCTAGGCTGTTGGCCTTTCTGCATGTGTAGACCCCTCTTTGTACACTTACTATCTGTAGTAGTATCATCTAATTGTGGGTAAGGTTTCCCACCATGGTTTTTCCCCTTACAGGGTTTCCACGTACAAATATTTGTGTCATGTGTTGTGGATGACTTCATGTTTATGTTTCATGCATTAATTCTTACTGGTATAGCAATTTTCTGTTAACACTGTTTACTGGCATACTTAACTGTCTTACTGGTACTAAGCATTAAGTTGGTTAATAAGATTTTGGTTTGAATTTATTAGACAACTGATTCACCCCCCCCCCCTCTCAGTTGTCCCCGGGACCTACATCATCCACTCGAACATCAACACTTTCAATGATTCTCCGTGTTCGGTTGTTGTAATATTTGCAGGCCTTACACTTGGTGGAGTAGCTAAGAGATATGCTTTCATCACTTTTAGCCTCAAACTTGCTAACATAGTCACCTCTCTTAATAAAACATTCATTGCCAAATATCTTAAAATAACTGACATTAGGTGATCTACCATACCAGTATTCATAAGGAGTTTTATCCTTACCTCTTTTTACCAATATCCGGTTCATAGTGTAGACAGTTGTGCTGACAACTTATATCCAGAAAGTTTTTGCTACACCTCCTTGTATCAACATCATTCTAGTAGCTTCAACAACTAATCGGTTGTTTCTCTCTACAACACCATTATGTTGTGGTGTCCTCGGTGCAGAAATATGCCTTTTGATACCATTTTATTCACAATATCTAGTGAATTTCTCTAAAGTAAATTCACCACCTTGATAAGTCCTCAGACACTTTATCTACTTGCCACTTTCCTTTTCAGTTATGGCCCTGAATGCCTTGAACTTACTAAATGCTTCTTTTTTATCCTTCAAGAATGTGACCCACATCATTCTTGATCAATCATCAATGAAGATCATAAACTATCTGTCACCTTGAATACTTTTAGTCCTTATGGGTCCACAAAGATATGTATGAACCAAATTTAACAGATGTTTTGCTGAAAAAGATTTTCTCTTAAAAGTTGAGGATGTCATCTTTCTAAATTGACATTCCTTACAAAGAGAATTCACTGGTTTGTCCAACTGAGGCAAACTTTTGACCGATTTGGACTTACTTACTTTGACAATGTTATAGAAATTTATATGAGAAAATCTCCTATGCCAAAGCCAACTATCATCTATTTTAGCAATTAAACAGTTGTTGACTTTAAGATTCAGGTGAAACAGGTTACCTTTTGTCTGCTTGCTAGTTGCAATTAGTTCACATTTGCTCCCATAGATTTTGCACATTCCATTCTTAAAAACCAATGGATATCCTCTTTCATTGAGTTGAGTAACACTCAAAAGATTATGCTTTAATCATTCAACCCAGTAGACATAATCTACACTGCTCTTTCCATTAAAAGAAATAGTTCCCTTACCTTTTACCATGCAGGGTGAGTCGTTACCAAATCTCACAACTCCTCCATCAAATTCCTTCAAGGTAAGAAATTTACTCCGGTCATTGGTCATGTGGTGTGAACAACCACTATGAATGATCCAATCATCAAAATTATCCATGCGAGAAACTAATGCCTTCTGATCAGATGTCTCCTCTTTAATGGATACAAAAATAATGTCTTCATTAGCATTTCCCTCAGATTCCTCATCAGTGATACCGCCATCAACTGCAATGAGACAATCTCTTTTGCCTTTTCCTTTGTACTTCTTGAACTTCTCATGATTATGCTCTTTATCACCATTAGGATAGTTAGCTGCAATGTGTCCAATCTTGTTGCATGCAAAACATTTCAAAGGTAATTTACTTCTGTATTTACCAGTACCTCTAGGCAACCGTTTGGCCAACAATGCTTCAAGCTCAACCAGACTATCTTCATCATCAACTTCTCTGTTGGATCTTGATTCATAGCTGTGATTGACATCTCTATTTTTCCTCATAGGATGGTTAGAAATAGAAGCTTTGAATACAGATTCAGATTTCTGAATGCTACCAGCCATTTAATTCAAATGCAATAAGCTTACCAATGATGGATTTAAGGGTTACCTTAGATTTATCAATAGACTTTAGCTCCTGAATGGATGCAACTCAGATAACATAGACTGGTAGAAGGGTTCTCAACACCTTTCTAACCACTGTGGCATCTTCCACTTTACCACTAGCACTCTTGATCTCATGAACTATCTCTTTGATCCTTTGACCAAACCTATTGTATATTCTCACCTTCATCCATTTGCATGTCATGAAATTTTCTTCTCAGACTCTCTTCTTTGGCAATCTTCACATGCTCATCACCACTATATATCTCTTCAAGTTTCTTCCATACCTCATAAGCAGTCTCCAGACCATGGACATCTACATACTCTGCATCAGACAAAGAACTGATAATGGCCTCCAATGCTTGATTATTTTCTTGTTTCTATTTCTTCTGATCATCATTCATAATCCCACTAGGTGCAACATATTGAGTACCAACATATTCCCAGTATTGACCTCCTAGACTCTTGATATAGATTTTCATTCTATCACTCCATATTCTATAGTTCTCTCTATTAAACTTCAGACCTTCTTTCTTCATCATGTTCTTCAAGATTTTTACCTCAAGCTGTTAGGCTTAGACCTTAGAAGATGTGAATAGCTCTGATACTAATTGATGGTATGATGAAAGAATAAGGACCTAGTCAAATACTGAGAGGGGGGGGGGAGTGAATCAGTAGATAAAAAACTTTATACTTTCACCAAACAAAAACAACCTCTCAAGTCAAACTCAAAACTGACTAACTTAAACACTGAACTTCAAATGCAATATTACTGACAAGTTAAACCGGTTGACTGTATAACAAACTAACAGTAAAACATATTTGAAACTCTCAAAACCTTTTGACTAAATCATTCAAATACTTTATTGATAGTAGTTAAAACATATTTTAAATTTCTACCGGTTAACATGACATATCAAAGTGGATTTAGTAGTTAAGAAATTTAACCATAGTAAACATAACCACAAAAGCATTCACCACTTGACACAATATTTTTGACGTGGAAACCCAAATGGGAAAAACAACGGTGGGGATGAATACCCACAAGTATTCTGTACTCTTCTAGAGTTTGCCCTGTTAAGAGCCAAGCCTGTTAAAGCTTTACAATAAGTCATGTTAAGAATAGATCTTGTTAGGGACTACCCGGTTAAGGGATTGACTATAATGCCCTATTAGAAGTAATATCCTATTAGGAGTAACCTTGGTAGGGGATTTGAAATCCAAGCTAATGGACCACCTGTTTAGAGGATTTAGATAACACTAAGCTTGTTAGACCTTACCTGGTAAAGTGATTTGACTGTTGTAATTGTTAGAGAACAACAGGGGTTTGCTGATCTATTTGAATATCACTACACTTGCTTGTTTAGATCCTTTTCATGCTCTTATCTTCCTTTACACATACTGCAGATACATCTCCTGGTTCAGATACTACACTCTCTTACTCTCAACCACAAATTGTGAACACTGCAACTAAACAACGCATCGACCTTATAAACAAAACAATAGGTCGGTAACACATCACAAACCTAATCATCGCATAGAGAATACAAAAAAATTGGTTCAAGTATGACTATTGGATTACATAACAATTACTGCACATCATTCAAGATATCCTGGATCGCTCCTTGATCACCACTTCATCAAACACTGTAACTCATCACGCGGTTTCCATTACATGCAATGAACTTTCTCATTCCCAAGACAAAAACCGTTATTTCTACATGCCAAAAACCTTTTGAAACTCTTCTCATACAACAAGCATACATGTCATAATCATTACTACTCACCATTATATCATAAACCAATACAACCGATTCACCAAGCTCCGTAGGTTAGGGTTTAATATATCAACAGGTAGGATTTACCGGTTGATCTCACTTCTTCTCTAGTAATACCGGTTTCCTTCACAAGCTCACTTACCGGTTACAAAAAACATTATAACGAAATCATTACCGATTAATTGACATCAATGACAACATAACATTTCATTAATGCAATCTTCATGCAAATGCCAAGAGTATCTCTTGGTTTCATTCATTCCATTGTACCAGTTGGATACTTCTTATTCTTCTTGGATCATATTGTTATCTCTTGGACCCTTATGCGGTCGGTTGTATCACATGTTATATGTATGCTCTCGTGGTAGTTGTAATTTGATGTAATCATTATGTATGTTTATGAGACTTGATGTATTATGTGCAATTATAATACTAAGTTGTCGTTGCAATGTAAAATAAATGTATTTTGATGTGAGTTAGATGTTAGGATTTCTATCTTTAAATAAATCATTGTTGCAATGTAATTGAATGTGTTAACATGAAAGAAGTATAGTAATGCTATTTTTATCTCATGCAAATAAATGATCAATCATTGATTAGTGTAACTAAGTTTCTAATGGTTAAATATGATTCTGAAGTGGTTAATGGATTGTAAGTAAAGATTAGTTAAATTAAGTAATTCATGTTGGGAAACCCTTTAGGAGTTTGAGTTAAGTCTTCTACCTGTACAGTTTCTATTGCAAAGTTATATTATTTAAAAAAAAAAATTGCACTCTTTTTGAGTATTTGTAGTCATATACTTTAGGGTTTCTCTATAGGGCATTACATTTAGGCTAGGGTTTTAGTTATTGTTTGGTTTTTATTTTCATTCCCGTGATGTTTTCGGGTTGTCTTCATTTGTCTGAATTTTTTTTTCTACAAGTTTCTTGGCTCTTGAATTTATTTTGCTTTTGGAATTTTGCTAGAACTTTGTGGACTAAGTTTTGGCTTGGATTTGGGGAGCTCTTCTTCAGCTACATTCCATTACATGGGTTGCACGTTGAAGCTCTTGTTCTTTTATATTTTGGTTTTAATGGCTTCTCTGTATGCATTGTGTTTGCAAGTGTTTTGGGTATGGGTTGAAGAAATATATGTATATTCTATAGTTTTATTATAGTTGCTGAAATAAAAATTAGGGAGGAACTTTATATTATATTAGTTTTATTTGGTTTGCTGGAAAAATATATTTTGGTTTTCCTGTGAATGTCGTTCACGACTTTGCTATGTTTTTTCTTAGATTGTATTCTCTCTCTATGATTTCATTTGGTTTTTTGGGGTGTTTTAAAATCCCCCTTCTTAATGTGAATATCTTGTGTGTGTGTTTTGCTGGATTGTTTGGAGGTTCCATAGAGTTTTCTGGTTTTCTCTATGCATTTTACTGTGAGGAAAACTTTAATATATCTTGGTTTATACTTGGTTATATTTTATTTCATTTGTGCCCATTTATTCTTTTGTTTTGGGCGACCTTGTTGGTCCTTGTTTCGTGAAATTTGGTTAAGTTTATGATTTTATATTTTAGCCATAAGATTTCTAAGTTTTCCGTAAAATTTATGTATTTGCGCTGTTTCTTTATTTATTTGCGTGGGTTTTTTTTTGTGCCACCCTGAGTAGTGGATGTGTTGCCCAAAAGGGTGAAGGTGTTGCTTCTCTGCAAAAGCGATGTCAAAATAGGTATATGCGCTTCAAAAAGTCATGTTTGCGTTGCACTGAGATGTGAAAGCGCTATCTAAATTTGTAAATGCACTAAACAGTATAATGAATGCGCTGTAAATTTTTGCAAATGAGTTGTACTCTTTAATAAAAGTGTTGAACTGTCCTATTAGGGTGTTTTGTTAGTTTTTCTCATTTTTGTGATATTTTCCGAATGGATTTTTGTATCAGAGGCTTTATGGAGGTTTGTTTCTATTTCCAGAATTGGTATTGACCAAATTTGATGCTTTTACATGTTTTTTTAATGCATATTTACCTTCCTATGCTTTTGTGGATGTTTTGGACTCTCTCCATGCTGATGTGCCATGGATGGATGAGTAGGATTTGTTGTTATTTTATACCAGCAAGTGAGTTGGCCTTGCTATGTATTTATTTTCTTTATTAGAAACCAATTTGATGGCTTGATATGCCCTTGTTTATTGTTGGCCAAGAGGCTCCCTTGTTACAATTGTTGTTGTTGTAGCCATGTGTATTTGTGATTCATTGTATGGTTGTGTTTGGCTGCATATGTATGTATGATTTTAGATTTCAATTTGGATAAGATCCTCTTGTGATTTATTGTTGGGCCATGTTAGGGGGATTGGGCTTCCTTGTGATGACTAGGGTCATGAGAGATAGGCTTGTATGAGGTTCCTCATAAGGATGCATGAAGTCTAGACCACAGGGGCACATTGGGAGTTTACCATGATTTGTAAATAAGTGACAACCTAATAATTAATGGGCTAGGTAGTTAGATAAAATTGTTGTGAGCCTCATGAATTGATCCTAGGGAGGATGTTTTAGGATAAGAATGAGAAGGCCATTGCTATGGCAAGTCTATCTCCCTTGATCTCTCATAGGTTAAGATGAATCCACATGTCCATCAGGCTAGTGCCTTATGTTGTTATATTTGTTATGTTAGAGGATGGCATGTGATGAAACTCCACCCCTACGTGTGTTCCTTGATGATTCATGATTATGCATTACTAGTTTCATTTATGTCTTGTTGAGTTGTATGTGTTTGGTAGTTTATTCTTGTTGTCTTGTGCTAGTTCTTGTATGAGAGTCCTTGTGTGATTAGTCTCTTTGGTTATAGGTGCCAACTTAGGTTTAGAGTGTGTGTTGGGACCTTGTGTCATCTACTAGCATGGGGGGTTGTTCCTTTGGTTCCACATGGTCGGGTGGTTGGTGATTTTTAGCCATTGGGATGTTCTCTTGGATTCTTCTTGTGTGGATGTGGATTCTTCTTCATGATGATTATCAGTGTACCTTGCAGCAGATTTATGTAATGGATATGATGGAATTCATTTAATTTAATATCCTTGTATGTAGTAGTTGGGATCTTGTAATAGGAAGAGCTATGCTCATGATTTATTTTATGTAATTGTAATTGTAAGAAGGTAGTAGATGTAATTTAGGATTATGTCATGGATTGTAATAAGACTATATAATATATCACGTTGTACTTATAGAATGGAATAAATGTCCTTAAGTGTATTGGTAAATGAAATGGAATGGCTTTATATATTGGCTTAATTGTATTAGTTGAAATGGAATTCTATGAAATGATTACGATGTAAATGAAATGTGAAAAAACCTTAATGAATAGGTTAGTATTAATAAGAATGTTAGATAATATGATTAGATGAATGATTCATGTAGATGCATTGGTAGAAAGGAAAATATGCATTGCATGCAAGGGATTGCTAAGTAAGAAGATTGCATTAAGATTCTTTCATTATGCATTTGGAATTAATTTTAAAATAAATGGTCATGTTAGGCAATTATATGAAATTGAAGATGGAGTATACCTATGGATTTGGATTGCATTATCATGAAAAAGGATAAATAGCATGTAGATAGAAAATATTGGGTTAAAACACATTTGAAATTTGGTGCATATATAGAAAGAATGTAGATCTAAGGGGGTTAGTCTTCCATTGAAATGGTTAAATATATCATGCTAGAAAGATGTTAGAATAGTATGCATATCATATTGGATAACATCATAATATATTGCATATCTTATAGTTAGGAAATCGATATAATGCATTGTAATGCCCGCCAAAATACCCCAGAGAAATAAACCAAAATCTACTAACAAAAAGAGATAATTTTTTTTTCTTTTAAGATAACCATTACAACTACGCTATTACTCGTATTTATTAATGCAACGTTACTACCATTACTCATCAATGCATCATTAACTATATACATGAATACATAAATCAACAAGAACATAACCATAGAATCATATTACGCAAGTGAAACATCTATTTAATCATTAACATAACTACATAATAAAACCATATAATGCATTTCCATTCCCTAGGGTATGTCAACGTCACTACTTGACATTAAACTAACACATCACATATCCATCTAGAACACCATATCCTATCATCCAACTAAACATTTACTTCCCATGCATAACATTAACACATATGCTTAATTGAATTCCCTTTCATACTCTTCCTAAGGTTCATTTTTAAGTACCAATCGAATATTTGTAATACCTGTCTTTACTTATTTGAACACTTAACACATCACGAGACTAAATGCATTTATCCTTCTTTTGACTAATGGTATTCAATTATTTCCTTAAGAATAACTCATCAAGAATACTATCCATATCTATATGCAAGATCATAGCAGCAAGTACTTAATTACATCCAAATAAGATTCCAATCTACTAAACAGGTTCGAGAGTTCAATGATTCTACAAGAATAAATACAATCTAATATTTAAATATCCTAATTTAATCATAGCATTTCATTCTTAACATGATAAATATATCTATAATATGAACCATATACTAATACATCATCTTATAACAATAGCATAGTTCTTCTATATCAAGTTCATTTACATAAAAGCACATGGAGCAAGCACATAGTCAATTTTATACATTCCATCCTAATTCTTAAAAATACAAGTTACATAAACACATATTCATATTCCTCATTTACAAGACATCGTAATATGGTAACATCTCTAATACATAGAAATCAACACTAAAGGACAACCACATAATAAAGAATCATATTTCTATACAAACCACAAATACTCCCTTAACTTCCATATCGCAAGATATCTAATCATTAGAGATTAACATCTTTCAAATCAAGGCATATATGATAATTAAAATAATCACTACTATCCATAAAATATACTCAAGACATAGCATACATATCTCTAAATCATTTAATTCATTTCTAATCAATAACAACATCTACAATAGAATATCCATTTACAACAATCTGATTCAATACATTTCATTCATAAATCATCTTACTACATGTTCTATAATACATGATCTCAATACGCTGATTACATAGTATTCTTTACATTTCAATCTTTCATAACACATGATATAAATTTTGATTACATAAATATGCTCCAAGAATCCAAACTCATGATGAGATACCATATATCCAAATCCAAGCATGCTAACATCCAAGAAGAATATCCCAATGGTAGAAGGCGTCAAACCACCCAACCATGTGGAACAAAATAGGAACCACCATTGGTGCTAGGAGATGACATAAGGTTCCAACTCACACTCAAGACCTAAATTGACACCTAACAACTATAGGATACAACATGACACTACAAGAATCCAACTTAAGAATATAACATCAAAATACATCATATGGCTAAATCAAAGCAATCAGCCTCGAGAGGCACAATCAACAACAAGGCATATGGATAATGGACACATGTGGGATAGAGTATCATCACATGCTATTCTCATGTGGCATCCGTCTCCACCTTGGATTCACTCAAGGGAGATCGAGTATACTGCTCCAACGGTCTTCCCAATCTAGGATCCCAAAGACCATCTCCCTGGATCCGTCCAATTGGGGCATACAACAACATATTATTTATCTTGATTAGGTGAATTCCTAATTACCAAACCCACTAATCAATTATTAATAATTTTATCACTTGCAAATTAAACCATAAATTCTTCATGTAGTTCCATAGATCTAGACCCCCTTCCTAGAGATCTAGTGCTCATAACCTAGGTCCAACACATGCAAGAGCCCACTATCCCAAACACAAACCAAGACCATAGGGTAAAAACATAATAAAATACATCTTACAACATGAAACTCAACATGGGAAGCATCTAAAATTCATTACAAAATTGATACGATTGAATCATAAAGATAGCCATCAACATACAACCAAGAGCCACTTAACAAGGATCAAGCCATAAGCTCATAATGCCAAAATGCAAGAATAAAGATAGCCTCAAGAATTTAAAATACACATAAATAGGTGTAATACATGAATCTAATAAAATAGAATGATCCTCCACAACGAGGCACAACATAACCTCTCGTTGGAGCTACAATTAACCATCCTCAACAACAAGGAATCACTCAACTTGCTGGAGCAACATATCAAAACCACTTGTTGAAGGCCAAATGGATTCAAACATATCACAAATGAATGGAAAATTTCCCCAAAACCATCAATCATAATAAAACAAGCCTCTGGAATAAATACCAAGTAGAGAAATCAACTGAGGGACTCAAAACCAACCCAGAAATCTATTGATACTACTTTGGTGCTATTGAAGCCCATAGTAGTGCTATTGAAATAAGGGACTAAATTACAAAAAATGAGATACAAACATACTCAAATTTTCCCATATTAGGGCATGAGCCTTACAATGGCATAAATACGACCAAGAAGTTACTAAAAGCCAATAAGAAACCAAAATAAAGCCTTGTTAAGGCCAACAATACAACGCATCAAAGAATTCCAACGTATACTGACAATAACTTGCACATAAATGATTACAAACATAACCACTCTATATCTAATCAAACCAAATGGACACAAGACATGGTACACAACAACAAATAAACCTCACAAAACCAACCGTTACCACAATGCATTCATAGGCAAATTATAATCAACATATTAACATATAGAAATGTCCTTTTCTGGCAATACAACACACAAATTCATAAAATCATATATAAATATTTTTCGCAAAATATTATTCCCAATTATTGATAATAGAATAATCATTCATTCCCAAATCTCCCCAAACAATCTTTTAGTAGTCATGAAGAAAACATCTCTTTTCAAAAATCAAAATGCAAGAATGGAAAAATATCTCCAACCTGGAAGTAGAGAGATGGTAATGTAATCATAGAAGAGCAAAAATCCAAACCAACAAGCTTTCCAAAACTCAACCCAACCAAGCAATTCTCCCTCCAAGAAATTCTAAAATCCAAAAGTCACTGAAAGATATCCAGAAGCACCCCGACAAAAATGCTCACAAAGCCAATAAATAAAATCTCATTCATTACTACAGAAGAATATCTGCCAATCAAAATATTCCAATAAAATATATTCTATACCAACCCCCCAACCAAAAATCCAAGTAAGAATATAAAATAACATTATTTACTTACCCTCAAATCTCAACCAATAGAATAATAGGGTAGGCATAAACATAATATTTAATTACTCAATTAGTAACAAGAGAATGTAATAATAATAATAATATAATAAACAATAATAATAAATTAAAGCCCAATAAAATAAATCAAAGGTAATATAAATAAATGCTCCAATTAAATATAAAACCACAATTAACATAAATAAATAAACAAATAATTATCGATCAAAAAATAAATAAACAAAAAATTAAATAATATTATCCTCACAATCACAACTCCCAGAGGGCCAATCATAACAAGGGTAGGTACATGAATAATAGCAAATAAATAAAACAACAATACAGATTAATAAATAAATAATCAAAACAATAAATAATTAGATAAACAATAAATAATCCAACAATAAATAAATTAATATATAAATAAATAAATAATCAATAAAGAAGATAAATAAATAAATGTACGGACATACATAAATACCCATCCAGTAATTAAACAATAAATAAATAATAATCATTTAAATCAAAAGATTAAATAATAAATCAAAACCAATATAAATAAATAATAAATAACCAATAAATAGATGAGCCAAAAATAAATAAATAGATAAACAATAAACAAATAATTAAATGTACAGATACATATAAATGCTCTAGCCAATATAAGTTAAACTCAATACTATATGTTAAGTTTTGATACTAAATGTAAAGTACTGATGCCAATAGCTAACAAGATGAGACGTGGGGGGGGTGAATCATACAAACTTAATCTACCATAAACTCAACAAATTCAGCCTCGGTAACTTATCTTCAGCAATATAACCAAAAACTGCTAAACATGTTAACTCATAAACACATAGTCATCATAACACATATAACACCAGATTTGACGTGGAAACCCAAATAGGGAAAAACCACAGCGGGATTTTGGATCCACTAAGAAATATACTCTTCTAGTGTATGCTCGGTTAAAAGCAAATCCTGTTAAAGATTACAAACACATTGCTAGATGTGACCCGGTTAAGGGATTTCCCTCAAATCTGTTAGGATCTTCACTTTGTTAGAAGTGACCTTGTCAAAGGATTTCAAACACTCATGTAGAATGTTGCCTTGCTAGAGGGTTTACAAATAAGACTGTTAGGTCCACTCGGTTAAGATATTTTCTGTCACTTTACAAAATAATAGTAATAAAAATATATCTACAACTTCACATCTAAAATGCTAAAGCAGATTCTTATTTGCTCAAAACAATCTAGTCATAGGACTTATCTTGTCCCTCTACTAGGCTCCCTACTATGTTAATCAAACAGGTCTTCAAGCTTCTGTGCTCGGTAATCACTATGTAGCATCCTTGTGTTTACACTTGCCCACATACATTGTTTATCAACAATTCCTTATTTATAAATAATTTGCTAACCACTTAATCTCCTTGATCACATTTCCCATGATCAATCTTGGCCATTAGATCATCAATCTTGACTAGGTTCAATGTATCCTTCGATCTAAAAATGTTTTACCTCGCCTTGGAACTTGCATTCCTTCCTAGGAACTTGTGCTAGGTTATTGCGGTTCAATCTCTGTTGTAGATCTTCCTCTTGATTTTCCATTGTCATAGATCCTTAACAAACTTCATGCATGGCATACCAATCAGCTATTCATCTCCAGCTCATCAACATCCTTCATTAAATAATGCTTTATCCATCCAATGCGATCTGTCATAACTCGGTTGTAACTCGGTAAATACTAAACTTTACTCGGTAGACATTCTGCCTTTATTAACCAATATCGATAACCTTAGGGTTTACTGACTAGGTTCTTTGCTCAGTGACATAGTATAGTATTAACCTTACAATCAACAACATATGTAGGATATCAAAACAATCATAACAACATGATCTCATCATTGTCTAACTCGGTAATAGCTGCCCATTGAATAACTTATTTCTCCCCGTCATTATCACATTCTTTCTGTGTCACTTACCGACATCTTAATTCTCATCAATACATACTTCTCAAGATATGGCAACATCATACTGAATCAGAAAGTCAATTTCTTGACATCAATGACAAAATAATATTATAAAGACAATAATCATCCTTCTTCAGTTATATCAATAATCTCCAACAACCTTCTCAATATCCTTATTGAAATGCCAACAATCCCCCCTTTGGCATTGATGGCAATACCAACTTGGAAATGGTAATACCAACAAGATATTCAAATTGATTCAGATTCAGATTGCTGTGGAGACTTCTCTTGTTATCCTTGAGCTGTTTACTTGCATTTTAATCTTCTCCCTTTTTCAGTAATCTTCTCCCCCTGTCATTAGTCTTCTATTATCTTCTTCATTTGAGAGCTTTACTATTTAGTCTACCATTTAGTCTTCTCCCCCTTTGACAACAATGCCAAAAAGTAAAAGAACTAAATCATGAACTCTTCTGCTGTGAAGTGCTTGCTTTGCTGTGTTACACATGCAAATGTAACATCTAAAACTCGATCTGAGCAATCTTTCCTTCAATACAATTTGCTGCACACCTTTAGAAAACCTCCTTAAGTGCATAAATCAGCATCAATCCACACATTATATTCTGTATATTCATTGAATTGATGCTTTCACCAAACTCTGTCAGTGAATAGAAGATAGGGGTAGGACCCCTAACTTGCTTCTGAGATACTCAAAAGTGTCCCTTGGCAGTGGCTTTGTGAAGATGTCTGCTATTTGCTCCTTTGAACTGATATAATCTAGCACAACTTTCTTCTCTTGAACTTCTTCTCTGAGATAATGATACTTTATAGAGATATGTTTTGTCTTAGAGTGCATTACCGAATTCTTTGAAATGTTAATGGCACTAGTATTATCACAGAATATAGTTACTGGCTCGGTAACCTTCTCATTTATACCTTCCAACAATTGTTTGATCCATGCAATATTGGTACAATTCAATGCTGCAGCAAAATATTCAGCTTCAGCTGTTGACTGTGAAATACATCCTTGTTTCTTGCTAAGCCAACTTACTAGTCTATCTCCCAAGAAGAAAGCTCCACCACTTGTGCTTTTCCTACCCAATCAGCATCAGTATAAATTTTCAAATCAAAATCATTCCTCTTTTCATATACTAAGCCATAGTCTTCAGTGCCTCTCAGGTATCTGAAAATTCTCTTGATTGCTGTCATATGGGTTTCTTTGGGATCTGCAGAAAATGTTGCAACAATACCTATTGTATGTGCTATATCTGGTCTACTATGTACAACATATTGCAACTTTCCAACCATGGATCGGTAAAGTGTCTCATCAACATATGCAGATTCATCATTCTTTGATAGTTTACACTTAGTAGTCATAGGAGTACTTGCAGGTTTTGAATCCTCCATTCCAAACTTCTTCAAGATTTCCTTTATGTACTTGGATTGAGTAATGAAAATCTCATTTTTCATTTGCAGTATCTATAAATCTATAAAATACTTTATCTCACCGATTAATGACATCTCAAATTCTTTGCACATTTCATTTCCAAAGTTCTTGCATAAGGAGTCTTTACCACAAAAAATAATATCATCAACAAATATGGCTGAGATCAGTATTTCATTGTCCTCATCATTCTTCATGTACATATTTTTGTTTTCACTTGTCCTTATAAATCCAATCTTGATCAAATAAGAGTGCAGTCTTTCATACCATGCTCTAGGTGCTTGTTTCAGACCATATAAAGCTTTGTTCAACTTACATCCCTGATCTTTATTCCTGTCTTCAACAAATCCTTTAGGTTGTTCAATATAAACTTCTTCTTCTAGTATACCATTCAAAAATGCAGATTTAACATCCATTTGATATACCTTGAAATTTTTGAAAGCAGCATATGCCAACAATGTTCTTACTCCCTCAAGTCTAGCCACAAGTGCAAAAGTCTTACCATAATCTATTCCTTCTTCTTGAGCATAACCTTTACAAACTAGTCTTGCTTTGTTGTGAATGACCTCACCTTTTTCATTTAGCTTGTTTTTGAAAATCCACTTTGTACTGATTACATTTTTGTCCTTCGGTCTTGGGACCAGTGTCCATGTGTCATTCTTCTTGATTTGATCAATCTCTTTTGTCATAGAATTTACCCAATCTTCACTGTTAAATGCCTCTTTTACTATTCTTAGTTCAAATTCTGATATCAGACATGTGTTCTATCTCAGTTTGTTCCTTGTCATCACTGGATCATCCTTATCTCCTATAATTTGACTTGATGCATGATGTCTTCTGACATATTTGTCTAATACACGATCGGTAGGCTCTGTATGATCTTCTTCATGACTAGGTAATTGGACATTATCTTCATTTTCTTCAGTAACTCTCTTGGTAGGACTTCTCGGTTGAACATAAACAAATTCTTCATAATTTTCTGGTTCTTTGGAATTTCCTTCATCATTTCTTTCTGCAAATTCATCAATTTTCACATTTGCACTTTCTACTATTTTGTTAGATGATTTGATTAGACATTTAAATGTTTTACTTCTAGAAGAATAACCTAGAAATGTTCCTTCTTCACTTTTCTAATCAAACTTTCCATTTCTGTCATCTTTGTGTACATAGCATCTACTTCCAAAGATTTTAAAATAACTTACATTAGGTTTCTTGTCATACCAGATTTCATATGGTGTTTTCATAGTTCCTTTCTTCAGTTGTACTTGGTTCAAGGTGTAAACTGTAGTGCTAATGCTTCTCTCCAAAATGTTTGAGGTACCCTCTTTTCTATCATCAGGGTTCTGGCACAATCTACAATTGATCTATTTCTTCTCTCAGCTATCCCATTTTGTTGAGGTATTCTCGGTGCAGACACTTGCCTTTTTATACCATGATCATTGCAGAATAAGTTAGAATTCATCAGAAGTGAACTCTCCTCCTCTATCAGATCTAAGACATTTTAGTTGTCTTCCTATTTCATTTTCAACTCTTGTCTTGTACCATTTAAACATTTGAAAAGCTTCTGATTTTTCTTTTAAAAACATAACTGACATCATCCTTGAGTAATCATCCACAAATAATATGAAATATTTATCACCATAATAACTTTGAACTTTCATGGGACCACAAAGATCAGTGTGTACTAGATCTAAAATTCCTTTAGAAGTGTAGGACTTACTTGTAAAGCTTGATCTTGTCATCTTACCCATCTGGCATTCTCAGGTTTTTCCAGACTTGGCAGACCTCTTACTTGGTGCTTCTTACTTATTTTGATCAGATTATCAAAATTTACATGACAAAATATTTTATGCCATAACCAGGTATCTTCTATTTTTGCATTTAGCCATTTGTTTTGAGTTCAGTCAAGATGAAATGTATTACCTTTTGTTTGTGTCCCAGTAGCAGCCAACTTTCCATGTTTGTCATGAACTTTGACACATCCCTTCTGGAATTCTATTCGATATCCTGTATTGTTTAGTTGTTCTACACTCAAAAAATTGTATTTCAAACCTTCAACCTAGTATACATCATCACATTTTTCATCGTCAAGAAGTGTAATAGAGCCTTTACCTTTCATTGGACATGGTGCATCATTACCAAATCTTACATAGCCTCTATCATAATCTTCTAATTTAACAAACTTGTGTTTATCACTTGTCATGTGATGTGAGCATCCACTATCTATGATCCAAGAATCATGATTATCTATGTGAGATATTAGGGCTTTTTCTTCATACCTTTCTTCATCTGATCCATCTTTAATAGCCACATAAACAACTTCCTCTATATCAGTTTCATCAGATTTATCATCGTTGGATTCCTCATCAGCTACTAGGCATGTCTTTCTGTCTCTCCTTCTGAAGTCTCGGTGTCCTTTGTATTGGTTGTATTTCTACCTGTTATCTCAGTATTCTCTCTTTTCACTAGATTATTTGTCAGGGTAGTTAGAAGCCATATGTCCTATTTTATCACAGTTGAAACATTTTAAGGTAGCTTTCCTTTGTACTTACCTTTTCTTCTCGGTAACCTCTTGGCTAATAATGCTTCAAACTCTTCTTGCTTTTTGATTTCCTCATACAGTTTGTGCACTTCTTCCATGTTCTTGTGAAATAATTCACTTGCTCCACTGTGATTCCCTTCAGAATACTTACTCATTCTATCATTGTAATCATCAAATTCACCAATATGAAAATAACTGAATGCAGATTATACTTTATTTACTGAAGACCCACTATTATCAAAATTAGTTAACTCAAATGTATGTAGCTTACCAATAGTAGCATCCAAAGAAACTGGCATATTTGGTATAGACCTTAGTTCATTGATTGCAGAGACCCGGATTGCATAAGTAGGTAGAAGAGTTCTCAATAAATTACTTGTGACATCCTTTTCTTAAATAGTTCCTCCCGCTCCTTTGATTTGATTGACAGTCTCCTTTAACCTTGTACTGTATTGGGTTATGTTTTCACCTTCAGTCATTCTCATGGATTCAAGTTGAGCTCTTAGACTATCCACTTTTGCTCTCTGAACATGTTCATCACCGCCATACACAGATATGAGCTTAGTCCACATTGCTTTTGCATCATTACGGCCTTCTAGATCCTTAAACTCTGAGTCAGTCAATGCTGATGTTATTTCAATCATAGCTTGAATATGTTCTTGCTTTGCCTTTGTCTCCTCCAAGGTCATCGAGTTGGTGCTTGGTGGTATGTAATCATTCTCCAAATAATATGGTACATATTCTCCAATTCCTGATAAGTGCAGCTTCATCCTTTTCTGTCATGTGGAGAAACTTGACTTGTTCAACTTTGGTGCATCTCTTTTATACATCTTCGGATCTTTGCCTCAAGTACCTTTAAACTTTTCTTCTGGAGTCCAAAGCTCTGATACCAATTGTTAAGTTCTAATACTAAATGTAAAGTACTGACGCCAATAGCTAACAAAATGAGAGGGGGGGTTGAGTCATACAAACTTAATCTTCTATAAACTCAATAGATTCAGCCTCGGTAACTTATACTTCAGCAATATAACCAAAAACTGCTAAACATGTTAACTCATAAACACATAGTCATCAAAACACATATAACACCGGATTTAACATGAAAACCCAAATAGGGAAAAACCACTGTGGTATTTCGGACCCACTAAGAAATATACTCTTCTAGAGTATGCTCGGTTAAAAGCAAATCATGTTAAAGATTACAAACACATTGCTAGATGTGACCCGGTTAAGGGATTTCCCTTAGATTTGTTAGGATCTTCACTTTGTTAGAAGTGACCTTGTCAAAGGATTTCAAACACTCATGTAGAATGTTACCTTTCTAGAGGGTTTACAAATAAGACTGTTAGGTCCACTCGGTTAAGATATTTTCTGTCACTTTACAAAATAACAGTAATAAAAATATATCTACAACTTCACATCTAAAATGCTAAAGAAGATTATTATTTGCTCAAAACAATCTAGTCATAGGACTTATCTTGTCCCTCTGCTGGGCTCCCTACTCTGTTAATGAAATAGGTCTTCAAGCTTCTGTGCTCGGTAATCACTATGTAGCATCCTTGTGCTTACACTTGTCCACATACATTGTTTATCAACAATTCCTTATTTATAAACAATTTGCTAACCGCTTAATCTCCTTGATCACATTTCCCATGATCAATCTTGGCCATCAGATCATCAATTTTGACTAGGTTCAATGTATCCTTCGATCTAAAAATGTTTTACCTTGCCTTGGAACTTGCATTCCTTCCTAGGAACTTGTGCTGGGTTATTGCGGTTCAATCTGTGTTGTAGATCTTCCTCTTGATTTTCCATTGCCGTAGATCCTTAACAAACTTCATGCACGACATACAAATCATCTATTCATCTCTAGCTCATTAGCATCCTTCATTAAATAATGCTTTTATCCATCCAATGTGATCTGTCGTAACTTGGTTGTAACTTAGTAAATACTAAACTTTACTCGGTAGACATTGTGCCTTCATTAACCGATATCGATAACCTTAGGGTTTACCGACTAGGTTCTTTGCTTGGTGACATAGTATAGTATTAACCTTACAATCAACAACATATGTAGGATATCAAAACAATCAAAACAACATGATCTCATCATTGTCTAACTCGGTAATAGTTGCCCATTGAATAACTTATTGCTCCCCTTCTTTATCACATTCTTTTTGTGTCACTTACTGACATCTTAATTCTCATCAATACATACTTCTCAAGATATGGCAACATCATACTGAATCAGAAAGTCATTTTCTTGACATCAATGACAAAATAATATTATAAAGATAGTAATCATCCTTCTTCAGTTATATCAATAATCTCCAACAACCTTCTCAATATCCTTATTGAAATGCCAACAATCTCCTTTCTATTGTAATGCCAACACTATAAATATGTCCCACATACATAAAAAATAATCAAATAAATAATAAATAAATAAATGGATGTATTGATAAGCATAAATAATCAACTAATATAATTCCACCAATTAATTACTAATTAATTATAAACTCCTAGAAAATAAATATGTATAAATATATTGTATTCGTACTAACTGTTATTTAATGATTTACGCCAATGGATATATGTAGTAATTGATTAATTAATTTCCACAATTCGAAATAACCAATAAAGTATAAATCTATAAAATAAACATTAATGAGTAATAATTTTCCAATAATAATAATCACACATTAATATTAAATATTAATGTCATCCATTGATTTAATTTAATATTTTTAAAGTATATAAACCAATTAATTATTAATTAATAAATAATCACAAACTCACAAGGCATCTTGACATAAGGTTTAACAACATACCACAGACGTAGACCAACGACTGAAGCCAAGACATTAATTGACAAGGGTATCAACTTAAGCCTAGAGTATGAGAGGGAAACACATGCCATCTCCAACAACTTGCCATTGGGATAAAGACACGCTCAAACCTATGAGACCAGGTGGAGTCGATGTCTGGTACTTGCAATCCTGCATCCACCACTAAACACAATACAACATATATACAATACATATACATAATAAATGATCAATCAAGTGATAGAGAATCACAACATCATATCATGCTCGAAATGAGTGGTATGACATCATCTCTAATCATGAAGACACTATAAGACAATCACAAAAATCATAGCATCAACTCAGTCAACATAATCATAGGGTTAGCGTAATCATAATGTCATCAAAATCCCATAAGCAATATGATCCATCATGAATAATGATCAAATATAGATCCACCATCATATCCAATACAATCATGAAATAGTGTTAGTACATAACATGATACCATGAAATTATCATAAAGTAAACTAAGCTAGATCAGTACATTCCTTTAATGTACAAAAAGACAAGATGAATCAGGGAGGGGCACTACATCCTCTCCCCCTTGGGCTTGACTTACTCCTGGAAGTCGTCAAGGGTTAAGGTGAAATAATACATACATCAACCCAAAAATTCCTAATTTAAACATTTCCTAGACCAAAGTAAGATAATGACAACAAGAGTTTCCATACTATGCTTCAATTATTCAAGTGAATGCAATACATAAGAGATAAAACATGTCACAAAACTCTTACTATTTACAATAAGCATGCTAAATCCTTAAAATATCTTCTAGAGAACTTTATTTAACCATGTTTTGCAAGACTAAAACTATAATTCCTCTCTCCGAGTTAGCATCTATAAGAAAAAATCATAATAACTCATACCATTCAAACACGACAACACTCCTTTAACATCTAGTTACCCGCAATTAAGAAGATAAATATGCATTTTACACAATATTTTACTCATAGGCACATTCTTATATTATTTAAGAAGTCATATGTCATACACCTAAATAAGGAAAATTTGAATAAACTTCCTTCCGGACCGAATAAGATCAATAGAATCTCACAATCACTAGGAATCTATATCCTATAATCTCAAGGAAAGGAAGATTTTTAGTATCCAAACTACTCAGTCTCTACCACACTTCCGCTATGCTACTCTGATACAGACATTCACACATCTTTCATCCAATCAAGTTATTCGAAAACACTCTAATCTATTTATTATGCATGATATATATTTGTAAGCACTCATTGAAGGTATAAAATCAATAGTTCTTTCACATTAAACTATTTCATATGTTACAACCTTTTCAAATCCAAATGCATTTCTATATAACATTCCATAAAATCCTAAAAGTTACCAGTACATTTCATCTTATTAGCATAATTCAATTATTCAACTAATATTGATATTATCTAATTGTTCCTTAAGTCTAGTGCACTTCTCTGGGGTGTCCTCCCTTGCACACACTATCAGAGGTTCAAAATGAACATGATAGAAACAACACTTGACTCATGATGAGGGCCCATAATACTTCAACATTCGGAATGACCACTATGGATAACAAAAGAAAGCAATTCAAAGGAAAGATCATTAAATCCAAGATAAAATCATGAAAAGAAAGAAATTTTGTTGGCGAAATCAATCAAGAAATAAAGTGTGACAAGTGCCACCACAAGAACAAAATAAATGAAAGAAGAAATTAGTGGTCAATCCGAAAGTAAATAAATCCAAAAATCAAATTAACTCCAACGATACTTCACACAATTCTCAAAATAACTCAAAACAAAATAACCAACTCATTCAAATCTATATCATGAGGTGACCAATATCAATCACACCAAAGGGAGTAACCACTTCATAAAACCCTAAATGTGTTAGAGAGTGCATGCCAAACATTTAAAACCATAAGTTTATTTATCTATATATATTTTAATGTAATACAATCCTTTACGATATTATAGATAGGTATCCTTCGTGAAAGATAACATATGCAAAGAGAAAATAAGGCGTCTCATGCATTCACAAGGAATACAGTCATACATGATTAATGTTCAAGATATCCTATCTATAAATTGATCATATTTATCGAGATATAATAGAAACAAATGTTAGAACTTCAATTAATCACTTGATGATATACTATAACATACACCATTTTAAGTTCAATGCAGAATAGATAGCATGGAGATGATCAGAATGTTTTACATGGTGTCATAGAACAATTTAATCAATCATATATTCACAAAAGTAAATTACTCATAACAAATAAATCTTATTATTTTAGGAAAAAATTAATATCAGATTTCAATCACTCCCACTCGAACCACCTATGATCATTTACCAACATACCCTTAGATAATCAATTGTCTATACTAAGCATAGAACTAGATATCATAGCCTTACATACAATTTACTTTATCTCCATTTTCATTTCATGTCACACAAATTCAAGGAAAATTATCATTTAGAGTCACAATAAAACTTCATAAAATTTACTATTGATCCATCCCAATAGAATTTGTTAAGCAAACACTTTCTCAAAATTCAAGTAAGGTAAGGATAGAGAATCTTTTCTTAATCTATCCATTTGATCAAGCAAAACCACACAACTCCTACTCAAAGCTGATTTTTTAATCTTGCTGAACCAAATAAAGGCACAATGGTATGATTTTAGTTTCCTATACATTCAATGCACCAATCCTTACTTAATTTAGCACATATATTATAACATGATCTTTTAACCTATTAGTTTGTAAAAACTTTATACATTATTTATGAAAAGATATTCTATCTAACTAATTCTTCTTCAAACAAAAATCATGAATGTAATGTATAAATTTTGATTTTTGATGCAAATTTATTCCATCCAAACTTCTCTTTAAATACATTCAAAATCATATTTGCCATTGAGTATTCAATGCTTCTACTTAGTGTTAAGAAACTCTTAAGTTCTATAAATATTTTATCCAAATAGAGAGAAGAGGGAGAAAAGAATTGTCAAACAATCAATATATGTACACCAAAATTGTACATGGACAATTTGAAATTTTCTAGACATCCATATTTATCGTACCATGTAGCTATTTACATCATTCTCTAAGATATGCAAATTCAACCTCCCATGAGGTCTCCTAACATTAAAATTGTAGCTAGAAATCTCAAGTCCTTATTGAAAGATATGATTTACCCAAACAATCTTTTCTTAATTGCAGATTCACAAAAATATGTAAACACCCGATAGTTCTATTTGGTAGCCACACAACACCAACTAACTCTTTACATTTTAATGAAATATGTAATGATGCATGTTCATAATGGTTAATTGGTTAATGAATACAATTATATTGAGATGTTATGAGTTGCATTAGTTGTTAAAGAATGTTAAATTTTTTTTATCTTCATTAGTATGTTAGATGCCTTAGTATCTCTAGGGTATTTTGGTGGGCATTACATCTAGTATCAGAGCCAAGTTTAAACACTGGGTACTCTGATTTCTTTTGAGCCCATTGTGCATGAAGTGTTTACATTGGGGTAGCCCAACAGTTTTATCCCTGCTATTTATTTTCTTGTTATAGTTGCCCTAGATGGTTAGCTTATAGTTTTCTTTTGCATCTTTCTTAGACAAAGGTGCCTGCTAGGGGTAGAGATCATCGTCGTGATGGTCGCATGGGTACTTATAGGAATCCTTGTCTTGAGGTTTCTAAGGAGTCACACCATGAGGAGCACCAATAGGATCAGACTAGAGATGATGCGATTCCACAGTTGGTGAATGTGCTTTAGGAGCTTCTTGGTTGCCTAGGACCAAGGCAGGAGGAGAACTAGCAAGAGGGATCTCATCATTCGGAGCATCAAGAGAGAGAGAGCATTCACATTCTCCTATGAAGAGAGCTAAGGTGGATAAAGAGGCACTTGCAACTAGTCAAATGAGAGATCTAATGAGGACTCACCCTCCTACCTTTGATGTCTTCGGCAGTGGCATGGAGGCAGAGACTAGGCTTTTAGACTTGGGTAGGTGTTTCTCTATGCACCCGTGTAGTAGTAACACCAAGGCAAGATGCATGATCATTCATCTTCATGATTTTGTAATGACATTGTGGCACATGGAGGAAGAAAAGATGCATTTGGACATAGCGACAATTTCTTGGGAGTTGTGCTTGGAGCGGTTTTGTGTTATATTTCTTTCAGAGCATTGGAGGTAGAGGAAGGCCAATAAGTTCCATGATTTGAGACAACAGAGGATGACTGTGGAGAAATATGAGAGCAGGTGTTTCAAGCTTAGACAGTAAGTTGGGATTGCAGATGATGAGTCGATTCTGATTCAACATTTTGTGAGAGGTCCCAATGATCCTATCAGTGGAGAGGTTCGGATGCACGAACCTAAGACCTTGGAGGCAGTTGTAGAGAAGGCGAGGATAGAAGAGGAGAATATTTCCTTAGCATTAGGAGGTGCAACATGAGGGAGCATAGTTAGTGCACCCATTATAATATCTGTTGTGAGAGGTTCTCAACAATAGTCTTCAAGTTTTGCTAAGAGCCATCCTTCTTCTTTTTGCAGTGGTCAATGGTTAAAGAAGAAGCATTCTCAGGGGTAGAACTTTGCGCGAGGTGCCAACTTTCAAGTTGATAGGAGTCGTAGTTCTTAGCGTGATAGGAGACTTACTCCTTCTCAGCTAGCCCAAATTTCTTAGCTAGTTTCTAGTAGAGGCAGTGTTAAAACAATCGAGTACAACACCAGGTAGTAGAGTGTTTGGTAGGAGAGATTGTTTTGCATGTGGACAACTAAGACACATTACCATTCATTGTCTTTAGGGTACTTCTTAGATGTCAAAGAAACAAAAGCCATCTACTTTTGAGCCTATAGTTGGAGATGTAGGCAGGTCTCATCATGTATTTGTGGTGGTTGATAAGCGTCAGGCTGAGCATCAGGCCACCATTGTAGAGACATCAGGTGTGATAGGTGGTATCTCTTGTTCAATGTTATTTGATTTAGGAGCATTATCTCCTTTTATTTCTCCTTTTTTAGTAGAGAGATGTGGGCTTGCTACAACAAATCAGGATGATAGGTGACAGGTAGAGTTAGCTATGAGGTCCAAGGTGGTAGTGGATTCCCTTGTGCTCAGTTGTCCTTTAGTTTTGGGAGATTGCCATACTTCTGTGGATATTTGAGTTATGTCTTTGGGATCTTATGACGTGGTTCTTGGTATGGATTGGCTTGGACCTCACCAAACACATATATATTGTAGAGGTAAGAGAGTGCAGTGTGTGGATGATATAAGGAAGAGTGTGGAGATTGTAGTTATTTAGAGACCTATCTCTTTTTGCATGATTTCCGCTATGCAGATGAAGAGGTTTGCACGTAAGGGTTGCCAACTATTTGCAGTTAGAGTGAAGGATGTGGATGAGGGAGTTAGTTCAAAGTATTTATTGCAGCAACATCCCATTATTGCCGGATTTTGCAGATGTTTTCCCTAGTGAGATTCTAGGTATGCCCCCTCAGCAAGATATTGATTTCAGGATTGATTTGGTGTCTGGAGATGATCCTATCTCTAAGGCTCCCTATCAGATGACCATGCAAGAATTAAGTGAGTTGAGAGTTCAGTTGGAGGAGTTGTTGGTGAAGGGGTTTATTCATCCTAGTGTGTCCCCTGGGGGTGCACCTGTGTTGTTTGTGAAGAAGAAGGGCAGATCTCTTCAATGATGCATTGATTAGATGCAACTTAATAAGGTGACGATGAAGAACCAATATCCTTTGCCTCAGATAGATGACTTGTTTGATTTAGATTAAGGATGCAAATGTCTTCTCCAAGATTGACCTTAAGTCTGGGTATCACCAGTTGAGGATTCATGAGGCAAACATTCATCGCACAACTTTCCGCACTAGATATGGTCACTATGAGTTCACAGTGGTACCTTTTGGTATCACGAATGCACCATCGGTTTTCATGATCTTGATGAATGGTGTATTCAAGTTATATTTGGATAGATTTGTATTCATATTTGTAGATGATAGCTTGATTTATTCAAGATCAGTTGAGGAGCATGAGGATCATGTGAGGCAGGTTTTGTAGTGTCTTAGGGAGAATCAGCTATACGCCAATTCGGTGAAGTGTGAGTTCTTCCAGACTAAGGTGAGATATCTTGGTCATGTGATTTCAAGAGAGGGTATCACAGTTGATCCCTTGAAGATTCAAGTGATTGTTGATTGGCCAACACCCACTAATGTGGATGATGTGCGCAATTTTATGGGTCTAGCAGGATATTATCGCAGAGATGCTCAATATTTTTCCAGAATAGTCCATCCTATTGTAATACGCTAAAATTGGTCACCTAAACCATGGGCCCCTAATTTCGACAACATCACCAAGGTCCTAAGAAAAGACAATTAAATCAACTTTGAGCCCACAATTAATTAATTCTTCAATCATTTAATGTCACATGGCAAGTGAATTATTCTATATTAATTAAATATTTATTTAATTAACTAAATCATTCCAAAAAAATCATTTTGATAAATTATCCTATTTAATTTATTAAATATCCTAGCATAATTAATTAATTAATAAATTTGCCATTTAATCATAAAAAATGAATTAATTTATTACAAAAGAGGAATCAATATGCAAAGCAAGAGTTAAATTGAAAATAAAATAAAAGAATTGAATTGAGAGAGAAATCAAACTTGAGATATTATTTCTTTCTTCTAAATTGAGAACTTGAAATCAAAAAAGCAATTAAATTGAATTATTAATAATTCTCTAAAATTGGAACTCAAAGCTTTTGAGAAAAGAAATTCAGTTGCATTGAAAAGACTCTTTTCTTGAATAAATCAATGAAATATGCATGGAATTACCTATTTTCATCTCAACTGCATGGAATTAATTGAATTTTATCTCCAATGCAAACTCAGACTTACAATCTGAATGCATTTCAATTAAACTATAATTGAAATCTATCTCAAGGTTAACTGAATCTGATTATTCAATTATTTCAATTATTCTAAATTGTGTTTTTTCTTGATGTCTCTTGTGATTCTCTATAAATTAAGGCTTCATCTCTCATTCAAAACACCCTGGAGATTTATTGTTATTATACAGTTTTTTCTCTGGAGTCATTGAAGATATTGTGCTTGCTTTTTGAGATTATTGCATCTTAGTTTAATTTCTTTTTGCATATTTCATGATTGCTTGAATTCATATAGCTTACTATTCATCCATCTAGAATAATCTTGCATCCATTTAGCTTAATATCATGCTCATATAGATTAAATTCTTTGTCTTGGTGTAGTCTAGTCACTAGTATTGCTTATACAAATCTGAGAGCAAGTCTATACTTGCATCTTTTAGAAGGCAATTGGTCAATTTGTTATGGTTTATGTATTCATGCTTATATCTGTCTAACTATACATGTAATGACTTAATTGAAGTGTTGTGTCTTTCATCTTACAGACTTATTCCACTTTTTCACACACACATTTCTGGTGCCCACCGTGGGGCAGAAGACTAAATATTTTAGCCTCGGAAACTAACTTTTTTCTTATTTTTCAAATTTTTATTTTTTTGGATTTTCGTCCGGATAGTTGCTACAAATTATCGTACTAGTTTTTCCACTCTATCAAATGACAAATGAGAAATATCATGTGATCTCATACGAATTATTGTACAATTTGGTGAGAATCATCGTACGATATTCTATGTTTCTGGATTAAAAGGAAATTTAATTCGTCAAGTTTTCTCATTCAATTTTTATCATACTAACGCTGACCCTGGCTTGTTGTTTGTCTGTCTAAGAAATTTTCATAGCCTAATCAATTTTTACAGGATGCTTGTCAAACAAAGACAATATGACTACTTATTCGTTGTCTTTGCAGGTTTCCCGAGGAGATTCGAGCAAACATTGTGTATTCATTAAATTCATTTTTTAGACACCTAACTTGCTATCTGGTTAATGAACAAATCCGTCTTTCATGTTTTAAGAAAATTCTGAGAGGTAGGAGAGTATGCTCTTGTCTACATAGACAATTAGAAATCCAGACCCTTGAGGCTTTTTCCTAAGTTTGAGATTTGTATAACTTTAGCGGGCCTACCCTCCCAAGGAGCCTTTAAGGCCAAAGCCATTAGGGTTGGTGAGAGGGGAATGAGCCAAGTGGGAAAGGCTAAATGCCAAGTACTCCAACCCACTATAAAATAAATGTGATTTAATGAAAATCAAGTCAACGATAGTGCTCGAGAATAGCTCTCCTCTTTACCTTTGGGTATATTAAACCTTGGTTTTCAAGGCTGGGAGACCTCTTAATTGAGTTTATACCCCGATGCGCTGAACGGATCCCTTACTAGTTCCAATTAAATTTAGAAGCTACTCGGTTCACCTTTGAAAGGGGGGATAATATTTGTGCAAGAGAGATAGTAACTCTCCCAAGACACTTGCCATATTGTGCCCCCATTAGTGTTTGGAGTCGGCTAATACAACGTTGAGAATCCATTGCGTGAGACTCAGCGACCGTATTCTGATTAGCTATTGGGTGTGTACTTGATTCTGCAAGAAATTTATTTCTTCTCTCACCAATTTCCATAGGGTTAGCATGTTGTGATTGGAGTCATTATACATATTGCGTGTTTACTGTGTTTTCGTCCCTGAAACTAAAATTGAAATACCAAAACTGGAGAAAACAATAAACAACTTAGTAGTCGAAACTCTGTCCATGTCAAAACTAGTCTATCCTAATCAAAAGTCTGTCAGTGTCAAAACTCTATCCGTGTCAAAAACTAGTCTATCCTAGTCAAAACTTTGTCTATGTGAAAACTAGTCTATCCTAGTCAAAACTCTGTTTGTGTCAAAACTAGTCTATCTTAGTTGTCCAAAAACTCAGTCCATCTCAAAATTGGTCATCGTCAGTCATTAAAAACTCGGTCTGTCAGAATTTTATCTCTGTCCAATAAACTGTCATACAAGTCTTCTGATTTATTGTTCTGCTACATACCTTCTGGCGTATGAAATTTTATCAGGTCTAACAGTTTGTCGTCTGAGCCTCAGTTCTATGTTGTACGCAATATTATAAGTTGTCGTCCTCCTTAGGGAATTATTGTCTGGTCTCTAATTCCATGTCGTACGAAAAAATATTACATTCATCAGTTTGTCATTTGAGGTATACCTATCTTTCATACGAACATAGGCAACAACTCGTACGAAATTCTATTTCTGTCATCCTGAAGCTATTAAACTATCATCTAGTCCTGTAAAACGTGTTGTACGAATCTCTTATTTTGTCAGTCCAAAATAGTCAAACCTTCCTAAAACACTCTACAACGAGCATAAAACTAGTTATCATCATTCTGAGCATAAACAAATCTGAACAGTGTACTTCTTCCGTAGTGTTGCATGATTTTGTCGATCATCTTTCAGCTAGTTCAATCAATCATTTTATCAAATTTGAGTCACTTAGATAATGTCTTACATATGATAGATCATTCCTGAAACTAGACTGAGTCTTAGTCACTTCTCTTAAATCAAACTAGGTAACTTAGATAAATGTCTTAAACAAGATAGATCTTTCCTGAAACCAGACTCAATCTTAGTTGCTTCTCTGAATCGATACGTTAAACGAACAACTAGCTCCAAATTTGATCTTGACTTTTGCATCACAAACAACTTTAGGTCACATCAGTCAATAAAAATACCTATTGAAACCAAAAGTTCTCGTAAGCTACCAAGGACAAAGGACAATCCTTTTCATATCAAGATAATCTATTTTACGTAAAGGATCCTCTCACTGATAAACCTTCATCATCAGATATGCTATTTTATGATCAAGCCTTGTCTCCCACCATATCTGGAACAAAACAAGAAAGACAAGTTGCTAAACAAAAAACTTATGACAATCTTAGTATCCATGCTACTGATAGTGATTCCTCATCAAGTGAATCTGAAGTCTCTGAACCTCCAGAAATTGATATACAAAAATATTGAAAAAGAAAAAGATTTCCAAAAAATGATGAAGGTTATCATGGCTAGAGAAAAAAGACTATTTTCTAGAACTAGCAAAGCAAGGAGCTAAACTTCCTATTGGTTATAATGTTGAGGCCCTCATCACTAAAGAGGAAGACACACCCTTAGCAATGGTAAACAAATAATTACAAGCGTTACAATATACCCATTTCCTTTTGACAAAAACATTTACATGCCTCCGTTTCCTTCATGAGTGGAGATCCCAAAATTTGACAAATATGATGGTAACTTAGATCCCCAAGACCATATCAGAGAATTTTGTCCTTTATGTATGGAGTTCATGCACGAACAAACGTATCTCATGTGCCTTTTCCTGAGAAGTTTAGGAGGGCAAGCTATGGAATGGTTCTCAAGCCTACCAATGAGAATACAAACTTTTGAAGAATTAATCCAATTGTTTCTACAACAACTCCTATAAAATTTGTCACCCAGTCACTATGATAGAGCTTTGAAATACCAAATAGAAAATAGGAGAGCCCTTTCTCACTTTTCTCCAATGATGGAGAAAGATGTTCTCTAGATATTCATGGCCTATTCTAGATTCTGAGAAGATGGACATCTTCATCAAAAACTTAATCCCTGAATTGAAATATATCTAAATGCAAGTGCACTGTTCATTTAAAAAAATGGTAGATAATTCCCTCGGGATGGAAGATGTGCTTATAAAGAAGGGAGATATCTCACTTTGGAAAGAAACACAACTAGGATCTAGTTCCAAAGAAAAGAACAAATATTGGGAATATGGCAAAGAGAACAAAAAAAACGTTGTTAATGATGGAGTGGTAGACACTGTTAAAGAAAAATCAACTCCACGATATTTAACTTGGCTAGTGGCATGCAAGTACTCAAAGTAGCTGAAACCACAACAGAAAATCCTCCAAAGAAAGTAAAAGAGTGGTTTAAAGAGAAACCTTAGATTTCAAAACCTAAACACAAATTCAATCCTTTGGAAGAATCATACGAATCCACTTTCAAAAATTTATTGGCAAATGATCTGATAACTTTACTAGACAATTCTAAGCCATATGATCTGGAAGTTAAACCAAAATGGTGGAGAGAAAATGAATACTTCAACTACCATTGAAACAAAGGTCATAATACAAACAATTGCCTAAAGCTTAAGCATGAGATTCAAGATCTCATTCACACTGGCAAAATTGTTGTTGGAAATCACACAACTAATGCTGATCACAAAGCTTTTAAAGATCCCTTACTTGTTTATGAACAAGGTGATTCCTCAAAGTCAAAAGGAGGTGCCAGAGTTAATTACAGCTATACCAACAATGACAATGTGATCAACATGATTGAGTCTTCCCAACCTAAATATTGCAATGTGATTATAATCAAAGATAAACAAAACGAATCACAAAATGCAACTGTTGTGACCTACGCTCAAAAGAAAGTCACTCTCCAAGGAGCTAGTTCTTCAACTCCTACTCAAACAACGTCAAACCTACCAACCTCATCAAACAAACAAACAGATACAACATTTGCTAAATTTAAACATCTAACTTCATCATCAACCTCTGGATATAGCATTGTCAAACAACTGAAAAGAACGAATGCTCAAATATCCATCTTTGAATTGCTCAAAATTTCCCCTGCTCATAAAGAGATCCTGGACAAAGTGTTGCTCACAACTAATGTCCCAAAAGACATATATCGATCGGTTTCAATCTATGGTGGGTCACCCAACTTTGCTTCATTATCTTACTTTATCTGAAGAAGATGGCAACTTGTTGAATCACCCACATAACCAACCATTAAACATTGAAGCTATGATCCATAAACACCAAGTTAAACATTGTTTGATAGATGGAGGCATTGGGTTGAATATTTGTACCTATAATCTACTTATAGAGCTGGGCTTTTTTGAAAATTTCATGATCCGACCAAGAAAATAACAATCAAATCTTATGATGAAGAAGAAAGAACCTCTAAAGGTCTGGTACTATTACCAATTAGGGTAGGACCTGTAGAAAGAGATGTTATTTTCTAGGTGCTTGATCTTCCTCTGTCATACAACATCTTACTAGGCAGGCCATGGATTCATGAAATGAAGGCAGTTCCATCTACATATCATCAGTGCTTAAAATTTCCTTATAACGGGGTTGAATTCAATATTCGTATTGATACAAAACCCCCCTACAATGCATTGACAAAGAGTGTTGATACCTTTGTGCCTCATAATAGAGAAACCTCTATAGATAAAAGTTCAGAAATCTTGATGAAGAACTTAGAAAAAAAATTGAAAATCACAGATACTGGCATGGATGGATACAAGATAGAACCAATAATTTCACTCATTTCTCTTCCTCCATCACCCAGACAGTCAGGAAAACCATCAGAGGTTATGAAGCCATAGACTTCCAGTCCAAATGTCATAAATGACGGTCTCTTTGTACAATCCTCTACTTCCCTTGCAGATGAAATAGAAGAGGATGTTGTTCTCAAATGTCTTTTCAAAGAAGATAGTGAAAACAAAGAAGTAAGACATTATGAGATTTCTCTAACACAATATGGTCTAGGATAGATAATGATTCAATGCATGGGATATTCAGGTACTGGTCCTCTGGGAAAAAATCAAGGAGGTATTATTGAACCTATTCATCTACAAACTAAGTCTACAAATGACAAAGTGGGACTGGGATATAATCCAGGAAAGACATCAGACCAAAACCATGCTTCTAAGTCTAAGTGGAAGAAAAAGACACTACCTTCAATATCACAGGAAGTAAACACTCAACAAATTCAAGAAGAGTGTGAAAAAGAACAAGAAGAACTATCAATCAAGAGAGAGGAAATACTTAGTACTCAAGTCCCAATGATATCAACTATAACATTACAAGGAGTAGAAATTCCAGAGGAGATGAGAGAAGAGGTCGAAAGAATCAGAGAATTGTTTGCACTACTGAAAAATTCCAGTCACATACATTGGTATATAACAAGTAGATGATTCAAAAAATGGCTCGAATGAGTATGAATGGGGTCCAGATCATCTCTTAGATACATCTAGTATAGAAATTATAGAAGAGTCCAATGATATCATAGATGACACACAAGAGTTGATATTCTTAAAACTACAAACATAGATGAAAGAAATCAGACTAAAAAGACAAGCAGACTATGAACAAAAGCTGAAAAGAGGAAGGACACAAGAAAATTCTTCACCTACTATGTCTCCCTCTAATAGGACAGAACAAATCAGGTATGGAGCTACACAAGAAGAATTGGAAGCTACAAAAATAGAACCAATCATTAGTCCAGAAGAAGCTGAATGAATTAGAAGACATAAATTCATAGAATCATCAAGGTTATGTCAACATGTATGTCAGATACAAGTGATAAATGAACTAGATCATGAAGGAAATTGCAACATCAAAGATGTAGGTATTGACACTATACATACATTCACTCAATTACTTGAAGAAGAGTCAGAAACTTCCTCTTATGACTGTGATGACTCCGACAATAGTCCTATTGATGACAATACCTATTGAATATCAAACTCTTACTCCTCTATCATGGATATCGAGAATCTGTCTACTGATCTTATTACTGTCGAACCACGATATGTAGTCCATTCTAGCATAGAAAATGGTGCTACGAGTAGGTCTATTAGATTTGGTCAACTAAATATTAACGTGCACTTCAATGATCATGTTGTAACTATTTCTAGTCTTGAGACATTTATGTAAGGTAGCCTTCTAGAACTCGACTTGTCGGTCTGAGGTTATGATGACAATACCGTGAACTCCCTTGAACCTGTTCAAACTTTATCCTTGGTACATCTTGATCTAATTGACTATAGTCTCCATAATCAACCTATGAATGTACCTATATTTGCCAATGACTACATGTTAGCCTACTACCTCAATGCAATTGAACCAATGGACTCTTCCACCAGTGAATATAGTGAGAACATGACTAAAATAGATATCAAGTATATTAATTACAAAAATCAAAAGAAGAAAAATAAATATCTAATGGCAAAAATCACATTGTGGCAGTGTCAGAATCAAAAATAGAAAAAATAAAGGATGTACCTAAGGGTGAAAACCTATTTGAGGCACCTGAAGGTGAGATACTTGATATATACTGCCAACTCATTTCCAGGAAAGGTCTTCTATATTGATTGAACCAACTCAACCAGTAAATAATGGGAGTCAAGAGACACCACATATCATCCACTTAGCTCAATCATTATCAGCAGAAGAGTTAAAAGATTTCAGCAATCTCTTTCTAGAAAACAAGATCAACTTTGCATGGACATACTCTGATATGTTGGGTTTAGATCCTGATCTCATCATGCACCATCTTTCTATTACACTAGGAGTTAAACCAGTCAAGCAAAAAATCCGCAAGATGCACCCTCATGTGGCACTGCTTGTTAAAGCTGAGTTGGAAAAATTGTTAAAAGCTGGATTTATCAGAGCAATAGACTATGCAGAATGGATTTCAAACATAGTACCTGTATCAAAGGTAGACAAATCTATTAGAGTTTGCACAGACTTTAGGGATCTCAATAAAGCATGTCTGAAAGATGATTTTCCATTGCCTAACATTGATATGATAGTGGATATGACTGCTGGATATGAGATGTACTCACTAATGGATGGATTCTTCGGTTATAATTAGATCAAAATAGCTCCTAGAGATCAAGAAAAGACAACTTTCACCTGTGCATGGGGAACCTTCTGTTGGAACGTCATGCCATTTGGGCTAAACAACAGAGGAGCAACTTACTAAAGAGTAGTAACTACTATCTTTCATGATATGATGCATAAGAACATGGAATATTATGTTGATGACACTTTAGTAAAGACTATCAAGAGATCCACACATATTCAAGAGTTAGGCCTCATACTAGATAGAATGGAAAAATTCAAGCTCCGACTAAATCCTAAAAAGTGTGCATTCAGAGTGACATCTGGTAAACTAATTGGTTATATTATTTCAAAGAAAGGAATTGAGGTTGATCCTGAGAAGGTCCAAGCTATAATGGAAATACCACCTCCAAATAATATCAGTCAAATGAGAAGTCTACAAGGACGTCTCCAGTCAATCAGACGCTTTATTTCTCAGCTAGTAGATAAGGCTCAACCTTTCACAAAGGTATTAAGGAAAGGACTAACATACAACTGGGATCAATAATGTGAACAACACCTTCAAAAAATCAAAGAATACCTATCTAATCCACCAATATTGATGCCATGAAATCAAGGTAAACCATTGATCCTATACATATCAGCTACTGATTCGTCATTGGGGGCTCTTCTGGCACAACAAGATGGAAATAAAAGAGAGAAAGCTATATATTACATCAGCAGAACATTGGTGTCTTATGAAATGAATTATACTATAATAGAAAAAACATGCTTGGCATTAGTATTTGCATCACAAAAATTGAGACACTACATTTTAGCACATTCCATCAAGCTAGTAGCTAAGATTGATCCGCTCAAATATCTTCTCAACAAAGCAACACTTACAGGAAGGTTGGCTAAATGGGTCATGGTTCTTATAGAGTTTGATATTGAATATGTGGGAAGCCATCAAAGGACAGGTAATTTCATATCACTTTGTTGATGCTCCACTTGAAAACACTCAACCTTTGCATATATAATTCCCAGATGAATCAATAATGCACCTTACTCAACAATCATGGAAGATGTTCTTTGATGGGTTTTTCACTCAACATGGTTTCGGTGCTGGAATAATTTTTATTACTCCTCAAAAGTATTCAATCCCGAAGGCTTATAATATTCTTTTCCCTTGCACAAACAACATTGCAGAGTATGAAGCTTTGGTAAATGGGATCAAGCTGGCTATCGAATGGAAGGTTTTGGAATTACACATCTATGGAGATTCTCAACTAATTATCAATCAAATCAATGATACATATCAGACTTATGATGAGAAACTGATGCGCTATAAGAGAATGGTGGATGATCTCAAGAAATATATTACTTTTGTATCATTCCAGCAGATTCCCAGATTCGCAAACAGAGCAGCAGATGATATGGCCACCTTGGCATCCATACCAGAGTTACAAGAATATAATTTTCGCTTTGAATTCCTGGTGGAAGAGTTACATTACCCTGCCTATGATTCTCCTAAGTCCCAAATGGTCTATTCTATTATTGGACATGACTCATCTCACTACAACCATATTTACTCTTATCTACAAGACTAATTTGTCCTAGAAAATCTTACCCGTAATGAGAAAAGGAACCTAATCCGAAATGCTTCATGGTACATCATCATCGCTAATGACCTATTTAGGCGAGGTTTGGATAGTACTTTTCTTAGGTGTCTAGAAAATGAAGAGTCCCAATGTGCATTATTAGAAGTCCATGAAGGTATTTGTGGATCTCATTCGAATGGTCTTGCTTTAGCTCAGAAACTACTAAGGGCTGGCTACTACTGGCCAGACATGGAGAAAGACACTATAAAGTTTTCTAAAACTTGTTAGAAGTGTCAGCTACATGGGAATATCATACATGCTCGAGAAAGGGATCTCATACCCTTCATTACACATTAGCCTTTTTAGCAATGGGCCTTTGACCTCAGTGGTCAATTATATCCTGCATCATCCAACAGAGACAAGTTTATCATAACTGTCACTGAGTATTTCACTAAGTGGGTAGAAGAGGTTCCGCTCATCAAATCAACTAGTAAACAAGTAGCTCTGTTCATCCTTAACTATATCATATACAGGTATGGGATACCTTCATCCATTGTGATTGACAATGGAGGACAATTCTAGAATAAAGATCTAGACGAGCTTTGTGAGAAATTCAAAATCAAAAAGTACTAGTCATTCGTATATTACCATCAAGGAAATGGACAAGATGAAGCATCTAACAAAAATCTGTTGACTATCTTACACAAAATAGTGAACAAATCTAGGAGGGATTGGCATCTGCAGCTCAATCCTACACTATAAGCTTATAGAACAAGTATTAGAACACCTACTAGAGCTACACCTTTTTCTTTGGTGTATGGATCCAAAGAAATATTACCTATTGAAGTAGAAATACCATCTTTGAGAGTTTCTTTGCAAGGTCTTGTTACTGATGAAGACTACAAAATATCTAGATTGCAAGAACTCGAGTTGCTAGATGAACATCGACAAGTGGCATTTGATCATTTGAGAGTGTATCAAAAGAGAATATCTAAGGGATATTACAAGAAGGTTCGACAACGAGAATTTTAGGTTGGTGACCTTGTTATGAGAGAAAATCCTAAAACTCAACAGTTTCGAGACAAGAAAGGGAAGTTTGAACCCAACTGGCTGGGTCCCTACATCATTACTACAGTCTTTGGCTCTGGTGCCTATCAGCTCTCAACATCAGAAGGAGAACAACTCCATGAATAGATTAACACCATCTACTTGAAAAAGTTCTTCACCTAGTATTCTCTGCTCCAGCAACTTGTACAACTGAAAAATGTCCTGAAAAAAAAAAAAAAAACTTTGCCAAGTAGGTGAAAACATGGCAAACAGGTGCCTCTTATACTCAAACACTCCATCTATCAATGCAACATTGGAATTTCCTGCTTTCATGCATCTTTGATTTCACTTGTACATATATTTTAGTCGCTTTTGTGACATTCTGGTTCTTTTAGAACCCTCGTAGCTTGAAACTGATCAATGTCCTAGTCTTAGGGTAATTGATTGAGCAATTTACGTGTCCTAAGCGGTATCAACCAAGTCATCATTCAATCAGTGATACCTGACCATCCAATCTAAGTCAACCACTTGTCTCCTAACTACTGAAGAGTTTTATCACTAAGTACACAAGCAAAACAAAATTACTGAAAACAATCACTAAATAGTTTGAGATATGCATGAAATTTTCTTTGCGTGCTCTCTTTTATATTGGTTTTCAATTATTATTCCCTCTGAGTAACTCGAGGAAGTCTATCTTGACTAAGAGGAGCAAGGATTGGGGGCATAATACTTTCTTTGTTTTCTGCTTGTAGGAATGATTCCGATGATCTGGAAACATCTTATTAGCTGGGTGTCTATGATAAGAGCCTTCACATCAAGGTGAAATCACCACACATACCTCAACTCCACTTATTTGTATGCTACAGGAAGGTTGGCATCATTTCTTTGTCTGTTTTGAGGGAATTTCTTTAAATGTGCAATTCAGATGCATGCGTAATCTGTCCAAGGATATGAACGAAAAAAGGGTCATTGCAGACAAGATAATTAATATTGCACATGAAAAGGAAGGAACTCTATTCTGCCTCCTATATTTGTTAATGCTCAGTGATGAAAATTAAACATTCCAAATCTAGTGACTAGTTTAAGTTGCATTCATTCTGCATTTTCTGCATTTCGAGTGATTTCTGCATGATAACAATCATCTCTTTATCTTCTGAATGCGAGTTTAAAGTATCATCATTTCTTGACTATGTGGTCTATTTTTCATCATTTCTCCGATCAAGTACTTGTGTATTGAGATGTTAGCTACATACATAAGCATCTTATATAGATCCATACATTTCATTATATACATTCATTGCCATTCATATTATTGTACGAAAAGTAATTTTTTTTGGCATTACTAGTTACTCATTTTCATTATTTATTTACATGTGAAAAGAAACAAAAACAAACATCCATATCATCTGCATTACATACATCCATACTGAACAAATATGCATACATATAGAATAAAGCAAATAAAAAAACATCTCATAATCAATCAACACACGTACGATGAAGTCAAATCAAGATCTCATATATATCATCATAAATATCTCGAAGTACAAATAAAAGTCTCAGGGGACAAATGATATCAACTATCATCTACAATCTCCCATCGGAGTAAGAACCGTATGGGCTATAAAAAATGGGGTATATAACAAAATTTAAGAGCTAAAAAAATCTAGCTCTCTGCCTCTCCCTCATCGCCAGGTGGTGGAGGAGGTGGAGCCTGCTGACCAGTATCCTGCCTAGGTGCCCGAGCTCCCTAAGATCGAGCTATATAATAAGAATATGGAACCACCTGATGTGCTACAAGAACTGCTATGCTATATGCTGCAACATAATAGGCCACTCGACTAGTCTGATGTAAAACCTCTCACTGGAGATTATCTCACTCCACCCTCATCTCTGCGACCTGACGATCGCGCTTCACTCTAAGCTCTGCCAACTGTTGGTCCCACTCCGTAAGTTGTGTCTGAGCCATTCTCAACTATGACTATAGACCCAGTAATCTCACTCTCATCGACCAAGCTGCATCAGCTACCCCCTACTCCCTCACAGGCTCTCCGCCTCTATCTTCGCCTCCATATCCACCTCTATCTCCACCCTATTCATTCCTCCTCTACTGTACCTATCTAAAAGCTGCTCACTCCTCCTCTCCTCCACCCTCTGCTATCCTAACACCACTCATCCTCACACCAACAACTCCTAGGGATCCACCCTCTCCTCTCTGTTGTTGTCTCATCCCAGCTAGTACCCTACTGCTTCTCGCACTAGGATCACTACCGGCTGACCTAGGAGTGTCGGCTCTCTATCCCTGTCCTTGTCTCTCCCCCAGTGCCTATCCCTGTGTCTGTGCAGGGGCATCATCCTCAATCTCCTCTATGAGAGGTGCCTACTCAATTGGATCTGTAAACCTATGGAATGGATGCTACTGGAACCAATCCCTGTACTTGGGAAATACCCCCGCATCTACAATGTCATCCAGGTAGTCCCACCAAAGTCATTGTAACCTTGCCAGCGCTTGCATTCTCAATGCATATGACAACCTAGGGGCCCATCCTCATCTCTCCTAATCTGCATAATGAGCATAGGTGGTGAACTCCTATGAAATCCCTTGAGGCCTACTATACTGCCTCATGACTCAAGATACAAAAAATCACTCAATAACCATCACAAATTTATCGATAAGAGGACGAGTCATGGACATATCTCTCCGCACAGCTGTCCAGTCATCCCAAATCTTGAGAACCCTATATGGTCTCCATACAACAACTATCAAGTCATCTAGTTGTCGTCTCTAGTACTTTGTCTTGCCCAGATGGGGCTGAGTAACGTAGTCTGAATATCTATAAACTATTAGCTATTGTGGATCTCTGGCATCATCCATAATAGGTCTGCAAACTAGGAGATGCTCCCAGGCCCATATCTATAAAACCAAGACCCCTACTGGCATGCTCTTCCCCTCTTTGTACACAACCTCATGCATCTCATGATACACGTGGGCTAATAGACAAGAACCCCATCCTAATCTCTCAGGATGATCCACCAATCTCTCTAGCATCTTTGCCTAGCCGCATAAGAAACCCTGTTGTCCCCTATCTGACATAATGAAGCAACCAATGAATCCTGCCAAGACACATGCCAAGGGAAACTCCTCACTATACCTGGCTATCATATCATCCCAACTGATAGCTCACGAAAGGATGTCCTCATAATGAAAAACACATCTCAATGATAATATACCAGGACGCTGAGTCGAATTGTAATCAACCTTATCCCCAACAAATGGAATCCTCAGAATCCTGTAAACATCCTTTGGAGTGATGGTCATCTCCCCAACTGGTAAATGAAATGTGTTATGCTCAGAATGGAATCTCTCAACTAGTGCAGTGAGCATCCAATAATTCACACGAATATCTGGCATCTGTAGAAGGTGGGTAAACTCACACAAGTCGATATGTTCTCTATCTATATCGGATAACTCTTGAACTAGCCTCATAGTAGGAGGATAGACACATTGGAAAAGAACATGTGGAAATCGAACCTGCAAGAATTAGACAATAGAGCATCAAAAAGTCATTCAAATTTTCTATAAGATAGCTTAAACATCATGCAAATCCAAATACATCAATTACCAAAACAAATTTTCATGTTTGTACCCTTAAAAAAGCTCATTATTTTTTATACGACATTTCATAGTTCAGGTAGAAACTCGTACGAGTCAGGAATAGCTATAGCATGACAAAAGACTCCAATACGGCAAAAGATATATATATATATATATATATATATATATATATATATATATATATATATATATATGGTCTTCTAAGAAAATTTTCGTACGATAAATGGGGATGTCTAGCACAACAAAACTAATGGCCTGAAACGATGAAACACTAAAGGACAATTTGTCGTATGAGACACATTGTCTTCTCACATGACAAAACAACACGAATAGAATTTTAAATGACTAAAAAAGCAAAAAATTCAACAAAAAATTCAAAATTGATGACATAAATAGGCATAAGATTAGTCACTCACCGTTGGCTCGTATTTCCACGGTTGATTATGATGTCTTTGGCACTCAAATTGGTGCTCCTAGATTAGAATGACCATTTTTCTTTGCATAAGGATTTTCAAATTTCAAACTTGGAGAGGTTAAAATGAATTGAAAATGAGACTTTGACCCCTTATATAGCCCAAAACCTAATTTTTCAACTTGCTCTGATGGATATGAAAATTGTACCCTTATCTAATTTGCCCATCCTGATTCCATTTTCAGGATCGAAATCAAAATCTGAGATCGTTCTTCTAGTCAATTTTGCACAACCTAGACCACTTATCACTTTCCTCAAATTCTCATTCTTTTCTTCAATGTGTGCTCAATTTCTCATCAATCATCGCTAAATCTTCAAATATTCCTCTAACAAAATCTTTATGCTCAAGTAATTATCATCACCAACAATTGCCTATAATAATCATGTACCCTCACTCTTTTTTATTTCGCTCCCTAGGTGGCATACTCATGACCTCATGACCTACATCTTCAAATTCGAGAAAATTTATTCAAATCTTCATCAAAAGTTGAGAAAAAATCTTTTCAACTAAAGAAAATCAAACAAATTATTATTCGCTAGGGGCATATCAATTTCATTGCTTCAAATCAAGCTGATATTTGTCTTCATTTGAATCGGTCTCTTAACGTTAATCAATTTCATCACTTTTCATCAAGCTGATTATTTGTTTAAACTCAATCAAAAGTTTAAAGAGTATCTTTGATCACATGCTCAATCTAAGCAAGTTTTCAGTTTCATCACATCAAATCAAGCTAGATACTTTATCTTCGCTCATCGTGTCTTGATCCATCAAGTTCAAGATCAATTTTATCTTCGCTCACTGTGTCTAGTTCAATCAAGTCCTACATCAGTAAGATCTTCTTCTTGATCAATCAAGTTCAAGTTCAATATCTTTGCTCTCTATCGGTCCTAGTTCAATGAAGTTTGGGATCGGTTTCGCTTTAATCAACTCTGTTCAGCTTCATTGCTTCAAATCAAGCTGAACACCTTGCTCTTCATCTGGTTCATGATCAATCAAGTTCAGAACTAGTATCTCCTAGACATCAACTATTCTTTGAACCAATGCGCTGCTCGCACATTAATTCAAAGATAGAAAAATGCAATACCCTAAAATTGGTCACCTAAACCATGGGCCCCTAATTTTGACAACATCACCAAGGTCCTAACCAAAGACAATTAAATCAACTTTAAGCACACAAATAATTAATTCTTCAATCATTAAATGTCACATGGAAAGTGAATTATTTTATATTAATTAAATATTTATTTAATTAATTAAATCATTCCAAGAAAATCATTTTGATCAATTATCCTATTTAATTTATTAAATATCCTAGCATATTTAATTAATTAATAAATTTGCCATTTAATCATAAAAAGGAATTAATGTATTACAAAAGAGGAATCAATATGCAAAGCAAGAGTTAAATTGAAAATAAAATAAAAGAATTGAATTGAGAGAGAAATCAAACTTGAGATATTATTTCTTTCTTCTAAATTGAGAACTTGAAATCAAAAAAGCAATTAAATTGAATTATTAATCATTCTGTAAAATTGGAATTCAAAGCTTTTGAGAAAAGAAATTTAGTTGCATTGAAAAGACTCTTTTCTTGAATAAATCAAAGAAATATGCATGGAATTACCTATTTTCATCTCAAGTGCATGGAATTAATTGAATTTCAGCTCCAATGCAAACTCAGACTTACAATCTGAATGCATTTCAATTAAACTATAATTGAAATCTATCTCAAGGTTAACCGAATCTGATTATTCAATTATTTCAATTATTCTAAATTGTGTTTTTTCTTAATGTCTCTTGTGATTCTCTATAAATTAAGGCTTCATCTCTTATTCAAAATACCCTGGAGATTTATTGTTATTATACAACTTTTTCTCTAGAGTCATTGAAGATATTGTGCTTGCTTTTTGAGATTATTGCATCTTAGTTTAATTTCTTTTTGCATATTTCATGATTGCTTGAATTCATATAGCTTACTATTCATCCATCTAGCATAATCTAGCATCCATTGAGCTTAATATCATGCTCATGTAGATTAAATCCTTCATCTTGGTGTAGTCTAGTCACTGGTATTGCTTATACAAATATGAGAGCAATTCTATACTCACATCTTTTAGAAGGCAATTGGTCGATTTGTTATGGTTTTATTATTCATGCTTATATCTATCTAACCATACATGTAATGACTTAATTGAAGTGTTGTGTCTTGCAGCTTAGAGACTTATTCCACTTTTTCACACACACACCTATCACTTCTCTTCAAAGGAAAGCGAAGAAGTTTGTTTAGACAAAGCAGTGTGAGAAAACATTTCGAATCCTTAAGGACCGTTTGACTAGTGAACCTATTCTAGCAGTGCCAGACCCTTTGGGGAATTTTGTGGGGTCTAGGAGTAGTGTTGATGCAGAATGGTCATGTGATTGCATATGAGTTGTGAAAACTTAAAGATCATGAGCAGAATTATCTCACCCATGGTCTAGAGTTATGGTAGTGGTTCAAGCTTTAGTTAGATGGATGCATTTTCTTCTTGGGCATCGATTCGAGTTGCATAGTGAGCATCGTAGTTTGTGGTATATCTTCACACAATCAAATTTGAATGCTAGGTAGAGGTGTTGGATGGAGGTTTTATGTGAGTATGACTTTGACGTGAGATACATTTAGCGTAAGGAGAATGTGGTAGTGGATGCATTGAGCCGCATGAGGTATGAGATTTTTGTTGGCATTATAACAAGCAAGGAGAGATTGTTGGCATTTATATAAGGATATTGAGAAGGTTGTTGATAATTATGGATATAACTGATTAAGGATGTTTTACTGTCTTAATATTATTATTTTGTCGTTGATGTCAAGAAATTGATTTTCTAATTTTGTATGATGTTGCCATATCTTGAGAAGTATGATTTGATGAGTATAAAGATGTCGGTAAAAGACACAGAAAGAATATGATGAATAAGGGGAGGAATAAGTTATTCAATGGGCAACTATTACTGAGTTAGACAATGATGAGATCATGATGTTTAGATTGTTTTGATATCGTACATATGTTATTGATTGAAAGGTTAATACTATACTATGTTACCAAGCAAAGAACCTAGTCGGTAAACCCTAAGGTTATCGCTATCGGTTAATGAAGGCAGAATGTCTACCGAGTGAAGTTTAGTATTTACCGAGTTGTAACAGAATGCATTAAATGATTACATGCATTATTTAATGAAGGAAGCTGATGAGATGGCTATGATTAAATGATTGGTATGTCATGAATGAAGTTTGTTAAAGAATCTATGGCAAAGGAAAATCGACAGGAAGATCTACAGCTTAGATTGAACCGCAATACCCTAGCACAAGTTCCAAGGCAGGGTAAATCATTTTCATATCGAAGGATACATTGAACTTGGTCAAAGTTTGAAGATCTGATGGCTATGATTGGTCATGGGAAATGTGATCAAGGAGATTAAGCGGTTGGCGAATTGTTTATCAATAAGGAACTGTTGATAAACAATGTATGCGAGCAAGTGTATGCATAAGGATGCTACACAGTGATTACCGAGCACAGAAGCTTGAAGACCTATTTGAATAAATAGAGTATAGAGCCCAACAGATGGAAAAGATTAGTCTTATATTGTATTGAGCTAATAAGAATCTCCTTTAGCATTTTAGATGTGAAGTTGCAGATAGATTTATATTACTGTTATTTTGTAAAGTGACAAAAAATCTCTTAACTGAGTGGACTTAACAGTCTTATATGTAAAACCCTCTAGCAAGGTGACATTCTGATTGAGTGTTTGAAATCCTTTAACAAGGTCACTTCTAACAAGGTGAAGATCCTAACAGATTTGAGGGAAATCCCTTAACCGGGTCACATCTAGCAATGTGTTTGTAGTCTTTAACAAGATTTTCTTTTAACCGAGCATAATCTAGAAGAGTATATTTCTTAGTGGGTCTAAAATCCATAGTGGTTTTTCCCTATTTGGGTTTCCATGTTAAATCTGGTGTTATGAGTATTATGATGTTTATATGCTTTTGAGTTTGCATGTTTAGCATTTTTGGTTATATTACTGAAGTATAAGTTATCAAGATTGAATCTGATGTTTTTATGGAAGATTAAGTTTGTATGATTCACCCCCCCTCTCATCTTATTAGCTTGGCATCTATCAAAACTATGAATTGGTATCAGAGCTTTGGACTCCAAAAGAAAAAGTTTAAAGGTACTTGAGGCAAAGATCCAAAGATGTATAAGAGGGATGCACCAAAACTGAACAAGTCAAGTTTCTCTACATGGCAGAAAAGGATGAAGTTGCACCTATCAGGAGTTAGAGAATATGTTGTATATTACCTGGAGAATGATTTCATTACATCGAGCACCTATCCATTGACAATGGAAGAGATAAAGGCAAAGCAAGAACATATACAAGCAATGATTGAAATAACATCTGCATTGATCGATTTAGAATTTAATGATTTAGAAGGCTGCAATGATTCAAAGGCAATTTGGGACAAGCTCATATCTATGTATGGAGGAGATGAACATGTTCAAAGAGAAAAAGTGGATAGTCTAAGAGGACAACTTGAATCTATGAGGATGAATGAAGGTGAGAACATAACCTAGTATAGTACAAGACTAAAGGAGATTGTCAATCAAATCAAAGGAGCAGGTGGAACTATTGAAGAAAAGGATATAACAAGTAAGTTGTTAAGAACCCTTCGACTAGCTTATGGAATCCGAGTCTCTGGAATCAATGAATTGAGGTCTGTACCTAATATGCCAGTTTCTTTAGATGCTACTATTGGTAAGCTAAATGCATTTGAGTTAAGTAACTTTGATAACAATGGGTCATCGGTAAATAAAGTTCAATCTGCATTTAGTTGTTTTCATCTTGATGAATCTAATGATTACAATGAAAGAAAGTATAAGTACTTTGAAGGAGATCACAGTGGAGAAAGTGAAAGATTTCGTAAGAACATGGAGGAAGTACACAAACTATATGAGGAAATCAGAAAGAAAGAAGAGTTTGAAGCACTATTAGCCAGAAGGTTACCAAGAGGCAAAGGTAAGTATAAAGGAAAACTACCTTTGAAATGTTTCAATTGTGATAAGATAGGACATATGGCTTCTAACTGTCTTGACAAAGATTCTACTGAAAAGAGAGATTACTGAGATGATAGACAGAAAGATAATCATTACAGAGAACACCGAGACTTCAAAAGAAGAGACAGAAAGCCATGCTTAATAGCCGATGAGGAATCCAATGATGATAAATTAGATGAAACTGATACAGAGGAAGTAGTTTATGTGGCTATCAAAAATGGATCAGATGAAGAAAGGTATGAAGAAAAAGCCCTTATATCTGACATAAATACTAATGATTCTTGGATCATAGATAATGGATGCTCACATCACATGATAGGTGATAAACACATGTTTGTTATGTTAGAAAACTATGATGGAGGCTATGTAATATTTGGTAATGATGCACCATGTCTGGTAAGAGGTAAAGGATCTATAACACTTCTTGACAATGCAAGATGCAATGATGTTTATTGGGTTGAAGGTTCGAAATACAATTTGTTGAGTGTAGCACAGCTAAACAATACAGGATACCGAATAGAATTTCAGAAAGGAATTATCAAAGTTCATGACAAGAATGGAAAGTTAGCTGCTACCAGGACACAAACAAAAGGTAACACATTTCACCTTGACTCAAATCGGAATAAATGTCTGTATGCAAAGATAGATGATACCTGGTTATGGCATAAAAGGTTTTGTCATGTAAATTTTGATAATCTGATCAAAATAAGCAAGAAGCACCGAGTAAGAGGTCTACTGAGTTTGGAAAAGCCTGAGAATGCTATGTGTCGAGGATGCTAGATGGGCAAAATGACAAGATCAAGCTTTACAAGTAAGTCTTACACTTCTAAGGGAATTTTAGATCTTGTGCACACTGATCTTTGTGGTCCTATGAAAGTTCAAAGTTATTATGGTGATAAATATTTCATATTATTTGTGGATGATTACTCAAGGATGATGTCAGTTATGTTTTTTAAAGAAAAATCAGAAGCTTTTCAAATGTTTGAATGGTACAAGGCAAGAGTTGAAAATGAAACAGGAAGACAACTGAAATGTAAAAAATCAGATAGAGGAGGAGAGTTCACATCTGATGAGTTCAACTTATTCTGCAATGATCATGGTATAAAAAAAACAAGTCTCTGCACCGAGAACTCCACAACAAAATGAAATTGCTGAGAGAAGAAATAGATCTATTGTGGATTGTGCCAGAACCTTGATGATTGAAAAGAAAGTGCCACAAACATTTTGGAGAGAAGCAATAAGCACAACAGTTTACACTCTGAACTGAGTACAACTGAAGAAAGGTACTATGAAGACACCATATGAAATCTAGTATGATAAGAAACCTAATGTAAGTTGTTTTAAAATCTTTGGAAGTAGATGCTATGTACACAAGGATGATAGAAATGGCAAGTTTGATCAGAAAAGAGAAGAAGGAACATTTCTTGGTTATTCTTCTAGAAGTAAAGCATTTAAATGTCTGATCAAATCATCTAAAAAAATAGTAGAAAGTGCAAATGTGAAAATTGATGAATTTGCAGAAAGAAATGATGAAGGAAATTTAAAGGAACTAGAAGATTATGATGAATTTGTCTATGTTCAACTAACAAGTCCTACCGAGAAAACTGCTAAAGGAAATGAAGAAAATATCCAGTTACCTAGTGATGAATAAGATCATACAGAGCCTGTATTAGCCAAGTATGTATTAGCCAAGTATTAGGAACAAACTAAGACAGAACACATGTTTGATATCTGAATTTGAACCAAGGGTAGTGAAATAGACATTTAACAGTGAAGATTGGATAAATGCTATGATAGAAGAGATTGATCAAATCAAGAAGAATGACACATGGACACTAATCCCAAGACCGAAGGATAAAAATGTAATCAATACAAAATGGATTTTCAGAAACAAGCTGAATGAAAAAGGAGAGGTCATTCGAAATAAAGCAAGGCTAGTTTGCAAAGGTTATGGCCAAGAAGAAGGAATTGATTATGGTGAGACTTTTGCACCTGTGGCTAGACTAGAAGGAGTAAGAACATTGTTGGCATATGTTGCTTAAAGGAATTTCAAGGTATATCAAATGGATGTCAAATCTACATTTCTGAATGGTATATTAGAAGAAGAAGTTTTTATTGAACAACCTAAAGGATTTGTTGAAGACAAGAATAAAGATCAGGTATGTAAATTGAACAAAGCTTTATATGGTCTAAAACAAGCACCTAGAGCATGGTATGAAAGATTTCACTCTTATTTAATCAAGATTGGTTTTCTAAGAACAAGTGAAAACAACAATATGTACATGAAGAATGATGAAAATGGAATATTGATCTCAGCCATATTTGTTGATGATATTATATTTTGTGGGAATGACTCTCTATGTAAGAACTTTGGAAATGAAATGAGAAAAGAATTTGAGATGTCATTAATCGGTGAGATAAAGTATTTTATAGGTTTACAGATATGGCAAATGAAAGATGAGATTTTCATTACTCAATCCAAGTACATAAAGGAAATCTTGAAGAAATTTGGAATGGAGGATTCAAAACCAGTAAGTACTCCTATGACTACCAACTGTAAACTATCAAAGACTGATGAATCTGCATCTGTTGATGAGACACTTTACCGATCCATGATTGGAAAGTTGCAATATGTTGTTCACAATAGGCCAGACATAGCACATGTAGTAGGTATAGTTGTAAGATTCTCTGCAGATCCTAAGGAGACACACATGATAGCAATCAAGATAATTTTTAGATACTTGAAAGGCACTGAGGATTATGGCTTAGTATATCAAAAAAGAAATGATTTTGATTTAAAAGTTTATACTGATGCTGATTGGGCAAGCAACATTGATGATAGAAAAAGCACAAGTGGGGGAGCTTTCTTTTTAGGAGAAAGACTAGTGAGTTGGCTTAGCAAGAAACAAGGATGTGTTTCACAGTCAACAACAAAAGCTAAATATGTTGCTGCAATATTGAATTCTACCAACATAGCATGGATCAAGCAACTATTGGAAGGTATAAATGAGAAAGTTACCGAGCCAGTAAATATATTCTGTGACAATACTAGTGCCATTAACATTTCAAAGAATCATGTTATGCACTCTAAGACAAAGCACATCTCTATCAAATATCATTATCTTAGAGAAGAAGCTCAAGAGAAGAAAGTGGTGTTGGAGTATGTTAGCACAAAGGAACAAATAGCAAATATCTTCACCAAGCCACTGCCAAGGGACACTTTTGAGTATCTCAGAAGTAAGTTAGGGGTCCTACCCCTATCTTCTACTCACTGACCGAGTTCGGTGGAGGCATCAATTCGATGACTCTATAGAATATCTTTTAGGAGTTGATGCTGATTTAAACACTTTAGGAGTTGAGACTAAGTTGACACATAACAATAGGAAATCACTTCATACAGGAAGAAATTATATTTTAGTTCTTTACTTTTTGGCATTGTTGTAAAAGGGGGAGAAGACTGGAGAAGATTGTAGAAAAGAAGAAAAGAAAGACTGAAGAGAAAAGAAGAGAAGACTAATGTATGGGGGAGAATTTTGATGACAGAAGGAGAGCATTTCAGCATTTCAGAATCTCACAGCAATCCGAATCAATTAGGTCAAATCAATTGGTTTTGCCATCAATTCCAAAGGGGGAGATTGTTGGCATTATAACAAGCAAGGAAAGATTGTTGGCATTTCAACAAGGATATTGAGAAGGTTGTTGATGATTATGGATATAACTAATTAAGGATGTTTTACTGTCTTAATATTATTATTTTGTCATTGATGTCAAGAAATTGATTTTGTAATTCAGTATGATGTTGCCATATCTTGAGAAGTATGATTTGATGAGTATAAAGATGTTGGTAAAAGACACAGAAAGAATATGATGAATAAGGGGAGGAATAAGTTATTCAATGGGCAACTATTACCGAGATAGACAATGACGAGATCATGATGTTTAGATTGTTTTGATATCCTACATATGTTATTGATTGAAAGGTTAATACTATACTATGTTACCGAGCAAAGAACCTAGTCGGTAAACCCTAAGGTTATCGCTATCGATTAATGAAGGTAGAATGTATACCGAGTGAAGTTTAGTATTTACCGAGTTGCAATCAAGTTGTAATAGAATGCATTAAATGATTTCATGCATTATTTAATGAAGGAAGCTGATGAGCTGGCTATGATTAAATGATTGGTATGCCATGAATGAAGTTTGTTAAAGAATCTATGGCAAAGGAAAATCGGTAGGAAGATCTACAGCTTAGATTGAACGACAATACCCTACCACAAGTTCCAAGGTGGGGTAAATCATTTTCAGATCGAAGGATACATTGAACCTGGTCAAAGTTTGAAGATTTGATGGCTATGATTGGTCATGGGAAATGTGATCAAGGAGATTAAGCGGTTGGCAAATTGTTTATAAATAAGGAATTGTTGATAAACAATGTATGCAGGCAAGTGTATGCACAGGGATGCTACATAGTGATTACCGAGCACAAAAGCTTGAAGACCTGTTTGAATAAACAGAGTATGGAGCCCAGCAGATGGACAAGATTAGTCCTATATTGTATTGAGCAAATAAGAATCTAATTTAGCATTTTAGATGTGAAGTTGCAGATAGATTTAGATTACTGTTATTTTGTAAAGTAATAGAAAATCTCTTAACTGAGTGGACTTAATAGTCTTATTTGTAAAACCCTCTAGCAAGGTGACATTCTGATTGAGTGTTTGAAATCCTTTAACAAGGTCACTTCTAACAAGGTGAAGATCCTAACAAATCTAAGGGAAATCCCTTAACCGGGTCACATCTAGCAATGTGTTTGTAATCTTAAATAGGATTTGCTTTGAACCGAGCATAATCTAGAAGAGTATATTTCTTAGTGGGTTGGAAATCCCACAGTGGTTTTTCCCTATTTGGGTTTCCACGTTAAATCTGGTGTTATGAGTATTATGATGTTTATATGCTTTTGAGTTTGCATGTTTAGCAGTTTTGGTTATATTACTGAACTATAAGTTACCGAGGTTGAATCTGATGTTTTTATGGAAGATTAAGTTTGTATTATTCACCCCCCCTATCATCTTATTAGCTTGGCATCTGTACTTATCTTTAAGTATCAGAACTATCAATTTCAATAGTGTCTCTTAGTGTGGATTTGAGGAGCCGTATTCTCACTACCCTTCCTTCAGATGTGTGGTACCAGGAGATTATTGCAGAGGTTGCCTCATGTAGAGCTCTTAAGGTAAGATATGTAGGTTATTCAGTTGAGTCAGATGGACTTCTTAGACATTTGGGACACATTTACGTTCCACCATCAGATGATCTTTGAGATTTGATCATGTCAAAGGCACAATGTGCACCTTACTCGGCACATCCAGGTGTTAAGAAGATGCATGCAGATTTGAGATAGATATATAATTGGTCTGGTATGAGGAGAGATATTCCAGATTTTAAGTCATGTTGCTTAGAGTGTCAGCAAGTGAAGGCAGAGCATCAGCATCCCGCAAGATTATTACAGTCACATTTGGTTCTAGGATGGAAATGGGATATTATATCTATGGATTTTATAGTTGGTTTTCCCATGTCTTCACATTGTAATGATGTTATTATGATCACCATGGACATGTTGACCAAAGTAGCTCACTTTTCTGCGATCCGATCATCATATACAGTAGCGATAGTAGCTCAGGTTTTCTTAGAGGGAGTTGTGAGGTTGCATGGTATTCCTCGATGGATCATATCAGATCATGATCCAGTGTTCACATCAGCATTTTGGACAACTCTTCAGCATGATTTAGGGATGTAGTTGAACTTTAGTTTAGCTTATCATCCCGAGATAGATGGACAAACAAAGAAGGTGAACTAGATTTCAGAGGACATGTTGAGGATGTATGTGATGGATAGATAGTCTCATTGGGAGGATTACCTCTATTTTGTTGAGTTTGCATAAAATTAAGGTTACCACAACTCTATTGGTATGTCTCCTCATCAGGCATTATAAGGTAGACCATGTCGTACACCCCTGAGTTGGGACCGTTTGGAGGACAGAGTGCGTATTGGTTCAAAGATGTTACAAGATATGGAGGAGCAGGTGGCTCGCATTAGAGAGAATTTGGTGGCTGCACAATATAGACATAAGAAATATGTGGATGCTCATCATGTGGACAGACAATTTTCAGTTGGCGACAAGGTGTTTTTGAGAGTTTGTCGACGAAAGACTCTAGTCCGTTATGGAAAATGCTCTAAGTTGATGCCATGATTTGTAGGACCTTTCGAGATTTTGGAGAGGATTGGTACTATGTCTTATTGCCTTGCCTTTCCAGCTAGCTTATCCCACATCCATGATGTCTTTCATGTTTCAATTTTGAGATTATATCATCCTAATATTTCACATGTTCTAGATTGGAATGCTTTATAGGAAACTTTCTTTGGAGCCCTTGCACATTCTTTAGCATAGAGAGATGTCCCTCAAAGGTCGGGGCATCAAGTAGATAAGGGTCCAGTGGGATCCGAATGATGATTCTACAGCTACATGGGAGGAGACAATGCAAATGAGATAGTTGTACCCTTATTTGTTCTCAGGCTTCTAGGAGTAAGCCTAGGCAAAGGGGTGAGGATGTAGTGTCAACCCTTGACTTGACCTATTTTGACTAGAGTTGACTTCTATTTCATATTTGATAGATTTATATAGACTATATTTGATGATTTGGATGATGATTACTCATGTGTTTTAGTTACTTATTATGATGATTAGACACTATTGGACATATGCTATTTTGATGATCTATATGGATGTTGATACTATCATTATTGATCATGTAATTTGATGGATATATGTGCTTGATGGATTCCATATGCTTACTATATGATGGATTATTGATAGATTAGATTTATCATGGTTTTGATGATGATTATGATTTGACTAACCCTATTTCATGATTACATATGATGAGATGTTTATGAGATGTGTTTGACTATTATATGATAGTCTTCATGAGAGGGACAATGTCACATCACTCATTGCAAGCGAGATGTGCCATTACGATTCCCTATCACTTATTTGTTATGAGATATATGCATATGTTGTATCGTTGTTTTGTGGTTGCAGGATTTTGTAGGTACCAGACATCGAATCCACCTGGCTTCACAGGTCTGAGCGTGTCTTTGATTCACCCTTATGTAGTTCGGAGATGACATGAGTTCCCTTCACATACTCTAGGTCTAAGTTGTTCAATGGGAGTCGTCAACGTCTTGGTGTAATTCGCCATGTCAGTTAGTAAGCTTGGTCTTCTTGGTGTTGTGAGCATGTTAGAGATGGTTGACTTATTTAAGTGTTTTTAGATTAATTATGTGACTCTTGATGTGTGGTTTTATATTTAATAATGTTTATTTTAATATATTAAATTTATTAGTTTTGAGTATTTAATTATTTGGTATTTATATTTATTTGATAATTAATGTTTATTGATTTTATGATTGTTTATTATTTATTTAATATTTATGGGTTAATCTTTATTGGGGTTTGATTATTTAATTGGTGTTTATTTATTTAATTGCCTATTGTTTAATATTCATTTGGTATTTAATATTCTATTTGGTTCTTTAATTTATTTATGAGCCTTTGGGTTATTTATTATTAAATCCCCATTTGGATTATTTATTTATAGCCTATGCTTTATTTATATAGTTAACTATTATTTATATTTAAGTGGGTTCTATAAACACATTAAATTAATAGAATAATTAAACATTCCCACTTGGATGGATAAATACATTTTATATTTACCTTACCCACCCTTTACTCTTATTGGTTGAATTTGAAATGGGAGGTGAAGTTATATTATATGGTGGGGTTGGTAAAATATATTCAAAACTAAATATTTTGATTGGTCGGTATGGAGGCTATGGCTTTAGTTATTGTTTGGTTTTTATTTTCATTCCTGTGATATTTTTCGGGTTGGCTTCTTCTCTCTGAAAAATTTCTTTCTACAAGTTTCTTAGCTCTTGAATTTCTTTTGCATTTGGACTTTTGCTGGAGCTTTGTGGACTAAGTTTTGGCTTGGATTTGGGGAGCTTTTCTTTAGTTACATTCCATTACACAGGTTGCACGTTGGAGCTCTTGTCCCTTTGTATTTTGGTTTTAATGGCTTCTCTGTATGCATTGTGTCTACAAGTGTTTTGGGTATGGGTTGAAGAAATATATGTATATTCTATAGTTTTATTATAGTTGCTGAAATAATAATTGGGGAGGAACTTTATATTATATGGGTTTTATTTGGTTTGATGGAAAAATATATTTTGGTTTTCCTATGAATGTCGTTCACGGCTCTACTATATTTTTTCTAAAATTGTATTTTCTCTCTGTGATTTCATTTGGTTTGTTGGGGTATTTAAAAATCCCCTTTCTGAATGTGAATATCTTGTGTGCGTGTTTTGCTGGATTGTTTGGAGGTTTCATAGAGTTTTTTGGTTTTCTCAGTGAGTTTTTCCATGAGGAAAACTTTAATATATCTTGGTTTATACTTGGTTATATTTTATTTTGTTTGTGCCCATTTATTCTTTTGTTCTGGGCGACCTTGTTGGTCCTTATTTTGTGAAATTTGGTTAAGTTTATGATTTTTATTTTTTAGCTGTAAGATTTCTAAGTTTTCCATCAAATTTATGTATTTGCATTGTTTCTTTACGAATTTGCACGGTTTTTTTTTTTTTTTTGTGCGACCCTGAGCAGTGGATGTGTTGCCCAAAATGGTGAATGCGTTGTTTCTCTACAAAAGAACTGTCAAAATAGGTATATGCACTTCAGAAAGTCGTGTTTGTGCTGCACTGAGATGTGAAAGCATTGTCTAAATTTATAAATGCGATGAACAATATAATGAACGCGTTGTACAATTTTGCAAATACGTTGTACTGTTTAATAAAAGTGTTGAACTGTCCTGTTAGGGTGTTTTGTCAGTTTTTCTCATTTCTATGATATTTTCTGAATGGATTTTTGTACCAAAGGCTTTCTGGAGGTCTGTTGCTATTTTCAGAATTGGTCTTGATCAGATTTGATTCTTTTACATGTTATTTTATGCATATTTACCTTCCCATGCCATTGTGGATGTTTTGGATTCTCTCCATGCTGATGTGCCATGGATGGATGAGTAGGCTTTGTTGTTGTTGTTGTTTTAGAACAGCAAGTGAGTTGGCCTTGCTGTGGATTTATTTTGTTTATTAGCAACCAATTTGATGGCTTGATATTCCCTTGTTTATTGTTGGCCAAGAGGCTCCCTTATTACACTTGTTTTTGTTGTAGCCATGCATATTTGTGATTCATTGTATGGTTGTATTTGGATGCATATTTATCTATGCTTTATGATTCCAATTTGGATAAGAGCCTCTTGTGATTTATTGTTGGGCCATGTTAGGGAGAGTGGGCTTCCTTGTGATGACCAAGGTCACGAGAGATAGACTTTCATGAGGTTCCTCGTAAGGATGCATGAAGTATAGACCAACAGGACACATTGGGAGTTTACCATGATTTGTAATTATGTGATAACCTAATAATTAATGGGTTGGGTAGTTAGATAAAATTGATGTGAGCCTCATGGCTTGATCCTAGGGAGGATGTTTTAGGATAAGCATGAGAAGGCCATTGCTATGGCAAGTCTATCTCCCTTGATCTCTCATAGGTTGAGATGGCTCCACGTCCATCAGGATAGTGCCTTATGTTGTTATATTTGTTATATTAGAGGATGGCATGTGATGGCACTCCACCCCTACATGTGTTCCTTGATGATTCATGATTATGCATTATTGGTTTCATTTTTGTCTTATTGAGTTGTATGCCTGTGGGAGTTTATTCTTATTGTTTTGTGTTGGTTCTTGCATGAGAGTCCTTGTGTGATTAGTCTCTTTTGTTATAGGTTTTAGCTTAGGTTTAGAGTTAGTGTTGGGACCTTGTGTCATCTCCTAGCATGGGAGGTGGTTCCTTTGGTTCCACATGGTCGGGTGGTTGGTGATTTTTAGCCATTGAGATATTCTCTTTGATTCTTCTTGCGTGGATGTCGATTCTTCTTCATGATTATTATGGATGTACCTTGTAGCAGATTTATGTAATAAATATGATGGAATTCATGTAATGTAATATCCTTGTATGTAGTAGTTGGGATCTTGTAATAGGAAGAGCTATGCTCATGATGTATTTTATGTAATTATAATTGTAAGAAGGTAGTAGATGGAATTTACAATTATATCAGGGATTGTAATAAGACTATATGATGTATCACATTGTACTTATAGAATGGAAGAAATGTCCTTAAGTGTATTGGTAAATGAAATGGAATGAATTTATATTTGGCTTAATTGTATTAGTTGAAATGGAATTCTATGAAATTATTAGCATGCGAATGAAATGTGAAGGAACCTTAATGAATGGGTTAGTATTAATGAGAATGTTAGATAATATGATTAGATGAATGATTCATGTAGATGCATTGGTAGAAAGGAAATTATGCATTGCATGTAAAGGATTGTTAAGTAAGAAGATTGCATTAAGATTCTTGCATTATGCATTTGGAATTAATGTTAAAATAAATGGTCATGTTAGGGAATTAGATGCAATTGAAGATGGAGTATACCTATGGATTAGGATTGCATTATCATGGAAAATGATAAAGAGCATGTAGATAAGAAATTTTGGGTTAAAACACATTTGAAATTCGGTGCATAGAAAGAATGTAGATCTAAGGGGGTTAGTCTTGCATTGAAATGGTTTAATGTATCATGTTAAAAAGATATTAGAATAGTACACATATCATATTGGATAAGCATCATAGTAGACTACATATCTCATGGTTAGAAAATGGATATAATGCATTAAGTTAGAATGGAATGTGATTATCATGTGAGTAGGATATCAGTATGATAGTTAATTAAGTAATGACATTGAGGTACCCTAGGGAAAGATTAATGTTGTTTTTGTTTATTTTCGCTTGCGTAAATTAATGACATGTGTTATGATGCATGATCATAATGGTTAACTGGTTAATGAATGTAATTAGATGGAGATGTTATGAGTTGCATTAGATGTTAAAGGATGTTAATTTTTTTCTTAATCTCCATTAGTATGCTAGATGCCTTAGTTTGTCTAGGGTATTTTGATGGGCATTACACTCCCAATGGTAATGAAGATTCTGGGAGAACGTAAGACCAGTCTTGTGGGAATCAGATTGGCATTAGTTGACAACCACCATTTGACGAGCCATATCCATGAGAATATTTTTTCAGATGGGTACCTAGGAAGCATGAAAGGCTCACCATCGAAACATCAAATTTTGAGATACGTGAATGTAGGGAATTGCAAGAATATACATCCATACTTATTAAATACATTCTAGGCTTTATTTGATACGCTCTTCTTATGAATATATTTGTCAAACATACACATGTATTGAGTGAAGAAAGTATCATTGACCCTCCTAAAATGATGCAAACTCTTTTTAAGAGTCAACTATGTGAAATATTGATAAACATGAACTTGACTCTTATTTCTTGTAGTAGATGATCCTAGAAAATGCCTCATTGAGAAAAATGCATATACAAGATATGAACTCATGTACACCTTTAAGGCGGTAGTAACTTTGGTCAACTATTCACATAATTCATCAACAATCTGTCTACCCCAATATATTTTCTTCTTATTTTGCCAGATTATATGGATATACTGGTACATCCATTTGTAAGTGTCTGATATTGGAAGTCCTTTTACTCTACTAAGAAGAGTAATCAAATCATTTACCTCCTCAATGATTTCACTTTGGTGAATAGTCTTGTTGTTCTCAAAATTTGATTCCCTTCAATGTCCTTAAGATAATATGGTCTAAACTGGGTGCAGAGAAAACATCAAAGATAAGGAAATTCCAGAGACAACATATGACAAGGTTTGATTTAAACCTTCTACACTTTGGGCTTCCTCAGAGCCCAGGTGGGTATACCTTTGTGAATTAACTTCACACTTTTAAACAATAAACCCACAGCAAACCAGTCCAGAAAACCAGTGGATTCATTCACCTTGAAATCAACTGAACACAATGAATAGAAATTGTATTTAACTTCAGCATTTTGGTCAACAAAGTATGCAATAAACAACCTCGATTAACACCAGTGCCTTATCCAAGGTCATAGAGTCACTTAAATTCAAATAAAACTTCTGAAACAATATATCCTTATGCTTCCCGTCGGCTTGGTTTCCACTAATCTTGATATATGCCTGGCACATACAAGAATTCAATCATTCTAGACTAAGCTATGGTCCTCAAAATTCAAAGTTCCTTCCAAATAATTTACTAGTATAAGTGATCCCGCATATTTAATTCCCCTCCTAAAGAGAAAAGCTAACAAACACTTATACTGAGATTGCTTTGCAATTCCATTCAAACTAAACAACCCTGGATTATTCAGAATAAAGACAGTAAATAAATTTGTGAACAAACATGAAGACAACACATAACTTTTACTCAAAACCGATGGCCTGTATATTGATATTCATTTCAAAAAGTATTACAATGGATTCTGATTCTCCATTAGACTTAGAAAAGCTCAGATAAATTTCTGCAGCGTTTTCTTACAAAATTTTGTGATCGCTTTCCCTCTAGTCCTGGTATCCATTTATAACAACATGGATGCACAAAGCTTCGGACTTCTCGAGGAGAGTTTGTTACAATTATTTCCAAAATTTATGAGGTTACAATTTTTACGTAAAGCAGTTATGTGCCTTTTTCAGCTTCTGCAGTCTGTTCAACAGGTTGTTCGGTTGTAACCTCTTCTGGCTTTTCAGGGGCGTTCTCCAACTACTCTGGATCATGGGTAGAATATTTAACTCCCCACTCACTATATGTCTCTTCTGTCGGCCATGAAAAATTAATCACATCACTCTTAATTTTGGTCAAACTTTTCCAAGAATTTCTCAATTTGTTGACTTCTGAATTAAGGAAACTATAATGTGATTTAATCTTTTCTATTTCCTGTATTGTTATGACAAAGAAAGAGGTATCATCAAGGTCGATGATTCCCTTAACCCTTGCTGACAATTTGACCTCTACCTCTTTGAGCCATATTTGCTTATCTTTTATCTGATCCGGATTGGCAAAAATTCCCGGGAGCAACTCAAAAACCTGATCAGTGTATTCCTTCTTACATAGATTGACCTTCCTATCCACATTATCTACATCTGCAGCCAATTGCATTAAGACTTTAGCAACATCAGAGGTAGATTTTATAATGGGATTGGCCCTTGCTTCATCACAGGAAACACACATGAACTCTAAATCCTGCTCCCTTGGCCTCCATCTGTCAAAAATGGGTGTCAAAATGGCCTTATCTCTCCTTAATTCATTCCATATCTCCATGACCTTTCCCACATTATTGTGAAGCAGTGAGGCATTTATAGTGTTTGCAAAACTGGAGATTGTGGCTTTTATTTTCTCCTCATACTTCCCCGCATAATAGGCCTGAGTCTGCTTTAGGTTCTCCAATTCTTGGGGAGTTATCTCAATCATTTGAGAACTGGAAGGCACAGGAGACAGTGGGAGCTCAATAATGGGGCTAGTAGGTGGAGTTCTTGCAGGAGAAGAGGCGATCATTAATGTTGAAGACTCACCTTGTTGGCGTTGTCCTACCAGCTGGCTCTGCAATTTGGCAATAATGCTATCTTTGCCTCTTATCTCCTCCTTAGCACTATCATAAGCCTTCAAAACTGTTTCCAGTTTAATCTGGAGGGCCTCCTTTTCTTTGGCTTCCTTTTCAACCACTGCAACGCTAAATTTGGTAGTCTCTAACACAGTGCTAGCAGCCTCTACTACCCCTGTACTCTCTACTCTTCTAATCATCAATCCACCAATGTGACATGTCCCTGAGGTGTCTTTACCTTTCTTGTCTTCATTTCTTTTGAGGGACCACATGACTAGTGCAGCATTGTCCTTACTGAATGTAACCCCTTCCATGGGTTTAGTCTCTTTTCTTACTGCATCCAGCACTAGAGCATCAGCAATATTCCACTCTGGTAAAATGAGCACTCCAGCTTGTGCTACTAGATCCCTTCCCTGTTTAGGAGTGATGGTTTTGAATTCTTCCATCATCTCCTATTTTATTTCTTCCTCCACTGAGGCTGGATCTTTATTAGGCTGCTCTGCCTTTCTTGCTTCACATCTAGCATTATATTTATCTATATGCTGCTTCCAGATAAATTGCATGAATGCTTCAGATGTGACAAAGCTATCATCAGCTAAAAAGGCACTAGTGGCCTTCTTTATCTCAGGATCCCACTCTTAGCCTTTAAGTTCAGTCGAGGTGATGTCCATCTGTGCTTCAGTGGGCTCTTCTGGCATCCCTTCTTCTACTTCATCATAGGTATATGCAATTTCCCCCAAGCTGCCCAACTGAGAGAGGTATTTAGTTACTGCTTGTTCATCTCCTATGTGGAGAGGGGATTGGGATGGGGAATACAGGGGTGTATCTGATTGCACTTCCTTCCCCACCCTCTGCCTCTTTGGGTTGTCCTGGATGTCAATGACATCTTGTACCTTCCTCCTTCCTTTGGATGAAGAGGGTTCCCCTGTTGTAGACACCAACACACTGTAACCTGCTTTCTTATGCAGGGTGTAGTCACCAGGAGGGATTGCTTTAGTGGAAGCTGACTTTCCTAAAATCATTCTTGCCTTTTCAGGTTTATTCTTAATTACAGCTTCCCTCTTCTCCTTTAGTGTTTGCATCACATCCTCAAAGCAAACAATCAAAAATTTTATTTTTTCTTCCAATGGGAAGAAGCTAGACAATGGGTCATAGCTTGCATCAAATTGATGCACAAAATCCAGGGCTTTCTTGTAAGCCACCCATTTTTCCTTCCTCAATTCCTGTTCATCTAAGTCAAATTCATTCCTGATGAGGTCTTCAGGAAAGTGGAATTGATGAGGCCTACCTCTGCATGCTACCTTCTTTTGGAACACACCATTGTAGAAGCCCTCTGGATCAGCACACCTGGACACTGCAGTGGATAAATGGTAGGGTTTGAGGAAATCCTCAAAACAATTCCAGCCTCCCTTTGTAATTACAAATTGGTGGGCTAATGTAGCTATAGGGAAAATTGTCCCTTTACCTCTCCCTGTTAGCTCTGCCTCTTGTAGGCCACCAATTTGTCTAAGGATCTTAGATGTTCCCACTTTGAGGGGGACCTGGTAGGGTAACAAAAATGGGGTGCCTCTGAAACCAAAAACTCTGAAAACTGTGGAGACTGGATATAAGTACATATCACCCCAGTTATGAACTATCGTGATATTCTCTGCGAATTCTTTTGGCCTTAAGAATTCTAGAAGAACCTTGGGGACTCTTGGGTTATCAGAGCAAAGGAGAGTCCTTATTTTGGATGCAAAATATTTATCGAATTTTAGAAACTAGCATCCTCTCTGTCCCATGACAACACAGTACTCCATAGTTGTACTGGCATCTTCTCTCTTTCCTTTTCTTTTACCAAGTCCATTCCACTGGCGAAATAATCACCACCTTTGAAGAGAAAAAGGTGCATCAAGAGTGAGTACCATCCGAATGGCCTATCCACCTTCCCATTTTTTATTCCTATCAACCCACCATGGATAGCATTGGCAACATAAGAAGCATAATCAAATGTAATAGCAAGAGAAGGATTCAAAATTTGAACAATCATTAACAAGTAATGGTTTGGCATATTTGATTCAGCATCCTCTCCTAGAACTTGGCAGAGTGCCCAATACATCCCTTTCGCCCTCAAGGTAAACATACTCAATGAAAAAGGCTCTTGCGTGTTGGGCCCTACAACTGCTAACCCTCCTATTTTCAGAAAAAGTTCTTTAAGAGGCCCATTCCTAAGATGACTCCTCTGTGCACTGTACACCTGGGCTAATTGTGTGAAGTTTATGGGTTCCAAGAAGTTTGTAAACTCACTGAGCCCAAACGCTGTTCTCAGTTCTTCTGCATTGATTTCCACGAGGGTTTTCCCATTTACATCCCGGATGCACCTTGTGATTGAATCATAATTTAATGCCATTTGGGTTAGCAAGTCTGTATCCATGAATACTCCTGGGACTACTAATTTCCCAACATCTAGTTCCCAAACACTGTTTTGAGGAGCAGGAGAATTTCTCATTCCAAATCCGACTCTAAACAGCCCCAACCCGGACATTCCAACCTGTGGGTCTCTCAACCAATTACCTTTGTCATATAATCCTTCTCCAATTTTCAGATGGGGAGCCCTGGGTACTAACTCCTTGGCCTTAGATGCCTGGTTAGTTGACAGCGTCAACTACTCTAAAAAGTCATCACATACACTTCTTTTTAAATAATCAACCTTGCCAGAAAATTCCCTTTTAGGAGCCATTTGAAAATGCAACAAGATGAATATCACTTCTTAAACACTCCTGTAACACGAGAATAATTTCACTTATTACACCACACAAGAATAGTTGCAAAATAAGAAAGAACCTGATGTTTGCTTGAAGGAATTCGCTCTGTAACTGATTCACCTTCTCTGTATTTGAAAAAGATAACTCTGCGTTATTCTTCTGCAAAATCTTGTAAAAGATATCTACACTTGGTTGTTAAGAAATCAAATGCTTGTACTCTGGGCCTTAACTATGACATTGATTCCGCATGCTTCGGCTGTCCTTTTAAAATCGAATTCATACGAGAATTCATATTTTAGCTCCAACGGGTCGCAGCCTTCATGCAAGTGTCTCACTGTTAATTTCATTTTGACGGCTTTGTCTTTAGTCTGGGTCCCGTCTTTCTATTGGCTACATAATACCACGCGGCATCCGACCATTGGCTTAGAAAATCCCTTCGCATTCTATTTTGATACTGGCCAAATGTCTCCCTTTATACTATGGCGGGCCCATATTTTTCCCTTTTTGCCATGTCATCATCATGACATGTGGACGGCCCTCGTTAACTCTCGCTATTTTGCGGCCTTAAGAAGTGAGCACCTCACCCTTGCGAAATAGCGTGGGCCGTAGGATCATCCTTCAATTTGATCACTTTTTAATCCTTCGAAAAGGTCCTCAGGAATGGTGGGCCCGCTGAGTCGTCACTAACACTTGGCACCTAGTCACCTACTGTGTTGAGTTGTCGCTCCGTCACTTGCCAGAAGAAGAACCATGGGGGGTCCCACTTTCGTCTCAATAGGTCTGTCTCTTATGTCATCATCAAGACACGTGGACGGCTGATATTCATCCTCTCTATTTCATGGGTTTAAAGGGTGAGCACTTTACCCTTGCAAAATAGCGCCGACCATCAGATCATCTCTACAGTCGATCGGTATTTAACCCCTTAAGAAGGCTCTCAGAGATGGTGGGCGCACGGACACGTCATGGACACCTGGCGCCTTGTCACTTTCGGAGCTGACTTGTCAATTTCTCATTTGTCAAGCAGGAACCATAGGGACCCACAGTTTCCTTTTAGACCTCGTGTCTTCAAGACACGTGGACGGCCCTCGTTAACTCTCGCTATTTCGCAGCCTTAAGAAGTGGGAATCTTACCATTGCAAAATAACGTGAGCCGTTAGATCATATTTCAACCTGATCGGTATTTAAACCCTGTTAAAGGCTCTCAGAAGAGGTGGGCCCACGGACACGTAATGGACACCTGGCGCCTCGTCACTTTCGGATCTGACTTGTCATTCTATCATTTGTTGGAAGGAGCCATGGGGTCTCAATAAATTGTAAGAGTTGTTCCTGCCAGGTCATCTCCACCTGTGAGCTGACTCATCTTTGGGGCCCACTTTTGAACCTTTAATCCTAACCCGCTGACTGTGGCAACTTGTGCCACGTGCTGCCTTTTAATACGCCAGAAGAAAAGCACGGGGGCCCCACTTTCTTTGACCGCTATATCCTTTACATCCTCCGTCATGACACATGGACGACTGACATTCATTCTCGCTATTTCACGGCTTTAAAGGGTGAGCACTTAACCCTTGCGAAATAGCGCGGACCGTCGGATCCCTTCTCAAGTTGATCGGCGTTTACTGGGCCCGACACTTTAGAATGAAGTAATACAAGGCGAAATTTTTTCAAATAATCAACGTAACCGCCTAGGTAAATAACAAGGGGGGACACTTCCTACGACCCCGCGACCCATGATCTAAGTTAAATAAAGTAACGGCAAAATAGAAACCAGGGGGTTTAACACAAAAAGATAAGGTCTAAAACTTTAAAAAACCCTTAAACCCTCTAGGTTAAGAACAAAGAAGCTGGAGCACCAGGGACTACACCTTATTCAAATTTTATTTTTTTAAAATACCACAGCCAATCATGGGAAAGAAGAACCCAGTTTTAAAATAGTGATAACAGCGGCTCTGACTGGGGATGGTTGATTGCGAAATCAACACAAGGAAACTCAGAAATTCTCGAGAAACAGACCAAAACACAGACCAAAACTAGGAAAGCAAGAAATAAAACAAAATATATACAAACAAAGGACCTACTGTGCATGGACGTCAAGAGAAATAATGCTTCAGGAATTGTCCATGCACTAGAAATTCCTGCATTTCATCATTCATATTCTTCAAGAAATATGAATCTTTACCATTTAGGTCACAAACTATAAAAGGGCCAATCCAGAGTGATTCAAATTTTTTATGCTTTCCTTTATCCTGCCCTTTTGCATTCCACTGAAGAACCATGTCATCAATTTGAAACTTCCTTAATGATGTCCTTTTATCAAAAAGATATTTTGACTGTAACTAGAGCTTCTGATTTTTCTTATGGGTGGAAGTCCTAAGCTCCTCCATTTCTACAATTTGGATCATTCTATCCTCCATTGGTTCAGATATTTCCATGTTCTCTTCCTGCAAAAATTTATACACTGGAAGAAGGTTATTTACCGGTAATCTGGCTTGGGTACCATAAACCAACTCAAAAGGTGACATTCCAATGGATTGTTTAACTGTTATTCTATCTGCCCACAGAGCTAACTTCAACTTTTGATCCCAAGACCTCTTGTTTTCTTCTAAGATTTTCTTGATGATATTTAACAAGCTTTTGTTGCTGGATTCTGCCTATCCATTCCCCTGAGGGTGATAAGGTGATGAGTAGGACATGAGAATACCGTGACTATTGCAAAAACCTACAAATTCTTCTGATCTAAAACACATAGCATTATCCATTACCAATTTCGCAGGTGTTCCAAATCTAGTCACAATACTATCCATCAGGAAATCAATGACAATTTTACTAGTAGCTCTTTTTGTAGGTATGGCTTCTATCCATTTGGTAAAATAATCAGTGGCCACTATAATCCATCCATGACCTCTTCCTGACCTTTCAACAATCTCTCCAATAAAATCAATACCCCATTGGACAAAAGGAGCTTCTACAGAGACTGGATTTAGGGGTAAGGCTCCTTCATACTTGAGCTTAGAAGAAAATCTTTGACATGGATCACATCTTCGAACATATGCATGGGTATCTTTAAATAAGGTAGGCCAATAATACCCATCCCGTATTATCTTACCAGCAATAGTCTTAGCAGAATAGTGGCATCCACATACTCCATCATGCATTTCAATTAACACCTGTTTGGCTTGAAATTCATCCAAACACATTAGTAACTCTCTATCTTTCTTTCTCGAGAAAAGATCACCCTGAATGAGCACATACTTTTGAGACTTGAGCTTTAAAGTTCTCTTCTGATTTTGTGTCATTTCCTCTGACAGCATATTACCTTTCAATACTTGGATTATCTCTGTGTACCATGGTTGTCTCTCAATACTAGTAACCAAAGTATCTTTAACCTCAACATTGTACACTTCTACATTCATGAGATTCGACTCAGTCATGAGCTTAGCCAAACCTAACCCTCTCACCAATTTAGTGATCTTTATTTCCAAATTGAACTCTTGAATTCTATTGATCCACCTACATCTCTTCCCAGTAACCTCAGACTGAGACAAAATATCTTTAACTGCAGCATGTGGAACATATGCAATGATGTTTGCATTCACCAGATACGGCCTAAAGGCTTTAACAACTTTAACCAAGGCATAAGCTTGTTTCTCCATGGTTTCGTATTTTAATTCTGCCGCTTGCAAAGATTTACTATAGAAAGCTATGGGATGTTCATATCCTTCATTGTCCTTTTGTAGTAATACTGCAGCCACCGTGTGATATGAAGCAAAAGAAAACAGAGAAAAAGGCTTACCATAATCCGGGGATTTCAACACTGGTGCTTCCTGGATTGCCTTCTTAATCTCATTAAAAGCTTTTGAGGCTTCTTGATCCCAAGGAAACTTTGCATCCTTTTTGAGCAACTTGACAATAGGCTTCACTATCTCGGCAAAGTTTGCAATGAATCTCCTGACAAAATTCACTTTGCCTAAAAAGGATTGAATACCTTTCACATTTTTAGGTTCAAAGACTCTGTTAATTGCTTCAATTCTTTCAGGGTCTATTCTTACCCCTTCCTTGGAAACTATGTGTCCCAATAACTTTCCTTCAGTGACTCCAAAATGACATTTCTTGGGATTCAGTGATACACCAAATTCCAAGGCTTTATCGAACACCTTCTCTAGATGTCCACAATGATCATCAGCTCTCTTTGAGAAACAAGTTAAATCATCTTGGTAAACCACCATAATGATATTTATGAATTCCTTAAAAGCCACATCCATAGCTCTCTGAAATGTAGCCCCTGCATTTTTTAATCCAAATGGCATTCTCACATATACATAGGTTCCCCATGGAGTAGTGAAAGCTGTTTTAAACTGTTCAGACTCCTTGACAAGCACTTGATTGTATCCCAAGAAACCATCCATCATGGATAAAAGATCACAACCTGTCACTCTTTGTAGCATTGCTTCCATGCTTGGAGATGAATAATTATCTTTTAGGGAAGCAACATTCAGATTCCTAAAATCCACACACAATCTGATGTCTCCATTCTTCTTCCTTACTGGGACCAAATTAGAGACCCATGAAGAATGCCTTATTGGTTTAATAATTCCCCCTTCTCTCAATTTTGTCAACTCTTGTTGCATTTTTGTTTCTAATAAGGGGTTGATAGGTCTCTGTTTCTGTCTGAATGGCTTAGCATCTGGAAGTAAAGGAACTTCATGCTGAAAAAGATCTTGTCTATACGCCTTTAGGTCTTCATAAGACCAAGCAAAGACATGCTTATACCTTTTCAATAAATTGATAAGATTAGTGCTAACATGAGGGGGTAATTTCTTTCCAATATATACCAACTTGGGGGATGATTCTGTCCCCAGGTTGACCTCCTCCAACTCTTCTAACTTGGTGGTAGATTGCTGGTGTAAATGACTGTCATTATAACTAAACATACTTTCTAACTCCACCAACCCTTTAGGTATCTCGTTAGTTTCCAACTGGACAATATCATTTCCAAACACTGTCTCTCTGTCATCCACCACTTCCACCAATGCATTGCAATCAATTTTTTGTCCATCATAATCATCAACACATTGGATAAACCTAAGAATATCTTCATCATCAGCAAAAACTTGCCAATTATATACATTATCAGGGATAGCGGGCCTAGCTTTTATTTCCACAGTGGAAATACCAGTTAGTGTTGCATTAACATTTTTTAAAGCAACATTAGCTAGGAAATCTGCCATAATATTTTTTGCTCGCTCTATCCAATTGATAGAAAAGGCATCAAAATATTCAATAATATCCGAAACAGCATGCTTATATTGCTTCAATTTATCATTCTTGGATGCATATTTAGATCTTACCTGAGAGACAACCAGCTCTGAATCGCCCATCACTTTCAACAATCGGATTCCATGCCTTTTTGCAACCTCAAGTCCTAATAACAGGGCTTCATACTCTGTAGTATTATTTGTGCACTGGAATGCCAATAAGAATGAATATTTAAAAGTTATACCTGATGGGGATACAAAAAGAACCCCTGCTCCAGATCCTTCTTTGGAGCAAGCTCCATCAAAATACATCTGCCACAACCCATACTGTTGTGCTTGTAACTCGACTACAATTGGGTCAATGTTCTTCAACTGAGGTGATACTAGCTGAAGTCTGAAGTTATCTAAATCCACATCAATCATACGATTAAGCATACTAGGGTCCACCTTTTCAATTACCTTAGGAGCTCGTGGCTCCTTGTATAGTTTGACCTGATTGCCACCAATAGGAATAGTAGCATAAGACAAGTCCAGTTGAACATTTCCCCCTACTGCTGCTGCCCACTGCCTAGAAAGCAACATGCCATAATGGGGTTTAGTATCAGTAACAATAACATCCATTTTATAAGTAGCTTCAGGAAATGCAACTATTTTTACTTCTACATCTTTCATTGTACCTATCACAGGCACTTCTCTGTTATCCATGGCATAACATTTCCCATACACAGTAGTTACTGACAATCCTAATTCTTTCATAACACCATAGGGCATTACATTAGCAGCTGCTCCTGAATCTATCATGCAGTTTTTAATTAACCGGTTATTGACTAGCAAAGTTACATAGAAGGGATCCACCTGAGAAGGCTCCTGAGTGATAGTGGTTCCGACATATACCTCTGGGGTTTGGAACTCTTGATCCTTTCCAACTCTATTTGAACCAGTGGGTAATACTAGGTCACCATCAGATATACTAGAGAATAGAGACAAAGCTGCATCCTTGTGTTCTTTAATCTTTAGTAACTCTACTAATGGGACAGTGACTTTCATTTGAGTTAACGCTTGGGCCATATCAAATGTAGAATAATTACATTTTTCAGTATTAGCCTTAACCTTTTCTGCTTTGAGTTGATTGGCCTTTTTCACTATTTCCGCCTTTTGTACATCACCAACATTTTTGGCATCCGTGGTTCTAGGTAAGTCTTTAACTTGTTCCTCTTTTTCTTGACTAGCTTTAAAAGTAGCAGTAACACTGCTTGATGCCCCTTTCTTAGTGACTTCTTTTACAAACATGGAACTTGGCTCACCTTGATCAGTATCTCTCTCGGTGCTTCTCAGGTTGTAATTATGTTTTGCTTTGGCAATTGCAGCCTTAGTGAGATTTTTAACTTCCTCATCACTAGGCCTCCTAAGATGAACTTCTTCATCTTCAATTGTTACCACATTCAATGTGGGATGCCAACTTAAGGCTAATTGTCCTTGCACTAACCTTTCATTATCTAGCACATCACTGTATTCACTTTGCATAGATTCCTCATCACTTTCTATGATAGTTTCAAACATATTAATGTCAAGCTCTACTTCTGGTCTCATGGATTCTTCCAGAGCTTGAGCAACTGCACACTGATGAGGAGAATGTGATCCATCACAAGCAATACACTAGGGAGTATTTTCTATATTATTAACAGTTTTCCCTTTCAAAGGATCCGATGTGTCTTGTCTTTGGGCAATTTTAGGCTTCTCAACTTGGGGTTTACCATCCTTCCAATTTGTATTGTATGGCATATCATGTAATCTAGAAGGTCTATCTTGCCAGTTGTAATGAGGCTTATCATTTTTGTTGACCTTAGCAGTTAAATCTTTCATAACAGTAACCAGTTTTTCTATTTTATCCTCCTCTTTAGGAACTTTGTTAGGTTGCTGTTTGGTTTCATGCCATAATCTTCCATCTGTCCTTCTTCCTAATTTTCCAGATGCCTTTCTATTACTTTCTACATTTATGGCAATTCTAAAGGCATCCCTCAAGTTATGAGGATTTTTATCTCTCAAGATATAGGCCATCTTGGAATCAAATGCATTGTAATATGTATTAAGGCACATATTGTCATCTAGCCTCATTACCTGATACAATCTATGCATAGCTTTTTGGAACCTAGCATTGAAATCAGTGACTATTTCATTTTCAGATTTTCTAATGTTATTGAACTCATTCAGCATGAAACTCACATTAGTCTTATCACCGTACTGTTCCTGAAAGCAATTTTTGAACTCTTCCCATGAACCTATACTAACTACTAGGAGGCCTCTGTACCAATCTCTTGCATCATCAACCAGGGATTGAACAAACAGTTTCATAATGACATCTTCATCTGCTATCTCATAATCATTTATCAGATCTCCAAAAGATTTTAGATGTTCTTCAGCACTGACTGCATTGTTCCCAGCAAATTTATGGAGTTTATCTCTTAGCTCAGTGGGAACATGATTTGGATACCCTGGGATCCCATCAAAAAACAATTGCCTATATTGTTCTAGATTAATTGGCCTTCTTTGGAAAGGGGAAACAGTACTATTATTCCCCATGATCATTTTAGCTTTTGGGATTGGGGATTGAGATGTTTGGGTGTACTGTTTATTGTATGTACTGCAGGTTGAGTATTGACCTGAGGAAAAGAGATGTGTTGGGGATTAGGCTTGCTAAGATCTTCCGATGGGAATGTAATAGGGGGAGATTTTAAGTAGTTAATCTTTCTTTTAACTTCCTGATTTGCTGCTTCTAACTCAGCCTTTTCCAATTCCATTTGGAGGTCTTCCTTTTCCTTTCTCATCCTTTCCATCTCTCTCTCATGTGCTAGGATCCTATGAGAAATCCCTTCTGCAGTTTTAGACTCTACTTCATCATCTACCCATATCTGTTTCCCTAAATTGACTTTAGGAAGCTGAGAGTCATTAGATACTTCCTTACTTGGCCGGGCTACTGACTTAGAAACTGGTCTAATCTTAGGGATTAAGATCTCCCTAATCACTGGGCCCTCTTCATCACCTTTTTCCTTTTCCTTAGCAAGCACTTCAAGATCAGCTATCTGCCTAAGAAGCCTATCTCTCTCCATTATTTTGGCTTTAACTTCCTTTTCCTTATTTGCCTCCTTTTGGGCTCTCAGGGATATTAAACGATGAACTCTTTTGTTTAACTCTTCAATCTCTTGAGACATTTTATCCTCATCAGGATAATTTTCTTCAGAGTCTGATGCATTAATTTGATCTATGTCAATCAGACTAATGTTCCCATCTACTGTCCTAGGAACAGAGTGCCTAATTGCATTTGAACTGGTTCTATCTTTTACAGAAACACTAACATGAGATAGGTCTCGACTTAAAATAGGTGCATCATCAATATTTCCAAACAATCTTGAATGGAAACCTAAAATATCATGCTCTGAATCTCTAGAAGATGAATTTGACTTGGCATAGACAGGTCGATCAAGCATCTTACCAGTATTGTTGCTTTTTTGCACCCACACAGCATTTGATGGCTCATGCATCACAGATCTCTTCTGGCCTCTTCTTGACTGCTCTGGCAGACCTTCTTGCAAGGTTTCAAGAGGATGTTTCTTCATGAATGATCTTGTGTTCTTATTTCCTTGCATCTTGCTTGTCTTTCTTTAAGAAAATTCGTATTCTCACAAGGACTGGTTCAATAGTAATAGAGTCGCCACCCACAAAACTATGGGAAAGATAAAAACAAGCAGTCTTACTCACAAACACAACAATACTCTCCATAAATCTTGGCACAGATCTATATCTATATCTTCGTTATAACTGGATCCCCAGCAGAGTCACCACTTTTGTTGTTCTCAAAATTTGATTCCCTTCAATGTCCTTAAGATAATATGGTCTAAACTGGGTGCAGAGAAAACATCAAAGACAAGGAAATTCCAAAGACAACATATGACAAGGTTTGATTTAAACCTTCTACACTTCGGGCTTCCTCAGAGCCCAGGTGGGTATACCTTTGTGAATTAACTTCACACTTTTAAACAATAAACCCACAGCAAACCAGTCCAGAAAACCAGTGGATTCATTCACCTTGAAATCAACTGAACACAATGAATAGAAATTGTATTTAACTTCAGCATTTTGATCAACAAAGTATGCAATAAACAACCTCGATTAACACCAGTGCCTTATCCAAGGTCACAGAGTCACTTAAATTCAAATAAAACTTCTGAAACAATATATCCTTATGCTTCCCGTCGGCTTGGTTTCCACTAATCTTGATATATGCCTGGCACATACAAGAATTCAATCATTCTAGACTAAGCTATGGTCCTCAAAATTCAAAGTTCCTTCCAAATAATTTACTGGTATAAGTGATCCCGCGTATTTAATTCCCCTCCTAAAGAGAAAATCTAACAAACACTTATACTGAGATTGCTTTGCAATTCCATTCAAACTAAACAACCCTGGATTATTTAGAATAAAGACAGTAAATAAATTTGTGAACAAACGTGAAGACAACACATAACTTTTACTCAAAACCGATGGCCTGTATATTGATATTCATTTCAAAAAGTATTACAATGGATTCTGATTCTCCATTAGACTTAGAAAAGCTCAGATAAATTTCTGCAGCGTTTTCTTACAAAATTTTGTGATCGCTTTCCCTCTAGTCCTGGTAGCCATTTATAACAACATGGATGCACAAAGCTTCGGACTTCTCGAGGAGAGTTTGTTACAATTATTTTCAAAATTTATGAGGTTACAATTTTTACGTAAAGCAGTTATGTGCCTTTTTTAGCTTCTGCAATCTGTTCAACAGGTTGTTCGGTTGTAACCTCTTCTGGCTTTTCAGGGGCGTTCTCCAACTACTTCGGATCATGGGTAGAATATTTAACTCCCCACTCACTCTATGTCTCTTCTGTCGGCCATGAAAAATTAATCACATCACTCTTAATTTTGGTCAACCTTTTCCAAGAATTTCTCAATTTTTTGACTTCTGAATTAAGGAAAATATAATGTGATTTAATCTTTTCTATTTCCTGTATTGTTATGACAAAGAAAGAGGTATCATCAAGGTCGATGATTCCCTTAACCCTTGCTGACAATTTGACCTCTACCTCTTTGAGCCATATTTGCTTATCTTTTATCTGATCCGGATTGGCAAAAATTCCCGGGAGCAACTCAAAAACCTGATCAGTGTATTCCTTCTTACATAGATTGACCTTCCTATCCACATTATCTACATCTGCAGCCAATTGCATTAAGACTTTAGCAACATCAGAGGTAGATTTTATAATGGGATTGGCCCTTGCTTCATCACAGGAAACACACATGAACTCTAAATCCTGCTCCCTTGGCCTCCATCTGTCAAAAATGGGTGTCAAAATGGCCTTATCTCTCCTTAATTCATTCCATATCTCCATGACCTTTCCCACATTATTGTGAAGCAGTGAGGCATTTATAGTGTTTGCAAAACTGGAGATTGTGGCTTTTATTTTCTCCTCATACTTCCCCGCATAATAGGCCTGAGTCTGCTTTAGGTTCTAAAATTCTTGGGGAGTTATCTCAATCATTTGAGAACTGGAAGGCACAGGAGACAGTGGGAGCTCAATAATGGGGCTAGTAGGTGGAGGTCTTGCAGGAGAAGAGGCGATCATTAATGTTGAAGACTCACATTGTTGGCGTTGTCCTACCAGCTGGCTCTGCAATTTGGCAATAATGCTATCTTTGCCTCTTATCTCCTCCTTAGCACTATCATAAGCCTTCAAAACTGTTTCCAATTTAATCTGGAGGGCCTCCTTTTCTTTGGCTTCCTTTTTAACCACTGCAACGCTAAATTTGGTAGTCTCTAACACAGTGCTAGCAGCCTCTACTACCCCTGTACTCTCTACTCTTTTAATCATCAATCCTCCAATGTGACTTGTCCCTGAGGTGTCTTTACCTTTCTTGTCTTCATTTCTTTTGAGGGACCACATGACTAGTGCAGCATTGTCCTTACTGAATGTAACCCCTTCCATGGGTTTAGTATCTTTTCTTACTGCATCCAGCACTAGAGCATCAGCAATATTCCACTCTCGTAAAATGAGCACTCCAGCTTGTGCTACTAGATCCCTTCCCTGTTTAGGAGTGATGGTTTTGAATTCTTCCATCATCTCCTATTTTATTTCTTCCTCCACTGAGGCTGGATCTTTATTAGGCTGCTCTGCCTTTCTTGCTTCACATCTAGCATTATATTTATCTATATGTTGCTTCCAGATAAATTGCATGAATGCTTCAGATGTGACAAAGCTATCATCAGCTAAAAAGGCACTAGTGGCCTTCTTTATCTCAGGATCCCACTCCTGGCCTTTAAGTTCAGTCGAGGTGATGTCCATCTGTGCTTCAGTGGGCTCTTCTGGCATCCCTTCTTCTACTTCATCATAGGTATATGCAATTTCCCCCAAGTTGCCCAATTGAGAGAGGTATTCAGTTGCTGCTTGTTCATCTCCTATGTGGAGAGGGGATTCGGATGGGGAATACAGGGGTGTATCTAATTGCACTTCCTTCCCCACCCTCTGCCTCTTTGGGTTGTCCTGGATGTCAATGACATCTTGTACCTTCCTCCTTCCTTTGGATGAAGAGGGTTCCCCTGTTGTAGACACCAACACACTGTAACCTGCTTTCTTATGCAGGGTGTAGTCACCAGGAGGGATTGCTTTAGTGGAAGCTGACTTTCCTAAAATCATTCTTGCCTTTTCAGGTTTATTCTTAATTACAGCTTCCCTCTTCTCCTTTAGTGTTTGCATCACATCCTCAAATCAAACAATCAAAAATTTTATTTTTTCTTCCAATGGGAAGAAGCTAGACAATGGGTCATAGCTTGCATCAAATTGATGCACAAAATCCAGGGCTTTCTTGTAAGCCACCCATTTTTCCTTCCTCAATTCCTGTTCATCTAAGTCAAATTCATTCCTGATGAGGTCTTCAGGAAAGTGGAATTGATGAGGCCTACCTCTGCATGCTACCTTCTTTTGGAACACACCATTGTAGAAGCCCTCTGGATCAGCACACCTGGACACTGCAGTGGATAAATGGTAGGGTTTGAGGAAATCCTCAAAACAATTCCAGCCTCCCTTTGTAATTACAAATTGGTGGGCTACTGTAGCTATAGGGAAAATTGTCCCTTTACCTCTCCCTGTTAGGTCTGCCTCTTGTAGGCCACCAATTTGTCTAAGGATCTTAGATGTTCCCACTTTGAGGGGGACCTGGTAGGGTAACAAAAATGGGGTGCCTCTGAAACCAAAAACTCTGAAAACTGTGGAGACTGGATATAAGTACATATCACCCCAGTTATGAACTATCGTGATATTCTCTGCGAATTCTTTTGGCCTTAAGAATTCTAGAAGAACCTTGGGGACTCTTGGGTTATCAGAGCAAAGGAGAGTCCTTATTTTGGATGCAAAATATTTATCGAATTTTAGAAAACTAGCATCCTCTCTGTCCCATGACAACACAGTACTCCATAGTTGTACTGGCATCTTCTCTCTTTCCTTTTCTTTTACCAAGTCCATTCCACTGGCGAAATAATCACCACCTTTGAAGAGAAAAAGGTGCATCAAGAGTGAGTACCATCCGAATGGCCTATCCACCTTCCCATTTTTTATTCCTATCAACCCACCATGGATAGCATTGGCAACATAAGAAGCATAATCAAATGTAATAGCAAGAGAAGGATTCAAAATTTGAACAATCATTAACAAGTAATGGTTTGGCATATTTGATTCAGCATCCTCTCCTAGAACTTGGCAGAGTGCCCAATACATCCCTTTCGCCCTCAAGGTAAACATACTCAATGAAAAAGGCTCTTGCGTGTTGGGCCCTACAACTGCTAACCCTCCTATTTTCAGAAAAAGTTCTTTAAGAGGCCCATTCCTAAGATGACTCCTCTGTGCACTGTACACCTGGGCTAATTGTGTGAAGTTTATGGGTTCCAAGAAGTTTGTAAACTCACTGAGCCCAAACGCTGTTCTCAGTTCTTCTGCATTGATTTCCACGAGGGTTTTCCCATCTACATCCCGGATGCACCTTGTGATTGAATCATAATTTAATGCCATTTGGGTTAGCAAGTCTGTATCCATGAATACTCCTGGGACTACTAATTTCCCTACATCTAGTTCCCAAACACTGTTTTGAGGAGCAGGAGAATTTCTCATTCCAAATCCGACTCTAAACAGCCCCAACCTGGACATTCCAACCTGTGGGTCTCTCAACCAATTACCTTTGTCATATAATCCTTCTCCAATTTTCAGATGGGGAGCCCTGGGTACTAACTCCTTGGCCTTAGATGCCTGGTTAGTTGACAGCGTCAACTGCTCTAAAAAGTCATCACATACACTTCTTTTTAAATAATCAACCTTGCCAGAAAATTCCCTTTTAGGAGCCATTTGAAAATGCAACAAGATGAATATCACTTCTTAAACACTCCTGTAACACGAGAATAATTTCACTTATTACACCACACAAGAATAGTTGCAAAATAAGAAAGAACCTGATGTTTGCTTGAAGGAATTCGCTCTGTAACTGATTCACCTTCTCTGTATTTGAAAAAGATAACTCTGCGTTATTCTTCTGCAAAATCTTGTAAAAGATATCTACACTTGGTTGTTAAGAAATCAAATGCTTGTACTCTGGGCCTTAACTATGACATTGATTCCGCATGCTTCGGCTGTCCTTTTAAAATCGAATTCATACGAGAATTCATATTTTAGCTCCAACGGGTCGCAGCCTTCCTGCAAGTGTCTCACTGTTAATTTCATTTTGACGGCTTTGTCTTTAGTCTGGGTCCCGTCTTTCTATTGGCTACATAATACCACGCGGCATCCGACCATTGGCTTAGAAAATCCCTTCGCATTCTATTTTGATACTGGCCAAATGTCTCCCTTTATACTATGGCGGGCCCATATTTTTCCCTTTTTGCCATGTCATCATCATGACATGTGGACGGCCCTCGTTAACTCTCGCTATTTTGCGGCCTTAAGAAGTGAGCACCTCACCCTTGCGAAATAGCGTGGGCCATAGGATCATCCTTCAATTTGATCACTTTTTAATCCTTCGAAAAGGTCCTCAGGAATGGTGGGCCCGCTGAGTCGTCACTAACACTTGGCACCTAGTCACCTACTGTGTTGAGTTGTCGCTCCGTCACTTGCCAGAAGAAGAACCATGGGGGGTCCCACTTTCGTCTCAATAGGTCTGTCTCTTATGTCATCATCAAGACACGTGGACGGCTGATATTCATCCTCTCTATTTCATGGGTTTAAAGGGTGAGCACTTTACCCTTGCGAAATAGCGCCGACCATCAGATCATCTCTACAGTCGATCGGTATTTAACCCCTTAAGAAGGCTCTTAGAGATGGTGGGTGCACGGACACGTCATGGACACCTGGTGCCTTGTCACTTTCGGAGCTGACTTGTCAATTTCTCATTTGTCAAGCAGGAACCATAGGGACCCACAGTTTCCTTTTAGACCTCGTGTCTTCAAGACACGTGGACGGCCCTCGTTAACTCTCGCTATTTCGCAGCCTTAAGAAGTGGGAATCTTACCATTGCAAAATAACGTGAGCCGTTAGATCATATTTCAACCTGATCGGTATTTAAACCCTGTTAAAGGCTCTCAGAAGAGGTGGGCCCACGGACACGTAATGGACACCTGGCGCCTCGTCACTTTCGGATCTGACTTGTCATTCTATCATTTGTTGGAAGGAGCCATGGGGTCTCAATAAATTGTAAGAGTTGTTCCTGCCAGGTCATCTCCACCTGTGAGCTGACTCATCTTTGGGGCCCACTTTTGAACCTTTAATCCTAACCCGCTGACTGTGGCAACTTGTGCCACGTGCTGCCTTTTAATACGCCAGAAGAAAAGCACGGGGGCCCCACTTTCTTTGACCGCTATATCCTTTACATCCTCCGTCATGACACATGGACGACTGACATTCATTCTCGCTATTTCACGGCTTTAAAGGGTGAGCACTTAACCCTTGCGAAATAGCGCGGACCGTCGGATCCCTTCTCAAGTTGATCGGCGTTTACTGGGCCCGACACTTTAGAATGAAGTAATACAAGGCGAAATTTTTTCAAATAATCAACGTAACCGCCTAGGTAAATAACAAGGGGGGACACTTCCTACGACCCCGCGACCCATGATCTAAGTTAAATAAAGTAACGGCAAAATAGAAACCAGGGGGTTTAACACAAAAAGATAAGGTCTAAAACTTTAAAAAACCCTTAAACCCTCTAGGTTAAGAACAAAGAAGCTGGAGCACCAGGGACTACACCTTATTCAAATTTTATTTTTTTAAAATACCACAGCCAATCATGGGAAAGAAGAACCCAGTTTTAAAACAGTGATAACAACGGCTCTGACTGGGGATGGTTGATTGCGAAATCAACACAAGGAAACTCAGAAATTCTCGAGAAACAGACCAAAACACAGACCAAAACTAGGAAAGCAAGAAATAAAACAAAATATATACAAACAAAGGACCTACTGTGCATGGACGTCAAGAGAAATAATGCTTCAGGAATTGTCCATGCACTAGAAATTCCTGCATTTCATCATTCATATTCTTCAAGAAATATGAATCTTTACCATTCAGGTCACAAACTATAAAAGGGCCAATCCAGAGTGATTCAAATTTTTTATGCTTTCCTTTATCCTGCCCTTTTGCATTCCACTGAAGAACCATGTCATCAATTTGAAACTTCCTTAATGATGTCCTTTTATCAAAAAGATATTTTGACTGTAACTAGAGCTTCTGATTTTTCTTATGGGTGGAAGTCCTAAGCTCCTCCATTTCTACAATTTGGATCATTCTATCCTCCATTGGTTCAGATATTTCCATGTTCTCTTCCTGCAAAAATTTATACACTGGAAGAAGGTTATTTACCGGTAATCTGGCTTGGGTACCATAAACCAACTCAAAAGGTGACATTCCAATGGATTGTTTAACTGTTATTCTATCTGCCCACAGAGCTAACTTCAACTTTTGATCCCAAGACCTCTTGTTTTCTTCTAAGATTTTCTTGATGATATTTAACAAGCTTTTGTTGCTGGATTCTGCCTATCCATTCCCCTGAGGGTGATAAGGTGATGAGTAGGACATGAGAATACCGTGACTATTGCAAAAACCTACAAATTCTTCTGATCTAAAACACATAGCATTATCCATTACCAATTTCGCAGGTGTTCCAAATCTAGTCACAATACTATCCATTAGGAAATCAATGACAATTTTACTAGTAGCTCTTTTTTTAGGTATGGCTTCTATCCATTTGGTAAAATAATCAGTGGCCACTATAATCCATCCATGACCTCTTCCTGACCTTTCAACAATCTCTCCAATAAAATCAATACCCCATTGGACAAAAGGAGCTTCTACAGAGACTGGATTTAGGGGTAAGGCTCCTTCATACTTGAGCTTAGAAGAAAATCTTTGACATGGATCACATCTTCGAACATATGCATGGGTATCTTTAAATAAGGTAGGCCAATAATACCCATCCCGTATTATCTTACCAGCAATAGTCTTAGCAGAATAGTGGCATCCACATACTCCATCATGCATTTCAATTAACACCTGTTTGGCTTGAAATTCATCCAAACACATTAGTAACTCTCTATCTTTCTTTCTCGAGAAAAGATCACCCTGAATGAGCACATACTTTTGAGACTTGAGCTTTAAAGTTCTCTTCTGATTTTGTGTCATTTCCTCTGACAACATATTACCTTTCAATACTTGGATTATCTCTGTGTACCATGGTTGTCTCTCAATACTAGTAACCAAAGTATCTTTAACCTCAACATTGTACACTTCTACATTCATGAGATTTGACTCAGTCATGAGCTTAGCCAAACCTAACCCTCTCACCAATTTAGTGATCTTTATTTCCAAATTGAACTCTTGAATTCTATTGATCCACCTACATCTCTTCCCAGTAACCTCAGACTGAGACAAAATATCTTTAACTGCAGCATGTGGAACATATGCAATGATGTTTGCATTCACCAGATACGGCCTAAAGGCTTTAACAACTTTAACCAAGGCATAAGCTTGTTTCTCCATGGTTTCGTATTTTAATTCTGCCGCTTGCAAAGATTTACTATAGAAAGCTATGGGATGTTCATATCCTTCATTGTCCTTTTGTAGTAATACTGCAGCCACCGTGTGATATGAAGCAAAAGAAAACAGAGAAAAAGGCTTACCATAATCCGGGGATTTCAACACTGGTGCTTCCTGGATTGCCTTCTTAATCTCATTAAAAGCTTTTGAGGCTTCTTGATCCCAAGGAAACTTTGCATCCTTTTTGAGCAACTTGACAATAGGCTTCACTATCTCGGCAAAGTTTGCAATGAATCTCCTGACAAAATTCACTTTGCCTAAAAAGGATTGAATACCTTTCACATTTTTAGGTTCAAAGACTCTGTTAATTGCTTCAATTCTTTCAGGGTCTATTCTTACCCCTTCCTTGGAAACTATGTGTCCCAATAACTTTCCTTCAGTGACTCCAAAATGACATTTCTTGGGATTCAGTGATACACCAAATTCCAAGGCTTTATCGAACACCTTCTCTAGATGTCCACAATGATCATCAGCTCTCTTTGAGAAACAAGTTAAATCATCTTGGTAAACCACCATAATGATATTTATGAATTCCTTAAAAGCCACATCCATAGCTCTCTGAAATGTAGCCCCTGCATTTTTTAATCCAAATGGCATTCTCACATATACATAGGTTCCCCATGGAGTAGTGAAAGCTGTTTTAAACTGTTCAGACTCCTTGACAAGCACTTGATTGTATCCCAAGAAACCATCCATCATGGATAAAAGATCACAACCTGTCACTCTTTGTAGCATTGCTTCCATGCTTGGAGATGAATAATTATCTTTTAGGGAAGCAACATTCAGATTCCTAAAATCCACACACAATCTGATGTCTCCATTCTTCTTCCTTACTGGGACCAAATTAGAGACCCATGAAGAATGCCTTATTGGTTTAATAATTCCCCCTTCTCTCAATTTTGTCAACTCTTGTTGCATTTTTGTTTCTAATAAGGGGTTGATAGGTCTCTGTTTCTGTCTGAATGGCTTAGCATCTGGAAGTAAAGGAACTTCATGCTGAAAAAGATCTTGTCTATACGCCTTTAGGTCTTCATAAGACCAAGCAAAGACATGCTTATACCTTTTCAATAAATTGATAAGATTAGTGCTAACATGAGGGGGTAATTTCTTTCCAATATATACCAACTTGGGGGATGATTCTGTCCCCAGGTTGACCTCCTCCAACTCTTCTAACTTGGTGGTAGATTGCTGGTGTAAATGACTGTCATTATAACTAAACATACTTTCTAACTCCACCAACCCTTTAGGTATCTCGTTAGTTTCCAACTGGACAATATCATTTCCAAACACTGTCTCTCTGTCATCCACCACTTCCACCAATGCATTGCAATCAATTTTTTGTCCATCATAATCATCAACACATTGGATAAACCTAAGAATATCTTCATCATCAGCAAAAACTTGCCAATTATATACATTATCAGGGATAGCGGGCCTAGCTTTTATTTCCACAGTGGAAATACCAGTTAGTGTTGCATTAACATTTTTTAAAGCAACATTAGCTAGGAAATCTGCCATAATATTTTTTGCTCGCTCTATCCAATTGATAGAAAAGGCATCAAAATATTCAATAATATCCGAAACAGCATGCTTATATTGCTTCAATTTATCATTCTTGGATGCATATTTAGATCTTACCTGAGAGACAACCAGCTCTGAATCGCCCATCACTTTCAACAATCGGATTCCATGCCTTTTTGCAACCTCAAGTCCTAATAACAGGGCTTCATACTCTGTAGTATTATTTGTGCACTAGAATGCCAATAAGAATGAATATTTAAAAGTTATACCTGATGGGGATACAAAAAGAACCCCTGCTCCAGATCCTTCTTTGGAGCAAGCTCCATCAAAATACATCTGCCACAACCCATACTGCTGTGCTTGTAACTCGACTACAATTGGGTCAATGTTCTTCAACTGAGGTGATACTAGCTGAAGTCTGAAGTTATCTAAATCCACATCAATCATACAATTAAGCATACTAGGGTCCACCTTTTCAATTACCTTAGGAGCTCGTGGCTCCTTGTATAGTTTGACCTGATTGCCACCAATAGGAATAGTAGCATAAGACAAGTCCAGTTGAACATTTCCCCCTACTGCTGCTGCCCACTGCCTAGAAAGCAACATGCCATAATGGGGTTTAGTATCAGTAACAATAACATCCATTTTATAAGTAGCTTCAGGAAATGCAACTATTTTTACTTCTACATCTTTCATTGTACCTATCACAGGCACTTCTCTGTTATCCATGGCATAACATTTCCCATACACAGTAGTTACTGACAATCCTAATTCTTTCATAACACCATAGGGCATTACATTAGCAGCTGCTCCTGAATCTATCATGCAGTTTTTAATTAACCGGTTATTGACTAGCAAAGTTACATAGAAGGGATCCACCTGAGAAGGCTCCTGAGTGATAGTGGATCCGACATATACCTCTGGGGTTTGGAACTCTTGATCCTTTCCAACTCTATTTGAACCAGTGGGTAATACTAGGTCACCATCAGATATACTAGAGAATAGAGACAAAGCTGCATCCTTGTGTTCTTTAATCTTTAGTAACTCTACTAATGGGACAGTGACTTTCATTTGAGTTAACGCTTGGGCCATATCAAATGTAGAATAATTACATTTTTCAGTATTAGCCTTAACCTTTTCTGCTTTGAGTTGATTGGCCTTTTTCACTATTTCCGCCTTTTGTACATCACCAACATTTTTGGCATCCGTGGTTCTAGGTAAGTCTTTAACTTGTTCCTCTTTTTCTTGACTAGCTTTAAAAGTAGCAGTAACACTGCTTGATGCCCCTTTCTTAGTGACTTCTTTTACAAACATGGAACTTGGCTCACCTTGATCAGTATCTCTCTCGGTGCTTCTCAGGTTGTAATTATGTTTTGCTTTGGCAATTGCAGCCTTAGTGAGATTTTTAACTTCCTCATCACTAGGCCTCCTAAGATGAACTTCTTCATCTTCAATTGGTACCACATTCAATGTGGGATGCCAACTTAAGGCTAATTGTCCTTGCACTAACCTTTCATTATCTAGCACATCACTGTATTCACTTTGCATAGATTCCTCATCACTTTCTATGATAGTTTCAAACATATTAATGTCAAGCTCTACTTCTGGTCTCATGGATTCTTCCAGAGCTTGAGCAACTGCACACTGATGAGGAGAATGTGATCCATCACAAGCAATACACTAGGGAGTATTTTCTATATTATTAACAGTTTTCCCTTTCAAAGGATCCGATGTGTCTTGTCTTTGGGCAATTTTAGGCTTCTCAACTTGGGGTTTACCATCCTTCCAATTTGTATTGTATGGCATATCATGTAATCTAGAAGGTCTATCTTGCCAGTTGTAATGAGGCTTATCATTTTTGTTGACCTTAGCAGTTAAATCTTTCATAACAGTAACCAGTTTTTCTATTTTATCCTCCTCTTTAGGAACTTTGTTAGGTTGCTGTTTGGTTTCATGCCATAATCTTCCATCTGTCCTTCTTCCTAATTTTCCAGATGCCTTTCTATTACTTTCTACATTTATGGCAATTCTAAAGGCATCCCTCAAGTTATGAGGATTTTTATCTCTCAAGATATAGGCCATCTTGGAATCAAATGCATTGTAATATGTATTAAGGCACATATTGTCATCTAGCCTCATTACCTGATACAATCTATGCATAGCTTTTTGGAACCTAGCATTGAAATCAGTGACTATTTCATTTTCAGATTTTCTAATGTTATTGAACTCATTCAGCATGAAACTCACATTAGTCTTATCACCGTACTGTTCCTGAAAGCAATTTTTGAACTCTTCCCATGAACCTATACTAACTACTAGGAGGCCTCTGTACCAATCTCTTGCATCATCAACCAGGGATTGAACAAACAGTTTCATAATGACATCTTCATCTGCTATCTCATAATCATTTATCAGATCTCCAAAAGATTTTAGATGTTCTTCAGCACTGACTGCATTGTTCCCAGCAAATTTATGGAGTTTATCTCTTAGCTCAGTGGGAACATGATTTGGATACCCTGGGATCCCATCAAAAAACAATTGCCTATATTGTTCTAGATTAATTGGCCTTCTTTGGAAAGGGGAAACAGTACTATTATTCCCCATGATCATTTTAGCTTTTGGGATTGGGGATTGAGATGTTTGGGTGTACTGTTTATTGTATGTACTGCAGGTTGAGTATTGACCTGAGGAAAAGAGATGTGTTGGGGATTAGGCTTGCTAAGATCTTCCGATGGGAATGTAATAGGGGGAGATTTTAAGTAGTTAATCTTTCTTTTAACTTCCTGATTTGCTGCTTCTAACTCAGCCTTTTCCAATTCCATTTGGAGGTCTTCCTTTTCCTTTCTCATCCTTTCCATCTCTCTCTCATGTGCTAGGATCCTATGAGAAATCCCTTCTGCAGTTTTAGACTCTACTTCATCATCTACCCATATCTGTTTCCCTAAATTGACTTTAGGAAGCTGAGAGTCATTAGATACTTCCTTACTTGGCTGGGCTACTGACTTAGAAACTGGTCTAATCTTAGGGATTAAGATCTCCCTAATCACTGGGCCCTCTTCATCACCTTTTTCCTTTTCCTTAGCAAGCACTTCAAGATCAGCTATCTGCCTAAGAAGCCTATCTCTCTCCATTATTTTGGCTTTAACTTCCTTTTCCTTATTTGCCTCCTTTTGGGCTCTCAGGGATATTAAATGATGAACTCTTTTGTTTAACTCTTCAATCTCTTGAGACATTTTATCCTCATCAGGATAATTTTCTTCAGAGTCTGATGCATTAATTTGATCTATGTCAATCAGACTAATGTTCCCATCTACTGTCCTAGGAACAGAGTGCCTAATTGCATTTGAACTGGTTCTATCTTTTACAGAAACACTAACATGAGATAGGTCTCGACTTAAAATAGGTGCATCATCAATATTTCCAAACAATCCTGAATGGAAACCTAAAATATCATGCTCTGAATCTCTAGAAGATGAATTTGACTTGGCATAGACAGGTTGATCAAGCATCTTACCAGTATTGTTGCTTTTTTGCACCCACGCAGCATTTGATGGCTCATGCATCACAGATCTCTTCTGGCCTCTTCTTGACTGCTCTGGCAGACCTTCTTGCAAGGTTTCAAGAGGATGTTTCTTCATGAATGATCTTGTGTTCTTATTTCCTTGCATCTTGCTTGTCTTTCTTTAAGAAAATTCGTATTCTCACAAGGACTGGTTCAATAGTAATAGAGTCGCCACCCACAAAACTATGGGAAAGATAAAAACAAGCAGTCTTACTCACAAACACAACAATACTCTCCACAAATCTTGGCACAGATCTATATCTATATCTTCATTATAACTGGATCCCCAGCAGAGTCACCACTTTTGTTGTTCTCAAAATTTGATTCCCTTCAATGTCCTTAAGATAATATGGTCTAAACTGGGTGCAGAGAAAACATCAAAGAGAAGGAAATTCCAGAGACAACATATGACAAGGTTTGATTTAAACCTTCTACACTTCGGGCTTCCTCAGAGCCCAGGTGGGTATACCTTTGTGAATTAACTTCACACTTTTAAACAATAAACCCACAGCAAACCAGTCCAGAAAACCAGTGGATTCATTCACCTTGAAATCAACTGAACACAATGAATAGAAATTGTATTTAACTTCAGCATTTTGATCAACAAAGTATGCAATAAACAACCTCGATTAACACCAGTGCCTTATCCAAGGTCACAAAGTCACTTAAATTCAAATAAAACTTCTGAAACAATATATCCTTATGCTTCCCGTCGGCTTGGTTTCCACTAATCTTGATATATGCCTGGCACATACAAGAATTCAATCATTCTAGACTAAGCTATGGTCCTCAAAATTCAAAGTTCCTTCCAAATAATTTACTGGTATAAGTGATCCCGCGTATTTAATTCCCCTCCTAAAGAGAAAAGCTAACAAACACTTATACTGAGATTGCTTTGCAATTCCATTCAAACTAAACAACCCTGGATTATTTAGAATAAAGACAGTAAATAAATTTGTGAATAAACGTGAAGACAACACATAAATTTTACTCAAAACCGATGGCCTGTATATTGATATTCATTTCAAAAAGTATTACAATGGATTCTGATTCTCCATTAGACTTAGAAAAGCTCAGATAAATTTCTGCAGCGTTTTCTTACAAAATTTTGTGATCGCTTTCCCTCTAGTCCTGGTAGCCATTTATAACAACATGGATGCACAAAGCTTCGGACTTCTCGAGGAGAGTTTGTTACAATTATTTCCAAAATTTATGAGGTTACAATTTTTACGTAAAGCAGTTATGTGCCTTTTTCAGCTTCTGCAGTCTGTTCAACAGGTTGTTCGGTTGTAACCTCTTCTGGCTTTTCAGGGGCGTTCTCCAACTACTTCGGATCATGGGTAGAATATTTAACTCCCCACTCACTCTATGTCTCTTCTGTCGGCCATGAAAAATTAATCACATCACTCTTAATTTTGGTCAACCTTTTCCAAGAATTTCTCAATTTGTTGACTTCTGAATTAAGGAAAATATAATGTGATTTAATCTTTTCTATTTCCTGTATTGTTATGACAAAGAAAGAGGTATCATCAAGGTCGATGATTCCCTTAACCCTTGCTGACAATTTGACCTCTACCTCTTTGAGCCATATTTGCTTATCTTTTATCTGATCCGGATTGGCAAAAATTCCCGGGAGCAACTCAAAAACCTGATCAGTGTATTCCTTCTTACATAGATTGACCTTCCTATCCACATTATCTACATCTGCAGCCAATTGCATTAAGACTTTAGCAACATCAGAGGTAGATTTTATAATGGGATTGGCCCTTGCTTCATCACAGGAAACACACATGAACTCTAAATCCTGCTCCCTTGGCCTCCATCTGTCAAAAATGGGTGTCAAAATGGCCTTATCTCTCCTTAATTCATTCCATATCTCCATGACCTTTCCCACATTATTGTGAAGCAGTGAGGCATTTATAGTGTTTGCAAAACTGGAGATTGTGGCTTTTATTTTCTCCTCATACTTCCCCGCATAATAGGCCTGAGTCTGCTTTAGGTTCTCCAATTCTTGGGGAGTTATCTCAATCATTTGAGAACTGGAAGGCACAGGAGATAGTGGGAGCTCAATAATGGGGCTAGTAGGTGGAGGTCTTGCAGGAGAAGAGGCGATCATTAATGTTGAAGACTCACATTGTTGGCGTTGTCCTACCAGCTGGCTCTGCAATTTGGCAATAGTGCTATCTTTGCCTCTTATCTCCTCCTTAGCACTATCATAAGCCTTCAAAACTGTTTCCAGTTTAATCTGGAGGGCCTCCTTTTCTTTGGCTTCCTTTTCAACCACTGCAACGCTAAATTTGGCAGTCTCTAACACAGTGCTAGCAGCCTCTACTACCCCTGTACTCTCTACTCTTTTAATCATCAATCCTCCAATGTGACTTGTCCCTGAGGTGTCTTTACCTTTCTTGTCTTCATTTCTTTTGAGGGACCACATGACTAGTGCAGCATTGTCCTTACTGAATGTAACCCCTTCCATGGGTTTAGTCTCTTTTCTTACTGCATCCAGCACTAGAGCATCAACAATATTCCACTCTGGTAAAATGAGCACTCCAGCTTGTGCTACTAGATCCCTTCCCTGTTTAGGAGTGATGGTTTTGAATTCTTCCATCATCTCCTATTTTATTTCTTCCTCCACTGAGGCTGGATCTTTATTAGGCTGCTCTGCCTTTCTTGCTTCACATCTAGCATTATATTTATCTATATGTTGCTTCCAGATAAATTGCATGAATGCTTCAGATGTGACAAAGCTATCATCAGCTAAAAAGGCACTAGTGGCCTTCTTTATCTCAGGATCCCACTCCTGGCCTTTAAGTTCAGTCGAGGTGATGTCCATCTGTGCTTCAGTGGGCTCTTCTGGCATCCCTTCTTCTACTTCATCATAGGTATATGCAATTTCCCCCAAGCTGCCCAATTGAGAGAGGTATTCAGTTGCTGCTTGTTCATCTCCTATGTGGAGAGGGGATTGGGATGGGGAATACAGGGGTGTATCTAATTGCACTTCCTTCCCCACCCTCTGCCTCTTTGGGCTGTCCTGGATGTCAATGACATCTTGTACCTTCCTCCTTCCTTTGGATGAAGAGGGTTCCCCTGTTGTAGACACCAACACACTGTAACCTGCTTTCTTATGCAGGGTGTAGTCACCAGGAGGGATTGCTTTAGTGGAAGCTGACTTTCCTAAAATCATTCTTGCCTTTTCAGGTTTATGCTTAATTACAGCTTCCCTCTTCTCCTTTAGTGTTTGCATCACATCCTCAAAGCAAACAATCAAAAATTTTATTTTTTCTTCCAATGGGAAGAAGCTAGACAATGGGTCATAGCTTGCATCAAATTGATGCACAAAATCCAGGGCTTTCTTGTAAGCCACCCATTTTTCCTTCCTCAATTCCTGTTCATCTAAGTCAAATTCATTCCTGATGAGGTCTTCAGGAAAGTGGAATTGATGAGGCCTACCTCTGCATGCTACCTTCTTTTGGAACACACCATTGTAGAAGCCCTCTGGATCAGCACACCTGGACACTGCAGTGGATAAATGGTAGGGTTTGAGGAAATCCTCAAAACAATTCCAGCCTCCCTTTGTAATTACAAATTGGTGGGCTACTGTAGCTATAGGGAAAATTGTCCCTTTACCTCTCCCTGTTAGCTTTGCCTCTTGTAGGCCACCAATTTGTCTAAGGATCTTAGATGTTCCCACTTTGAGGGGGACCTGGTAGGGTAACAAAAATGGGGTGCCTCTGAAACCAAAAACTCTGAAAACTGTGGAGACTGGATATAAGTACATATCACCCCAGTTATGAACTATCTTGATATTCTCTGCGAATTCTTTTGGCCTTAAGAATTCTAGAAGAACCTTGGGGACTCTTGGGTTATCAGAGCAAAGGAGAGTCCTTATTTTGGATGCAAAATATTTATCGAATTTTAGAAAACTAGCATCCTCTCTGTCCCATGACAACACAGTACTCCATAGTTGTACTGGCATCTTCTCTCTTTCCTTTTCTTTTACCAAGTCCATTCCACTGGCGAAATAATCACCACCTTTGAAGAGAAAAAGGTGCATCAAGAGTGAGTACCATCCGAATGGCCTATCCACCTTCCCATTTTTTATTCCTATCAACCCACCATGGATAGCATTGGCAACATAAGAAGCATAATCAAATGTAATAGCAAGAGAAGGATTCAAAATTTGAACAATCATTAACAAGTAATGGTTTGGCATATTTGATTCAGCATCCTCTCCTAGAACTTGGCAGAGTGCCCAATACATCCCTTTCGCCCTCAAGGTAAACATACTCAATGAAAAAGGCTCTTGCGTGTTGGGCCCTACAACTGCTAACCCTCCTATTTTCAGAAAAAGTTCTTTAAGAGGCCCATTCCTAAGACGACTCCTCTGTGCACTGTACACCTGGGCTAATTGTGTGAAGTTTATGGGTTCCAAGAAGTTTGTAAACTCACTGAGCCCAAACGCTGTTCTCAGTTCTTCTGCATTGATTTCCACGAGGGTTTTCCCATTTACATCCCGGATGCACCTTGTGATTGAATCATAATTTAATGCCATTTGGGTTAGCAAGTCTGTATCTATGAATACTCCTGGGACTACTAATTTCCCAACATCTAGTTCCCAAACACTGTTTTGAGGAGTAGGAGAATTTCTCATTCCAAATCCGACTCTAAACAGCCCCAACCCGGACATTCCAACCTGTGGGTCTCTCAACCAATTACCTTTGTCATATAATCCTTCTCCAATTTTCAGATGGGGAGCCCTGGGTACTAACTCGGCCTTAGATGCCTAGTTAGTTGACAGCGTCAACTGCTCTATAAAGTCATCACATACACTTCTTTTTAAATAATCAACCTTGCCAGAAAATTCCCTTTTAGGAGCCATTTGAAAATGCAACAAGATGAATATCACTTCTTAAACACTCCTGTAACACGAGAATAATTTCACTTATTACACCACACAAGAATAGTTGCAAAATAAGAAAGAACCTGATGTTTGCTTGAAGGAATTCGCTCTGTAACTGATTCACCTTCTCTGTATTTGAAAAAGATAACTCTGCGTTATTCTTCTGCAAAATCTTGTAAAAGATATCTACACTTGGTTGTTAAGAAATCAAATGCTTGTACTCTGGGCCTTAACTATGACATTGATTCCGCATGCTTCGGCTGTCCTTTTAAAATCGAATTCATACGAGAATTCATATTTTAGCTCCAACGGGTCGCAGCCTTCCTGCAAGTGTCTCACTGTTAATTTCATTTTGATGGCTTTGTCTTTAGTCTGGGTCTCGTCTTTCTATTGGCTACATAATACCACGCGGCATCCGACCATTGGCTTAGAAAATCCCTTCGCATTCTATTTTGATATTGGCCAAATGTCTCCCTTTATACTATGGCGGGCCCATATTTTTCCCTTTTTGCCATGTCATCATCATGACATGTGGACGGCCCTCGTTAACTCTCGCTATTTTGCGGCCTTAAGAAGTGAGCACCTCACCCTTGCGAAATAGCGTGGGCCGTAGGATCATCCTTCAATTTGATCACTTTTTAATCCTTCAAAAAGGTCCTCAGGAATGGTGGGCCCGCTGAGTCGTCACTAACACTTGGCACCTAGTCACCTACTGTGTTGAGTTGTCGCTCCGTCACTTGCCAGAAGAAGAACCATGGGGGGTCCCACTTTCGTCTCAATAGGTCTGTCTCTTATGTCATCATCAAGACACGTGGACGGCTGATATTCATCCTCTCTATTTCATGGGTTTAAAGGGTGAGCACTTTACCCTTGCGAAATAGCGCCGACCATCAGATCATCTCTACAGTCGATCGGTATTTAACCCCTTAAGAAGGCTCTCAGAGATGGTGGGCGCACGGACACGTCATGGACACCTGGCGCCTTGTCACTTTCGGAGCTGACTTGTCAATTTCTCATTTGTCAAGCAGGAACCATAGGGACCCACAGTTTCCTTTTAGATCTCGTGTCTTCAAGACACGTGGACGGCCCTCGTTAACTCTCGCTATTTCGCAGCCTTAAGAAGTGGGCATCTTACCATTGCAAAATAACGTGAGCCGTTAGATCATATTTCAACCTGATCGGTATTTAAACCCTGTTAAAGGCTCTCAGAAGAGGTGGGCCCACGGACACGTAATGGACACCTGGCGCCTCGTCACTTTCGGATCTGACTTGTCATTCTATCATTTGTTGGAAGGAGCCATGGGGTCTCAATAAATTGTAAGAGTTGTTCCTGCCAGGTCATCTCCACCTGTGAGCTGACTCATCTTTGGGGCCCACTTTTGAACCTTTAATCCTAACCCGCTGACTGTGGCAACTTGTGCCACGTGCTGCCTTTTAATACGCCAGAAGAAAAGCACGGGGGCCCCACTTTCTTTGACCGCTATATCCTTTACGTCCTCCGTCATGACACATGGACGACTGACATTCATTCTCGCTATTTCATGGCTTTAAAGGGTGAGCACTTAACCCTTGCGAAATAGCGCGGACCGTCGGATCCCTTCTCAAGTTGATCGGCGTTTACTGGGCCCGACACTTTAGAATGAAGTAATACAAGGCGAAATTTTTTCAAATAATCAACGTAACCGCCTAGGTAAATAACAAGGGGGGACACTTCCTACGACCCCGCGACCCATGATCTAAGTTAAATAAAGTAACGGCAAAATAGAAACCAGGGGGTTTAACACAAAAAGATAAGGTCTAAAACTTTAAAAAACCCTTAAACCCTCTAGGTTAAGAACAAAGAAGCTGGAGCACCAGGGACTACACCTTATTCAAATTTTATTTTTTTAAAATACCACAGCCAATCATGGGAAAGAAGAACCCAGTTTTAAAACAGTGATAACAGCGGCTCTGACTGGGGATGGTTGATTGCGAAATCAACACAAGGAAACTCAGAAATTCTCGAGAAATAGACCAAAACACAGACCAAAACTAGGAAAGCAAGAAATAAAACAAAATATATACAAACAAAGGACCTACTGTGCATGGACGTCAAGAGAAATAATGCTTCAGGAATTGTCCATGCACTAGAAATTCCTGCATTTCATCATTCATATTCTTCAAGAAATATGAATCTTTACCATTCAGGTCACAAACTATAAAAGGGCCAATCCAGAGTGATTCAAATTTTTTATGCTTTCCTTTATCCTGCCCTTTTGCATTCCACTGAAGAACCATGTCATCAATTTGAAACTTCCTTAATGATGTCCTTTTATCAAAAAGATATTTTGACTGTAACTAGAGCTTCTGATTTTTCTTATGGGTGGAAGTCCTAAGCTCCTCCATTTCTACAATTTGGATCATTCTATCCTCCATTGGTTCAGATATTTCCATGTTCTCTTCCTGCAAAAATTTATACACTGGAAGAAGGTTATTTACCGGTAATCTGGCTTGGGTACCATAAACCAACTCAAAAGGTGACATTCCAATGGATTTTTTAACTGTTATTCTATCTGCCCACAGAGCTAACTTCAACTTTTGATCCCAAGACCTCTTGTTTTCTTCTAAGATTTTCTTGATGATATTTAACAAGCTTTTGTTGCTGGATTCTGCCTATCCATTCCCCTGAGGGTGATAAGGTGATGAGTAGGACATGAGAATACCGTGACTATTGCAAAAACCTACAAATTCTTCTGATCTAAAACACATAGCATTATCCATTACCAATTTCGCAGGTGTTCCAAATCTAGTCACAATACTATCCATCAGGAAATCAATGACAATTTTACTAGTAGCTCTTTTTGTAGGTATGGCTTCTATCCATTTGGTAAAATAATCAGTGGCCACTATAATCCATCCATGACCTCTTCCTGACCTTTCAACAATCTCTCCAATAAAATCAATACCCCATTGGACAAAAGGAGCTTCTACAGAGACTGGATTTAGGGGTAAGGCTCCTTCATACTTGAGCTTAGAAGAAAATCTTTGACATGGATCACATCTTCGAACATATGCATGGGTATCTTTAAATAAGGTAGGGGAATAATACCCATCCCGTATTATCTTACCAGCAATAGTCTTAGCAGAATAGTGGCATCCACATACTCCATCATGCATTTCAATTAACACCTGTTTGGCTTGAAATTCATCCAAACACATTAGTAACTCTCTATCTTTCTTTCTCGAGAAAAGATCACCCTGAATGAGCACATACTTTTGAGACTTGAGCTTTAAAGTTCTCTTCTGATTTTGTGTCATTTCCTCTGACAGCATATTACCTTTCAATACTTGGATTATCTCTGTGTACCATGGTTGTCTCTCAATACTAGTAACCAAAGTATCTTTAACCTCAACATTGTACACTTCTACATTCATGAGATTTGACTCAGTCATGAGCTTAGCCAAACCTAACCCTCTCACCAATTTAGTGATCTTTATTTCCAAATTGAACTCTTGAATTCTATTGATCCACCTACATCTCTTCCCAGTAACCTCAGACTGAGACAAAATATCTTTAACTGCAGCATGTGGAACATATGCAATGATGTTTGCATTCACCAGATACGGCCTAAAGGCTTTAACAACTTTAACCAAGGCATAAGCTTGTTTCTCCATGGTTTCGTATTTTAATTCTGCCGCTTGCAAAGATTTACTATAGAAAGCTATGGGATGTTCATATCCTTCATTGTCCTTTTGTAGTAATACTGCAGCCACCGTGTGATATGAAGCAAAAGAAAACAGAGAAAAAGGCTTACCATAATCCGGGGATTTCAACACTGGTGCTTCCTGGATTGCCTTCTTAATCTCATTAAAAGCTTTTGAGGCTTCTTGATCCCAAGGAAACTTTGCATCCTTTTTGAGCAACTTGACAATAGGCTTCACTATCTCGGCAAAGTTTGCAATGAATCTCCTGACAAAATTCACTTTGCCTAAAAAGGATTGAATACCTTTCACATTTTTAGGTTCAAAGACTCTGTTAATTGCTTCAATTCTTTCAGGGTCTATTCTTACCCCTTCCTTGGAAACTATGTGTCCCAATAACTTTCCTTCAGTGACTCCAAAATGACATTTCTTGGGATTCAGTGATACACCAAATTCCAAGGCTTTATCGAACACCTTCTCTAGATGTCCACAATGATCATCAGCTCTCTTTGAGAAACAAGTTAAATCATCTTGGTAAACCACCATAATGATATTTATGAATTCCTTAAAAGCCACATCCATAGCTCTCTGAAATGTAGCCCCTGCATTTTTTAATCCAAATGGCATTCTCACATATACATAGGTTCCCCATGGAGTAGTGAAAGCTGTTTTAAACTGTTCAGACTCCTTGACAAGCACTTGATTGTATCCCAAGAAACCATCCATCATGGATAAAAGATCACAACCTGTCACTCTTTGTAGCATTGCTTCCATGCTTGGAGATGAATAATTATCTTTTAGGGAAGCAACATTCAGATTCCTAAAATCCACACACAATCTGATGTCTCCATTCTTCTTCCTTACTGGGACCAAATTAGAGACCCATGAAGAATGCCTTATTGGTTTAATAATTCCCCCTTCTCTCAATTTTGTCAACTCTTGTTGCATTTTTGTTTCTAATAAGGGGTTGATAGGTCTCTATTTCTGTCTGAATGGCTTAGCATCTGGAAGTAAAGGAACTTCATGCTGAAAAAGATCTTGTCTATACGCCTTTAGGTCTTCATAAGACCAAGCAAAGACATGCTTATACCTTTTCAATAAATTGATAAGATTAGTGCTAACATGAGGGGGTAATTTCTTTCCAATATATACCAACTTGGGGGATGATTCTGTCCCCAGGTTGACCTCCTCCAACTCTTCTAACTTGGTGGTAGATTGCTGGTGTAAATGACTGTCATTATAACTAAACATACTTTCTAACTCCACCAACCCTTTAGGTATCTCGTTAGTTTCCAACTGGACAATATCATTTCCAAACACTGTCTCTCTGTCATCCACCACTTCCACCAATGCATTGCAATCAATTTTTTGTCCATCATAATCATCAACACATTGGATAAACCTAAGAATATCTTCATCATCAGCAAAAACTTGCCAATTATATACATTATCAGGGATAGCGGGCCTAGCTTTTATTTCCACAGTGGAAATACCAGTTAGTGTTGCATTAACATTTTTTAAAGCAACATTAGCTAGGAAATCTGCCATAATATTTTTTGCTCGCTCTATCCAATTGATAGAAAAGGCATCAAAATATTCAATAATATCCGAAACAGCATGCTTATATTGCTTCAATTTATCATTCTTGGATGCATATTTAGATCTTACCTGAGAGACAACCAGCTCTGAATCGCCCATCACTTTCAACAATCGGATTCCATGCCTTTTTGCAACCTCAAGTCCTAATAACAGGGCTTCATACTCTGTAGTATTATTTGTGCACTGGAATGCCAATAAGAATGAATATTTAAAAGTTATACCTGATGGGGATACAAAAAGAACCCCTGCTCCAGATCCTTCTTTGGAGCAAGCTCCATCAAAATACATCTGCCACAACCCATACTGCTGTGCTTGTAACTCGACTACAATTGGGTCAGTGTTCTTCAACTGAGGTGATACTAGCTGAAGTCTGAAGTTATCTAAATCCACATCAATCATACAATTAAGCATACTAGGGTCCACCTTTTCAATTACCTTAGGAGCTCGTGGCTCCCTGTATAGTTTGACCTGATTGCCACCAATAGGAATAGTAGCATAAGACAAGTCCAGTTGAACATTTCCGCCTACTGCTGCTGCCCACTGCCTAGAAAGCAACATGCCATAATGGGGTTTAGTATCAGTAACAATAACATCCATTTTATAAGTAGCTTCAGGAAATGCAGCTATTTTTACTTCTATATCTTTCATTGTACCTATCACAGGCACTTCTCTGTTATCCATGGCATAACATTTCCCATACACAGTAGTTACTGACAATCCTAATTCTTTCATAACACCATAGGGCATTACATTAGCAGCTGCTCCTGAATCTATCATGCAGTTTTTAATTAACCGGTTATTGACTAGCAAAGTTACATAGAAGGGATCCACCTGAGAAGGCTCCTGAGTGATAGTGGTTCCGACATATACCTCTGGGGTTTGTAACTCTTGATCCTTTCCAACTCTATTTGAACCAGTGGGTAATACTAGGTCACCATCAGATATACTAGAGAATAGAGACAAAGCTGCATCCTTGTGTTCTTTAATCTTTAGTAACTCTACTAATGGGACAGTGACTTTCATTTGAGTTAACGCTTGGGCCATATCAAATGTAGAATAATTACATTTTTCAGTATTAGCCTTAACCTTTTCTGCTCTGAGTTGATTGGCCTTTTTCACTATTTCCGCCTTTTGTACATCACCAACATTTTTGGCATCTGTGGTTCTAGGTAAGTCTTTAACTTGTTCCTCTTTTTCTTGACTAGCTTTAAAAGTAGCAGTAACACTGCTTGATGCCCCTTTCTTAGTGACTTCTTTTACAAACATGGAACTTGGCTCACCTTGATCAGTATCTCTCTCGGTGCTTCTCAGGTTGTAATTATGTTTTGCTTTGGCAATTGCAGCCTTAGTGAGATTTTTAACTTCCTCATCACTAGGCCTCCTAAGATGAACTTCTTCATCTTCAATTGTTACCACATTCAATGTGGGATGCCAACTTAAGGCTAATTGTCCTTGCACTAACCTTTCATTATCTAGCACATCACTGTATTCACTTTGCATAGATTCCTCATCACTTTCTATGATAGTTTCAAACATATTAATGTCAAGCTCTACTTCTGGTCTCATGGATTCTTCCAGAGCTTGAGCAACTGCACACTGATGAGGAGAATGTGATCCATCACAAGCAATACACTAGGGAGTATTTTCTATATTATTAACAGTTTTCCCTTTCAAAGGATCCGGTGTGTCTTGGCTTTGGGCAATTTTAGGCTTCTCAACTTGGGGTTTACCATCCTTCCAATTTGTATTGTATGGCATATCATGTAATCTAGGAGGTCTATCTTGCCAGTTGTAATGAGGCTTATCATTTTTGTTGACCTTAGCAGTTAAATCTTTCATAACAGTAACCAGTTTTTCTATTTTATCCTCCTCTTTAGGAACTTTGTTAGGTTGCTGTTTGGTTTCATGCCATAATCTTCCATCTGTCCTTCTTCCTAATTTTCCAGATGCCTTTCTATTACTTTCTACATTTATGGCAATTCTAAAGGCATCCCTCAAGTTATGAGGATTTTTATCTCTCAAGATATAGGCCATCTTGGAATCAAATGCATTGTAATATGTATTAAGGCACATATTGTCATCTAGCCTCATTACCTGATACAATCTATGCATAGCTTTTTGGAACCTAGCATTGAAATCAGTGACTATTTCATTTTCGGATTTTCTAATGTTATTGAACTCATTCAGCATGAAACTCACATTAGTCTTATCACCGTACTGTTCCTGAAAGCAATTTTTGAACTCTTCCCATGAACCTATACTAACTACTGGGAGGCCTCTGTACCAATCTCTTGCATCATCAACCAGGGATTGAACAAACAGTTTCATAATGACATCTTCATCTGCTATCTCATAATCATTTATCAGATCTCCAAAAGATTTTAGATGTTCTTCAGCACTGACTGCATTGTTCCCAGCAAATTTATGGAGTTTATCTCTTAGCTCAGTGGGAACATGATTTGGATACCCTGGGATCCCATCAAAAAACAATTGCCTATATTGTTCTAGATTAATTGGCCTTCTTTGGAAAGGGGAAACAGTACTATTATTCCCCATGATCATTTTAGCTTTTGGGAATGGGGATTGAGATGTTTGGGTGTACTGTTTATTTGAAGGTATCTTGCTTGCTGAGGCAATGTTAGTATGTACTACAGGTTGAGTATTGACCTGAGGAAAAGAGATGTGTTGGGGATTAGGCTTGCTAAGATCTTCCGATGGGAATGTAATAGGGGGAGATTTTAAGTAGTTAATCTTTCTTTTAACTTCCTGATTTGCTGCTTCTAACTCAGCCTTTTCCAATTCCATTTGGAGGTCTTCCTTTTCCTTTCTCATCCTTTCCATCTCTCTCTCATGTGCTAGGATCCTATGAGAAATCCCTTCTGCAGTTTTAGACTCTACTTCATCATCTACCCATATCTGTTTCCCTAAATTGACTTTAGGAAGCTGGGAGTCATTGGATACTTCCTTACTTGGCTGGGCTACTGACTTAGAAACTGGTGTAATCTTAGGGATTAAGATCTCCCTAATCACTGGGCCCTCTTCATCACCTTTTTCCTTTTCCTTAGCAAGCACTTCAAGATCAGCTATCTGCCTAAGAAGCCTATCTCTCTCCATTATTTTGGCTTTAACTTCCTTTTCCTTATTTGCCTCCTTTTGGGCTCTCAGGGATATTAAATGATGAACTCTTTTGTTTAACTCTTCAATCTCTTGAGACATTTTATCCTCATCAGGATAATTTTCTTCAGAGTCTGATGCATTAATTTGATCTATGTCAATCAGACTAATGTTCCCATCTACTGTCCTAGGAACAGAGTGCCTAATTGCATTTGAACTGGTTCTATCTTTTACAGAAACACTAACATGAGATAGGTCTCGACTTAAAATAGGTGCATCATCAATATTTCCAAACAATCCTGAATGGAAACCTAAAATATCATGCTCTGAATCTCTAGAAGATGAATTTGACTTGGCATAGACAGGTTGATCAAGCATCTTACCAGTATTGTTGCTTTTTTGCACCCACGCAGCATTTGATGGCTCATGCATCACAGATCTCTTCTGGCCTCTTCTTGACTGCTCTGGCAGACCTTCTTGCAAGGTTTCAAGAGGATGTTTCTTCATGAATGATCTTGTGTTCTTATTTCCTTGCATCTTGCTTGTCTTTCTTTAAGAAAATTCATATTCTCACAAGGACTGGTTCAATAGTAATAGAGTCGCCACCCACAAAACTATGGGAAAGATAAAAACAAGCAGTCTTACTCACAAACACAACAATACTCTCCACAAATCTTGGCACAGATCTATATCTATATCTTCGTTATAACTGGATCCCCAGCAGAGTCACCACTTTTGTTGTTCTCAAAATTTGATTCCCTTCAATGTCCTTAAGATAATATGGTCTAAACTGGGTGCAGAGAAAACATCAAAGATAAGGAAATTCCAGAGACAACATATGACAAGGTTTGATTTAAACCTTCTACACTTCGGGCTTCCTCAGAGCCCAGGTGGGTATACCTTTGTGAATTAACTTCACACTTTTAAACAATAAACCCACAGCAAACCAGTCCAGAAAACCAGTGGATTCATTCACCTTGAAATCAACTGAACACAATGAATAGAAATTGTATTTAACTTCAGCATTTTGATCAACAAAGTATGCAATAAACAACCTCGATTAACACCAGTGCCTTATCCAAGGTCACAGAGTCACTTAAATTCAAATAAAACTTCTGAAACAATATATCCTTATGCTTCCCGTCGGCTTGGTTTCCACTAATCTTGATATATGTCTGGCACATACAAGAATTCAATCATTCTAGACTAAGCTATGGTCCTCAAAATTCAAAGTTCCTTCCAAATAATTTACTGGTATAAGTGATCCCGCGTATTTAATTCCCCTCCTAAAGAGAAAAGCTAACAAACACTTATACTGAGATTGCTTTGCAATTCCATTCAAACTAAACAACCCTGGATTATTTAGAATAAAGACAGTAAATAAATTTGTGAATAAACGTGAAGACAACACATAACTTTTACTCAAAACCGATGGCCTGTATATTGATATTCATTTCAAAAAGTATTACAATGGATTCTGATTCTCCAGTATTACAATTATTTCCAAAATTTATGAGGTTACAATTTTTACATAAAGCAGTTATGTGCCTTTTTCAGCTTCTGCAGTCTGTTCAACAGGTTGTTCGGTTGTAACCTCTTCTGGCTTTTCAGGGGCGTTCTCCAACTACTTCGGATCAGGGGTAGAATATTTAACTCCCCACTCACTCTATGTCTCTTCTGTCGGCCATGAAAAATTAATCACATCACTCTTAATTTTGGTCAACCTTTTCCAAGAATTTCTCAATTTGTTGACTTCTGAATTAAGGAAAATATAATGTGATTTAATCTTTTCTATTTCCTGTATTGTTATGACAAAGAAAGAGGTATCATCAAGGTCGATGATTCCCTTAACCCTTGCTGACAATTTGACCTCTACCTCTTTGAGCCATATTTGCTTATCTTTTATCTGATCCGGATTGGCAAAAATTCCCGGGAGCAACTCAAAAACCTGATCAGTGTATTCCTTCTTACATAGATTGACCTTCCTATCCACATTATCTACATCTGCAGCCAATTGCATTAAGACTTTAGCAACATCAGAGGTAGATTTTATAATGGGATTGGCCCTTGCTTCATCACAGGAAACACACATGAACTCTAAATCCTGCTCCCTTGGCCTCCATCTGTCAAAAATGGGTGTCAAAATGGCCTTATCTCTCCTTAATTCATTCCATATCTCCATGACCTTTCCCACATTATTGTGAAGCAGTGAGGCATTTATAGTGTTTGCAAAACTGGAGATTGTGGCTTTTATTTTCTCCTCATACTTCCCTGCATAATAGGCCTGAGTCTGCTTTAGGTTCTCCAATTCTTGGGGAGTTATCTCAATCATTTGAGAACTGGAAGGCACAGGAGCCAGTGGGAGCTCAATAATGGGGCTAGTAGGTGGAGGTCTTGCAGGAGAAGAGGCGATCATTAATGTTGAAGACTCACCTTGTTGGCGTTGTCCTACCAGCTGGCTCTGCAATTTGGCAATAATGCTATCTTTGCCTCTTATCTCCTCCTTAGCACTATCATAAGCCTTCAAAACTGTTTCCAGTTTAATCTGGAGGGTCTCCTTTTCTTTGGCTTCCTTTTCAACCACTGCAACGCTAAATTTGGCAGTCTCTAACACAGTGCTAGCAGCCTCTACTACCCCTGTACTCTCTACTCTTTTAATCATCAATCCACCAATGTGACTTGTCCCTGAGGTGTCTTTACCTTTCTTGTCTTCATTTCTTTTGAGGGACCACATGACTAGTGCAGCATTGTCCTTACTGAATGTAACCCCTTCCATGGGTTTAGTCTCTTTTCTTACTGCATCCAGCACTAGAGCATCAACAATATTCCACTCTCGTAAAATGAGCACTCCAGCTTGTGCTACTATATCCCTTCCCTGTTTAGGAGTGATGGTTTTGAATTCTTCCATCATCTCCTATTTTATTTCTTCCTCCACTGAGGCTGGATCTTTATTAGGCTGCTCTGCCTTTCTTGCTTCACATCTAGCATTATATTTATCTATATGCTGCTTCCAGATAAATTGCATGAATGCTTCAGATGTGACAAAGCTATCATCAGCTAAAAAGGCACTAGTGGCCTTCTTTATCTCAGGATCCCACTCCTGGCCTTTAAGTTCAGTCGAGGTGATGTCCATCTGTGCTTCAGTGGGCTCTTCTGGCATCCCTTCTTCTACTTCATCATAGGTATATGCAATTTCCCCCAAGCTGCCCAACTGAGAGAGGTATTCAGTTGCTGCTTGTTCATCTCCTATGTGGAGAGGGGATTGGGATGGGGAATACAGGGGTGTATCTGATTGCACTTCCTTCCCCACCCTCTACCTCTTTGGGCTGTCCTGGATGTCAATGACATCTTGTACCTTCCTCTTTCCTTTGGATGAAGAGGGTTCCCCTGTTGTAGACACCAACACACTGTAACCTGCTTTCTTATGCAGGGTGTAGTCACCAGGAGGGATTGCTTTAGTGGAAGCTGACTTTCCTAAAATCATTCTTGCCTTTTCAGGGTTATTCTTAATTACAGCTTCCCTCTTCTCCTTTAGTGTTTGCATCACATCCTCAAAGCAAACAATCAAAAAATTTATTTTTTCTTCCAATGGGAAGAAGCTAGACAATGGGTCATAGCTTGCATCAAATTGATGCACAAAATCCAGGGCTTTCTTGTAAGCCACCCATTTTTCCTTCCTCAATTCCTGTTCATCTAAGTCAAATTCATTCCTGATGAGGTCTTCAGGAAAGTGGAATTGATGAGGCCTACCTCTGCGTGCTACCTTCTTTTGGAACACACCATTGTAGAAGCCCTCTGGATCAGCACACCTGGACACTGCAGTGGATAAATGGTAGGGTTTGAGGAAATCCTCAAAACAATTCCAGCCTCCCTTTGTAATTACAAATTGGTGGGCTACTGTAGCTATAGGGAAAATTGTCCCTTTACCTCTGCCTGTTAGCTCTGCCTCTTGTAGGCCACCAATTTGTCTAAGGATCTTAGATGTTCCCACTTTGAGGGGGACCTGGTAGGGTAACAAAAATGGGGTGCCTCTGAAACCAAAAACTCTGAAAACTGTGGAGACTGGATATAAGTACATATCACCCCAGTTATGAACTATCTTGATATTCTCTGCGAATTCTTTTGGCCTTAAGAATTCTAGAAGAACCTTGCGGACGCTTGGGGTATCAGAGCAAAGGAGAGTCCTTATTTTGGATGCAAAATATTTATCGAATTTTAGAAAACTAGCATCCTCTCTATCCCATGACAACACAGTACTCCATAGTTGTACTGGCATCTTCTCTCCTTCCTTTTCTTTTACCAAGTCCATTCCACTGGCGAAATAATCACCACCTTTGAAGAGAAAAAGGTGCATCAAGAGTGAGTACCATCCGAATGGCCTATCCACCTTCCCATTTTTTATTCCTATCAACCCACCATGGATAGCATTGGCAACATAAGAAGCATAATCAAATGTAATAGCAAGAGAAGGATTCAAAATTTGAACAATCATTAACAAGTAATGGTTTGGCATATTTGATTCAGCATCCTCTCCTAGAACTTGGCAGAGTGCCCAATACATCCCTTTCGCCCTCAAGGTAAACATACTCAATGAAAAAGGCTCTTGCGTGTTGGGCCCTACAACTGCTAACCCTCCTATTTTCAGAAAAAGTTCTTTAAGAGGCCCATTCCTAAGACGACTCCTCTGTGCACTGTACACCTGGGCTAATTGTGTGAAGTTTATGGGTTCCAAGAAGTTTGTAAACTCACTGAGCCCAAACGCTGTTCTCAGTTCTTCTGCATTGATTTCCACGAGGGTTTTCCCATTTACATCCCGGATGCACCTTGTGATTGAATCATAATTTAATGCCATTTGGGTTAGCAAGTCTGTATCCATGAATACTCCTGGGACTACTAATTTCCCAACATCTAGTTCCCAAACACTGTTTTGAGGAGCAGGAGAATTTCTCATTCCAAATCCGACTCTAAACAGCCCCAACCCGGACATTCCAACCTGTGGGTCTCTCAACCAATTACCTTTGTCATATAATCCTTCTCCAATTTTCAGATGGGGAGCCCTGGGTACTAACTCCTTGGCCTTAGATGCCTGGTTAGTTGACAGCGTCAACTACTCTAAAAAGTCATCACATACACTTCTTTTTAAATAATCAACCTTGCCAGAAAATTCCCTTTTAGGAGCCATTTGAAAATGCAACAAGATGAATATCACTTCTTAAACACTCCTGTAACACGAGAATAATTTCACTTATTACACCACACAAGAATAGTTGCAAAATAAGAAAGAACCTGATGTTTGCTTGAAGGAATTCGCTCTGTAACTTATTCACCTTCTCTGTATTTGAAAAAGATAACTCTGCGTTATTCTTCTGCAAAATCTTGTAAAAGATATCTACACTTGGTTGTTAAGAAATCAAATGCTTGTACTCTGGGCCTTAACTATGACATTGATTCCGCATGCTTCGGCTGTCCTTTTAAAATCGAATTCATACGAGAATTCATATTTTAGCTCCAACGGGTCGCAGCCTTCCTGCAAGTGTCTCACTGTTAATTTCATTTTGACGGCTTTGTCTTTAGTCTGGGTCCCGTCTTTCTATTGGCTACATAATACCACGCGGCATCCGACCATTGGCTTAGAAAATCCCTTCGCATTCTATTTTGATACTGGCCGAATGTCTCCCTTTATACTGTGGCGGGCCCATATTTTTCCCTTTTTGCCATGTCATCATCATGACATGTGGACGGCCCTCGTTAACTCTCGCTGTTTCGCGGCCTTAAGAAGTGAGCACCTCACCCTTGCGAAATAGCGTGGGCAGTAGGATCATCCGTCAATTTGATCACTTTTTAATCCTTCGAAAAGGTCCTCAGGAATGGTGGGCCCGTTGAGTCGTCACTAACACCTGACACCTAGTCACCTACTATGCTGATTTGTCGCTCCGTCACTTGCCAGAAGAAGAACCATGGGGGGTCCCACTTTCGTCTCAACAGGTCTGTCTCTTATGTCATCATCAAGACACATGGACGGCTGATATTCATCCTCTCTATTTCATGGGTTTAAAGGGTGAGCACTTTACCCTTGCGAAATAGCGCCGACCATCAGATCATCTCTACAGTCGATCGGTATTTAACCCCTTAAGAAGGCTCTCAGAGATGGTGCGCCCATGGACACGTCATGGACACCTGGCGCCTTGTCACTTTCGGAGCTGACTTGTCAATTTCTCATTTGTCAAGAAGGAACCATAGGGACCCACAATTTCCTTTTAGACCGCGTGTCATCAAGACACGTGGACGGCCCTCGTTAACTCTCGCTATTTCGCGGCCTTAAGAAGTGGGCATCTTACCATTGCGAAATAACGCGAGCCGTTAGATCATATTTCAACCTGATCGGTATTTAAACCCTGTTAAAGGCTCTCAGAAGAGGTGGGCCCACGGACATGTAATGGACACCTGGCGCCTCGTCACTTTCGGATCTGACTTGTCATTCTGTCATTTGCTGGAAGGAGCCACGGGGTCTCAATAAATTGTAAGAGCTGTTCCTGCCATGTCATCTCCACCTGTGAGCTGACTCATCTTTGGGGCCCACTTTTGAACCTTTAATCCTAACCCGCTGACTGTGGCAACTTGTGCCACGTGCTACCTTTTAATACGCCAGAAGAAAACCACGGGGGCCCCACTTTCTTTGACCGCTATATCCTTTATGTCCTCCGTCATGACACATGGACGACTGACATTCATTCTCGCTATTTCACGGCTTTAAAGGGTGAGCACTTAACCCTTGCGAAATAGCGCGGACCGTCGGATCCCTTCTCAAGTTGATCGGCGTTTACTGGGCCCGACACTTTAGAATGAAGTAATACAAGGCGAAATTTTTTCAAATAATCAACGTAACCGCCTAGGTAAATAACAAGGGGGGACACTTCCTACGACCCCGCGACCCATGATCTAAGTGAAATAAAGTAACGGCAAAATAGAAACCAGGGGGTTTAACACAAAAAGATAAGGTCTAAAACTTTAAAAAACCCTTAAACCCTCTAGGTTAAGAACAAAGAAGCTGGAGCACTAGGGACTACACCTTATTCAAATTTTTTTTTTAAAAAATACCACAGCCAATCATGGGAAAGAAGAACCCAGTTTTAAAACAGTGATAACAAGTCTCAAGCCATCTTGCAATAGTAGGCCTTGGAATCTTCAACAAATTCTCATTGATGTTTCTCCTGCATTTGTTTGAATTATTGTCATAGTACGTTATTGTTGTCTGCATATCAATATTGGCATATTGATCTATATACAGACACTTAAAAATAGTATCAGAGAAATAATTATCCAACTTGATAAGAGTCTTCTTTCCATTTGCATCCTTTACTAATTTTTTCACTGGATCATATCTGTTAGTGAGGGATAACATAAATTTAGGGTTTTGTGCTCACATAGGAAAGACCACAACAAAATGAATTCCATTGTTGATGGTTGGCTCCATTTTGTAGGAAAGTGACAACTCTTTGAGTCTTTTCAAGAATTCTTTTAGATCAACGTACCCTATCTTTGTGTCCTTAATGTTGTCAATGTTTGACAACATAGATGGAGGAAAGACCAGATGTGGGTCTTGGTTCTTGAACTTTATTTCTCTTTTTCTCGATGATGGCTCAATCATTTGAATATATTGCATTGTAATATTTTATAAAGGTCATCACCAGATGTAAGCCTATTAGCCTCCTTACAAGGTTTAGAAAATCCCAATTAATAGAAAAAAAGTATTTGATTGAGTGAAAATTGAATTTATATTTCAATTTGCGAGTGCGTGTATTCAGTGTAAATCAGACTTATAATCCTAGTTTGCAATAAAAACTAGTGAAAAACTCAAAGAAAGTGCATATCAGACTTGCAAGTCCGATTTGCACTTGGGAAGATAAAATAAAAAGGTGCATATCAAACTTGTAAGTTCAATATGCACTTGGGGAGGATTAATAATCATAGGTGCATGTTGGACTTACAATTCTGATCTACACTTATGTTAAAAGCACAAAGGAAAGAAAAACTATCTTAGGTGCTAATCAGGGTTTTAACCCCAACTTACACATAAGAAATCACCATGGTGCAAGTTGTGGTTATAACACCAATTTGCACCTACTAAAACACTCAGCACTTATATGAAAATATAGTGAAAGGAAATAACTCAAGGAATGATGTATTATGGAGCCAGGGCCTTGACATTCACCGTCAGGTAAGGCTCCAGTGCATGGCAGGGTCATGGCTCCGCCATCCACCACTAGGAATATACAAAGGAAAGTAGTGTGAGTGAGGGTTATGATCTCAACACACATTTATAAAAAAGAATTCAGTGTTTGTTGAGACCATAATCCCTTATTGCATCGTTTTCTAGGGTTCATTCAAAAATATGAGATGTATGTTGGGATTTAGATCTCGCCATACATCTCCTCATTTAAAAGGGAATTAAAAGGAGAAAAAATGATAGTGCGAAGAATGGAATCATTTTGATATACATTGAAGTTAAGACTTTGGTGTATATCAGAACCATTAACCCAACATACACAGTCATTTAAAAACTAAGGCTGAAGAATAATGAAAATTTAGAATGCACAAATGAAAGAGAGAAAAAAAATTCATATCAATTTGTCTTTTTTTCTTATCAAAGAGAGTTTTAACCCACTTTTGATGTTCAACAAGATGATCCACTACCTGTGCACATTGTTATTCCAATTGAGTAAGAAACATGATTCTTTTATCCAAAGAATTTGGATAAGCCTCATTTTAAACAACCCTTGCCAACTTCAGAGTGGGTAGCTCTAAAGTTATATGAATTTAAAAATCACTCCCATATATTAACTTGAAAGGAGACATATCGATAGCCCTCTGTTTGTCATCAACAAGATTCCTGATGATATTCACCAAGTTCTTATTATTGGATTCTACCTTACCATTACCTTAGAGATAATAATTGGACAAATGTGCAAGGGTGATTCCATATTGAAAACAAAATTTTGTTACTTCATAAGAAGAAAATGCAGCTGTATTGTTTGCCACAATCTTATTAGGAACACCAAACCTACAGATTATATTCTCCTTCAAGAACCGACATACCACTTCCAAAGTAGCATGCATCACTAGAATGACTTCAACCCGCTTAGTGAAACAATTTGTTGTTGTGAGAACATAAGTATGTCCTACACAAGAATATTGATTAAAAACACTAGTAAAATAGATTCCCAATTTCTTGAAAGGTTCATCAATTACAACTGGCTTAAGAGGAAGAGCTACTAACTTTTGTTTCCCAACAAACTACTGACAAAGATCACATTTGTGTACCCATTTGTATGCATCCTAGAATAGTGTAGGCCAATATTATATAGCCCTAAGAATATTTTGGTCTATCACAGGTGTAGAGAAATGCCCACCACAAGCTAAGCTATGAAAATACTCTAGTAACTTCACTTGTTGCACCTTATCAACAGACCTTAAAAAGTTCTCATCAATATTTTTCTTGTACAAACAATTTTCCCAAATGACAAAGTTTTTAACTTTGAGTTTAATGTTCCTTTTTTATTTGTAACTCAAATAGGGAGTACATTCACCATATGTAAGGAAATGAGCAATATTATAATACCATTACTATGTAGTATTGACAAACAATACAATAGGCAAAAATTTTGGAACTTCATCAATTTCCTTAACTTGATGAATTAAATTATTTTCAGCCATTAACTGACACAAACCCTTTCCCCGAACAAATTTGGTAGGTTCAATCTCAAAATCATACTCCTAAATCTTTGCGATCCAATTACCTCTCTTAGTGCCAAAATCTTGTTGAGTGAGAATTGATTTCACTGTTGTATCAGGAACCAAGACGAGTGTATGAGAATTTAGAATGTAGAACCTGAAGTACTTAACTGCTTTAACCACAACATAAGCATGCTTTTCCATTTTTGAGTACTTAAATTCATGAGACTTCAAAGGAAAAGTCATGAAAGCAATAGGAGATTCAATCCCCTCTTTATTGTAGTAGAATAGCAAACATTGTATGTTCTAAAGCATAATTGTACATAATAATTTTTTTGGTATAATCTAGAAAGACCAAAACTGGAGCATGAGTGATACCTTCCTTAATCTCATTGAAATCAACTTTCCCTTTAGCATTCCATCAGAAAACAACTTTACCTTTTATCATATCAACAATATGAGGAGTCTTCTCAACAAAGTTTGGGATAAATTATTGTGTCTGTACATAACATCCCCCATTTGTACTAAAAATTGGGGACCCACTAATTTTTTTTCGAAGTAAAGCCCTAAGCCTCAAAAGGTAAATGAATGACTAAGTGAAATGAATCGTAGGACTTAGGAAGAAATGAAATCCATTTTAGTAATATTTATGAGTACTAAAGCATTGAATCACATTATCGCTTGTAGCCCGCAAAATAGAGTTGCTATGTTATTAGTGGAGAAAAGGAAGGTTTCTGATTCTATCGTTACAAGAGAAAACCATGGTTAAAGAATTATGGATCTACTATCTGCAAGAGAAAATTAGCCTAGAAGTACCGAGTCGCGAGAGAAATAGTGAAATGATTCATAGAATAAGAAGAGCTAAAATATTGAAATTCACCAAGGAACCTATTTAACGGGGAGTGGGAGATTTGGGAAAATGAAGATAGAAGATACTAACTGTAGACGTATAAAAATGACCATATTCCTAAATGAATATTTAATGTTCATTTTATTCTCATTTCTCTATTTAGTTAAATCTAATTTAATTAAATCACCCACATTATTCTATTTAATTAAATAAATTATTCAGTTTATTTATTTAAATTCACTTAAGCCCTTTTATATCATTTAATTGAATAAATCATATTATTTAATTAAATCCCTTCTCTCTACTTTTTAATTAAATTTACATTTAATTAAATAGTTCACCCCAATTAAATAAATCTAATTTATGTAAATCCCCAACTTGCAACCAAATTGAAATAAAGCAATTTATTTTAATTAAATCCTATTATTCCTCACCCACTTGCATTTTCCTACATCTCCCACTTGCCTCCTAACCCTCTTCCTAAAATTCTTTTAGAATACCTCTAATCCTAATCAATTAACCTAAACCCATCAATTATCCCCTTTCCCAAAAATTGAGGAGGCCACTTCTCAAATTTGGAGTAAAGTCTTCCAAAGGCATTAAAGTCTTTATGCCTTCAACAAGCTAACTTGTTGAAAACCCCCAAATTTGGAAGGACTCTTACAAATTTGTCCCCAAAGTCTTCAAACCATTAATGGTTAACTAACCCTTAGTGGCATGGTTAGAGACTTTTTGCCTAACTCAACCCTCATCTAACCCAAGGGTCTCATCAAGCATTCATTTCTTTGACCATGGTTATCCCTTTAACCTTTGCACAAGAGTTTATCCTTTGGGTAAAAGCTTTATCCAATGGATAACCTTAACCTAACCTTAACCTTTACCTTCTAAGGTAACCTTCATGTATTCTCAAACATTTAATACTTCTTACCTCTCCTCTCAAGTAGTCTTATGTTGACAATTGTCACCATTTCATTGGTGAGAATTGCAAACATGGATTGATAGCTTTCGATCCCGACCCTTGATTAGATCCTTCAATCCTGACCATCCATTGCCCCGTTTCTTTTATAAATAGAGCCCTCATTCCTCCATTTCAAGGATCCAAGTCTTTAGCACCATACTTATACTTAATTTTAAAGCATTTAGCCTCTCTTTGCAATAGAAATTAATCTAATAAGCATTTTAGAGTATTTCTATTATCATTAGCTTAAATCACATAACTAATATATCATGTTAGGATAGTATTTTTACTAACCTTGTCATCTTATCATCCAGTTTAGTTCATTTACTAAAATCATGCATAAATAGGATGCATTCATATTCAATTTGATCAAAAGTATCCCTCGTTCTTGCATTCATCATCCCTAAGTCACTTTGCTCAGTGATATGAGAGCAAAGGCATTGTCTTGAGGGACCTTGTGAGATAGAGAACCATGGAACACTCCTTGGGAAGTTGAGCCATTCCTCATGGCTCCATAACTTGCACCAAGAGTCTCATGGGTGTGTGGGCAAGTCCTTGAAATATTTCCACATTTTGGATTTCATTGAACCGCTTTTCCCGCATACACTAACGTAACATTTAAAAAAAAGATTAGAAGCCCACAATTTAAAGACCATAAACTATAAGACAAGCAAAGATCTCAAAGATGAAGTTGAAAATAAACATTCATAAATATCACTAAAGAAGTTACAATTTGACAAAATCATACAGAGTGCTTTAAAAGAACCGTTGTATTTATTGTTCGAAATCTCTTCCATAATTTGGGGTTTTTTCTATTGTGAGACTAGAGTAAAAATCTTTGTTAAGTTGCAACTAACTTGTGTAGTGTTTTGTCATGAAAAGTATGCAATGGTAAAGTTGAACAAGACAACAAGGGAGTAGTAAAGGGAATCGCAATTGGGATTACATGAAGGTGCCAAAGACATCCCAACTTGTACCTTATTCGACCTCAGAATGTGATTCTAATAGAAATGTAGGTAAGTACCCAAAACTTAACCTTGTGACAATTTAGGTTCAGAGAAACCATTTTGTTCATGCTAAGTAAATTTGTAGCATGCATGGTAGTAATTGTATAATTTTATTAGGGAGTGTAGAAGCCAAAGACATGGGTACCCAAAAAATTGATTTTAGGCAAGAGTTCAAATGGAGATTTACACAAGTGATACCCCAAAGGAGGTTTTATATAGATACCCACTTAGGCAACTGCAACCTAGGGAATTTGATTGATAGAATATGGGAGCCTATAGCCACTAAGGAAATTAAAAATTTGGGGAAAAGAGGGCTTGTATAGGTTGCAGGGTTTCCTATAACTGTGAAAGTACATGAATTGGTGAAACAATGTCTTCAGTGTTATGATGCTAGTTTATGGAAAGTGGTCAAGAATAATAGGGTATACATAGACTTTATGTTGAGAGGGATTGAAGAATTATTATGGATTCCTATACCTACATCTCTGATTAACAAGACAAGAGACTAGGCCAAGGCTAAGTTCCATGATGCTAGAGCAGCGTATGAGAAAACCATGAGGGAAGAATGGTATATTTAAAAAACAAGGGAGAATGTTGTCAAGGTTGTCAAAATTAGTGTTGAGGTAGGATATGTATCCTAAGGTATATGTAGCTATAGCCTTTTTGAGTAGAATTGTAGGTTTAGAGTACATTGAGCAATTCCAAGAATGGATATTTGTCCATATACAAAGTATCAGAAGAGACAAAGGATCTTTTGATTAGGCACAACTTATCAGTAATTCTATACATAGTCTTGTTGAACAGTCATTCAGAAGTTTCTTCATGTCTTTCTACATAGTGTATGTATCTACAATCAAAGAAAATATCCATGATTTAAATACAATAGGTATCTTGGGTACAAATCTAGGTCAGAATTTGGTATATAAATACTATCCTTGACTCGAAGGAGACCAATCTCTGGTGTACTACAAGTAGGTAAATGATTATTTTATAATGAAGCTTACAAAGGAATTAGAAGGAACACTGGGAGACTGAGTGCTAGAAGAAGTGAAAAATGTGATTAAATACTCTAGAGGATGGTACATTTAGTTCCCAACTTGGTCCTACTTGAGAGTGCAAGGATTCTTAGGACAACCTTTTAAACTACCTAGATATCCTTCTACATGGGCGTGGTTGACAAAATTTTGTAGGCAGATGCTTGAATTTGATGATGCATTTTTGAATTCACATAGCAAGCTAGGGTTTAAGTTCCCAGTGAAAATGGGAGACTTTGTATGTGAGACACTGGAGAATGCAAGAAAGGTCAAAGAGGATCTATTAGCTAGACATTTGCCCTACTTCCAATATAAAAAAAAAGACTATGACCCCTTAAGGAAAATAAAGGCATACAAAGCTAGGAAACTGAATCATGTCCTAGATATGGAGGAATATTGGATAGATTGTGAAGACAAAAATGAAGTAAGAAGGAGAAGGTATCAAAGGTTAACTTTACAGCAATTGTAGACACTTGTGTTGGATAGGACATGAATTGAGGTGCCATCGCAAGTAGTGGATGACGATGAAGAGATTCTGAGACCCAATTATGTAACTGACAAAATAGAGGAAAGACCTATACCTGAACGATAGCCAAATGAACCAAAAAATAGTAGCTTTGGAGAAAGTAAACCAACTTATCTTAAGAGCAACAAAAAGGTAGATAGAGGAATACAAGGTAGAGTTGATGAAGTAAGGGCATAAAATTACTTCAAAGAGGAAAGGGAAAGGGAATATCATGTGGAATACCATAATTTCCTAATACATAAGAGAAATATTGATATGATGAAGATAATAGATCCTGGGATTCTAGCAGAAGATTTGGCAGTTTATCAGGAAGGAGTTAAAGTGGTGACTACTAATGTTGATTTGAATCAGTTAGCACATGGTAAAATTGTAGAACCCCAAGATAGAGGAAGAAGGAATATGGAGGCATCAATGCCAGAACCTGTCAAAGCCCCACAAAATAAAGGGCCACAAGAGTAGATATTTCTATCTATACCAATAGTAGCCTCCTAGTCCACGACTCGGTTATTTGTTTCACCCCTTTCGTGAATAATGATCTAAGTACGCTAGCAAGTGCATTGAATATACCCTCGGAAGATGAGTCTCATGAGAAATTTAATAAGCAATTGAACCAAGTGCTTATGGATTTCAACAAACAGAATCTACAAAATATGTAGAAAAGGCTAGAAAAAAAAGAAGTCCTCACAAGAAGCAAATCCATAAAATCTTGTAATTGTGAAAGAAACCACTAGCAAGAGTACGATGGCTAAGTTTATAAATAGATGAGGAGTTTGTAGAGTTCAGAGGAAAATAATTGAGAGAGAAAGAGAGTTGGGTTCAGGTGCAAACAAAACAAAAAATTCTCAATCTAGAACATGGTGACGAAGAGTTCGTACACCAAACACTTATTAAACGGGGACAAGAAGTAAAGGAATCAAGAAATCAAGAAAAGCGGGTTGTGGAGCTAAAGGAAGAATAGGTTTTAGAAAACATAGAACATGATGTAAATTTTGAAATGCAAGAAGTGTCGTAGACCGCGATGAATACTAAGAGGGGGGGGGTGAATTAGTATGCCAAAAATTACTGCACTAAAACACTTACACAGTCTAAAGATAAACCAGTAAAGTAGTCTAATAGTCAAACCGGTTACCACACATGCAAACCAAAATGTGAATAAAGCATTCACCCACAAAAGCAATACAACCATAACACAAGATATTTGATGTGGAAACCCAACTGGGAAAAACCACGGTGAGATGGAACTCACAAGTCACTATCTGTAGAATAGAAACCAGACTGGTTAAGGTCTTACAATGTTCTTCACCAGAACAGATCCTATTAGGAATCTCAATCTCTGTTAGGAGATAAGTCCGATTAAAGACTACCTTGTTAGAGGATTTTAGATTCACATGTGTGAACCACCTTGTTAGAGGATTTTACAAAGGCTTTGAGGCCTACCTAGTTAAGGGCTACAGACTTGTCAAAGATGTGAGTAATCAACAAGTGTTTGATCTATCTAATAGCACAAACTGCTTGGTTAGATCTAGTATTTCTCACAGCTAATGCATTCCAGCATTACTTCAGTCTTTTCTCTTTCTCTCATAGTTACAACTTGATCTTCTCAGATAAGATTGTTCTCAACTTCCACCTTAAACCCTAGCTCGACATTAACCCTTTCAGCAACAACTTAAAACCCTAGACATGATGTCCTTTTAAAGGAATCTGATTTCATGTCGGTCCAATAGGATTACATTACAATTTCCTAGGTTCAATGAATCTAGACATACTCAGTAACATGACACAAGAAGCACCATCAATGTGTCAGCACCATCAAACAATCGGTGGATTGGTAACTCATCACAAAATGTCGGTTGGTAACTCATCACAGAGTATTACCGGTTCATACAAAATACCGGTTGCTGGTTTGACAAAAATGAAGACTGGTAAGAATGTGTTGTGCCAATTTTCTCCCTCGTACTGCTTGTGATCTATGAACCGCTTGGGGTCGACATGCTGCTTTAGACTGGGAAAAACATTCTGCAAAATCACCACTAGTCTAAAGACTAGTATACAACATACCAGTTGGAACAAATACCGGTTGAGCACAAGCTCATACATATAAAGGGGATCTCAATAAAAGTGTGTGTCCATCAATGACAATCACAACATAAACAACAAAAATGACAATAATCTCCCCCTTTGGCATTGATGGCAACACTTAGGAAAATAAAATTTTGACATCTAAGTGTTTTACAACAAAAACTTGCCATTAACAAAATTGCTCCCCCTAAGCATATACACTATCCCTTAATCAACACAGTGTATAACAATTTTGCATACAGAGCATAATCATCAGAGCATATAGCATATATCAAAATTTCAAAACAGATACTTCTCCGCCTATGTCAGAAGATCAAAATTTTAAAACCAAAAACCAGATATACTTCTCCCCCTTTGCCAACAATGACAAAGTACTGCTGAAAAACCCTGTTTCCATATATATATATAAAAGTTTATGACAATAATGAATAATACTTGTCAAAAACTGATTTATAGTCCTGCAAAAATTGTTTCATGGATAGGGACCAAGACTCAAGTAGGGAGGTTGCCACTTCTTTCTCTGTCTACATCTGGGATACCTGTTCCTCCATGGCATCTACTGTGCTCAGTTCCTGTGTGACTATCAGGGAATCCAGGTTCAGATAACACTTCTGAAGAATTTTCAGTCATGGAAGTAATACCAGTTGAAGCTCCTGCAAATCCCTAGACCGTGTACTGATCTCTTGCTCCATCTTGGCTGACTGGACCTAGAACCGGTGAACCGTTTGCCCATATGCTACAAAGGAATCATAAGGAGTCTTGAATGTGCCCAAGTAAGACTGTAAGTCCATTTGAAGCTATTTCTTCTTGTCTAGCACATCATCATAGAACATATGAGGTTGATAGATTTTGCTGAGTAGCAAGTTTCCCTCATCCAAGGCATTCCTTATGTCCTTTTGATCTTTTAGCAGTTCAGTCCTAAGCTCATTTGTCTTCTTTACTAGAGCAACATTAAGAGCCTTTTGGTGCTCTTTCTTTACATTGGCCTCTACTACTTATTCCAGACTTTGCACCTGATCATCCACTACAGTACATGGAAGTTTGAGTTGTGCTAGTGATGATTCAATGTCAGGAAGATTAGTACCAGGGATTAAACCGGTAAGTATGTCTACAACTGCCTGAATAATATCTTGTTCCCTTTTCCTTCGAATGCCTTCAAGGCGCTCTTGGGCAACCTTGATGCTCTACATAAGCTCAGACTCACTTGCAGATTGGAGATCAATGGGGCTTAAGATAGCAGCTGGTTTGGCTTGGCTATTGGTTGCCTTAGGAGTCTCCATCTGTGTGCTCTTCATCGCTTCGATTGTCTTGTCTACTTCTTCCTTCTTTTTCCTCTCCTTCTCTTCCTTCTCTTTCTCTTCTCTCTTTTTCTTCTCTTCCTCTTCAATCTTCTTCTTGTCTTCTTCTTCTTTCTACTTCTGCTCTGCTTCTACCTTCTTCTTTGATTCTTCTTCCTTCTTCTTCTGTGCTTCCTCTTCCTTTTTCTTTTGTTCTTCCTCTTCCTTCTTTTTCTTCTCTTCTTCTTCCTTCTTCTTCTTCTCTTCTTCTTCCTTCTTTCTCTTTTATTCCTTATCCTCTTCTTCTTTCTTTTTCCTATCATCTTCTTGCTTCTTCTTTTCTTCATCTTTTCATTTCTCCTCTTCCTCCTTTCTCTTCTCTTCCTCTTTCTTTTGTTTCTCATCTTCATCCCTCTTCTTTTTCTCTTCCTGTTCCTTTGCCACTTGCTGTGTGTCCTCAGCTTGTTCACCACCCTGATCAGCTTGTTGCCCCTTTTCAGTTCCCTCAAAAGGTATGTCTTGAGTGACATCTTCTATATCCAGGGCATTGACATCGATAGTGTCGATTGGTTCTTCCACCAAGTTTCCTTCCTCATCAAAAACCTCATCCAGTTTGGAAATAACTGGTTCCTTTTCCACTTGGAGGTTAGCCATTCGTGCTTTGTGAGAGCTGATAGCATGAACCATATGCTAATGTGTATCTTTTTCAACATCATCAACTCTCCCCTCCAACAACCAGAGTCTTCTTCTCCTTGTGAAGAAGAGACCTTTATTTTGATCCAGGGCATCAAATAATTCTGAATTTGAGAGTTCGAGGAAGTACTGTGCAAAGACTTTCTCCCTAATCTCCTGTACCTTTTCAATGGCAATGCACCATTTATTATCTAATGCTTTAAATAATGAATCCAATGTCTGAGATTTAATCTCTGATGGTGACCGGTCATTTTTACATAAATAAAGAATGATTTCCTATAGTACTTCATCTTTTTCCTCACTATTAAATTCATCACAATAATCTATTAAATCATGAAGTAGCTTTCTCCTAATATTTTTTACTGTTCTTTGATAATGTGTTAAAGGTTTGTATGAGGAGATGTCTATATTTACTGGTGCGGATGTTGTCGGTTCATTCTTCTTCATCTTCTTTGTCTATCTTGCCTTCTTTGGCTATTCATCAGACTCGGTTTCTTCGGAGTCTGGTTCATTTGCCTTTGTCTTCCTCTTTCTTTCGAAGACTTTTGCCAGTGTTACCTCTAGTTTCTTCTTTGTTGGTGACCGCTTGGTCACTCTTGGAGTTGCAGTGGTAGCCGGTACCGATGCTGCAGGCACTACCTTAACTTTCTTAGCTACCGGTTCTTTTCCCTTCTTCACCGATGGTTCTTCAACCGGTACGATCCTCTCCAAGTAGGTTCCGGTCCTCTTAGCCTTTGGATCAAGAGGTGAGGCAATAAGGGTTGAGGCATACCCTTCCAGCATGTCAATCATAACTTCATGGCCCATGGGCTCCACTTCCTCCATTCTAGGCTCAACAACCTCCATTAAACATTTGTCCACTTGAATAGTGAAACAGATGTCATCTTTGTATTTCTTCCCTATGTCGCCTGAGATTCTTACCCTCTGACTCATCTTTCTTCTAAACTCATCAAAATATTTGTTCAGTACCTCAGGGTAGCCAGTTCCAATGGCTTGTACACTTTCCTTTATCTGCTTGGTTATCGGTTGGTCAGGGGACCACTGGACATCTCCTACACCCGGAAAGTAGCCTTGGAAATAAAAGAACAACCCTACTAGTAGTTGTCCAAACTTAAAGCTCAGTGAGTTGTCCTATTTGATTGCCTTAAGATTTAACAAGAGTTGCCTCTGCATACCAGTGCATAAGTCGAAAGATGCATCCTCTTTTATCATTCGATAAGCGACATTTACTGCTGCAGCAGATACAAAATTAATCCTTCTAGCTGAAAATGTTTTGTATCCTATCACCATGCAGGCGTATTTCACCAGGTCATCCTTGATAGGATTGATTGTCATACCCCGTGAATCACTTGTTGAACCGGTGAGCTTGGTCATTTCCATTTTGCTCACTTTTCTCAAGGCTGGCACTTCCCCTGTGTTGCAGAAACTGGTGACTGCATGAATTGCCTGAGGTGAGATATCATGCATCCTCTCCAGGTACATCTTGTCACCGTGGACTCTGCTCAAAATAATTCTGATATGATCCTCCGTGAAATCTTCCAGAAAATATACTGAGTTGTGGAATTTCTTCTTCTCTAAGACACTAAATTCCAGTTTGATCTTTTTGTCCTTGCCACAAAATAGACCTAACTGAGTGTGAATGGATAAAGACCCCAGTTCTTCTATTTTGCAATCAATATAATCAGAAATTCCTTCTTCGACTATGACTCCAGCCGGAACTTGTGACAAAGCATTATATTTAGACTTCCTCTGAATGAAACTTTCTGACTCTATGGATGTACTCGAACTGGTATGCGATGTGGAAGCCATTGAAGATTATTTCAAGAACACAAAAAATACCTTTCAGATGCAAATTGAGGGCTTCCTGATTCTGCTTCACTTCACTCTCCGTCGGATTCCAAATCACCGCTTTGTGTTCTCCAATACTGCTTGCAAACTGGATTTGAATCTCTTTCACGATTATTCAATTTCTTGAAATCTAAGCTCAAATCGCCTTTTCTTCGCTCGAAAATAGATAGTGAGAAATGATTTGAAAAATGCATTTATACATGTCTCTCACCTACCGTCATTAATGCTCCTTTATTAGGGCGTAAACCCTAATTTGCCTTTTTACCATTTTCGGTCTTCTGCCAAGCGACAGGTATCACATATTGGTTAAGGTCTTTTATCGGTGTCAACTGGGGGTTCGAAAGCATTTCACCGTTTGCTCCCCCTAAGCCTTTAAGGCTTAGTTTGCCAGTTCTGACATTTCCACACTAGGTGCAGAAATTGGTTCCTCTTCCGACATTATTGGTTTCTTCTTCCATGTTTTCTATATGTCCCCTTGAACTTTTTCAACATCTATTTCTCCTTCCCAAGTGACTAGTATATCATTAGATATACTTTTTCTACTTCTGCAGAATCTTGCAATGTGACCCAGTTTGTTGCAGTGATAGCAAACAAGTCCAGGTGCTCTCCAAGGTCCATTGTACATGTTTGCATTCTTCCTTCTACATGTTGCGGCAGAGTGACCATGACCATGACAGATCATACAACTTTCTCTCCATCTGGTTTCCGCTTGATGACCACCGCTTCTTGACTAATGATTGAAGATATTAAACCGGTTGTGGTTCCAGTTCTTAAAAGGTTCAAGACCAGTTCCTTGGGTCCTCTGAGGATATATTCCAGTGTTATCCATTATAGACCTGCATTCAAATGCTCTATGCCCAAAATTGTTGCATGCATAACAATGACCATTGAACTTATTGGATCTAGGTACATTGTTGATAAAATAAGGAAAATTATTGTAGGCTTTTCTCCTACATACATTGGCAGTGTGTCCTTCTTTAAGATAGTTAAAGCAAATAGGTTTGAATTTTTTCTTACCTTTTCCGTTGAGTGTCGGTTGCTTCTTTGATGCTTCAGCATTTGTTCCTGAGGATTCTCCTTCCTCATGTCCAGAAAAACCAAGACCATTGGTATTCTTTTCTAGTCTAGATGACTCAAGCTTTTGCTCTAGCTTGACAGTACTTTTGCCAAACTTAGCAAGTATTTCCTTTGACTCAAACAGTTCTCTGGAAATAGCAGTGTTTGTCTCCATTAGACTTGCATTTTATGAGATGGCTATGTTCAATTCTCCTTGCATGTCTTCTTTTTCCATTCTACTCTCATGAAGGCGAGCAGTCAGTGCACTAATCTCTTGTTTCAACTTGGAGATCTCATGATCTCTATCCTTTATCTGATCTTCAGCTTTTCTCTGGTTCTCAAGCTCTTGACTAAACCTAATAGTTGGTCCTTCCAACTCCTTTCTCAGATTGGAGTTTGAATCATTCAGCTTATTTACTTCAGCAATCATGGCTTCCATGTTAGCTTCATCATCAGAACTGCTTTCAGATAGTTCCATCAGCTTCTCTGCATGTTCTCTCCTTTTTGCTTGAGATGCCTTGTATTTGACCATAAGATCATCATAGGCTTGCTCAGACTTAGTGAGCCATTGAGTAAGTTCCCTCATGGTGTATTCCCCCATATCTCTTTCCAAGTGGTTAAACTTATAGAAAGGCAGGCTCTGATACCAATTGATGAATACTAAGAGGGGGGGGGGGTGAATTAGTATGCCAAAAATTACTGCACTAAAACACTTACACAGTCTAAAGATAAACTGGTAAAGCAGTCTAACAGTCAAACCGGTTACCACACATGCAAACCAAAATGTGAATAAAGCATTCACCCACAAAAGAAATACAACCATAACACAAGATATTTGATGTGGAAACCCAACTGGGAAAAACCATGGTGAAATGGAACTCACAAGTCACTATCTGCAGAATAGAAACCAGACTGGTTAAGGTCAGACTGGTTAAAGCCTTACAATGTTCTTCACCAGAATAGATCCTGTTAGGAATCTCAATCTTTGTTAGGAGATAAGTCTGATTAAAGACTACCTTGTTAGAGGATTTTAGATTCACATGTGTGAACCACCTTGTTAGAGGATTTTACAAAGGCTTTGAGGCCTACCCGGTTAAGGGCTATAGACTTGTCAAAGATGTGAGTAATCAACAAGTGTTTGGTCTATCTAATAGCACAAACTGCTTGGTTAGATCTAGTATTGCTCACAGCTAATGCATTCTAGCATTACTTCAATCTTCTGTCTTTCTCTCATATTTACAACTTGATCTTCTCAGATAAGATCATTCTCAACTTCCACCTTAAACCCTAGCTCGACATTAACCCTTTCAACAATAATTTAAAACCCTAGACATGATGTCCTTTTAAAGGAATCTGATTTCATGTCGGTCCAATAGGATTACATTACAATTTCCTAGGTTTAATGAATCTAGACATACTTAGCAACACGACACAAGAAGCACCGTCAAGGTGTCGGCACCGTCAAACAATCGGTGGATTGGTAACTCATCACAAAATGCCGGTTGGTAACTCATCATAGAGTATTACTGGTTCATACAAAATACCCATTGCCGGTTTGACAAAAATGAAGACTAGTAAGAATGTGTTGTGCCACTTTGCTCCCTTGTACCGCTTGTGATCTACGAACCGCTTGGGGTCGACATGCCGCTTCAGACTGGGAAACACATTCTGCAAAATCACCACTAGTCTAAAGACTAGTATACAACATACCAGTTGGAACAAATACCGGTTGAGCACAAGCTCATACATATAAAGGGGATCTCAATACAAGTGTGTGTCCATCAATGACAATCACAACATAAACAACAAAAATGCCAATAGACCGAAATGCAGGAAGTTACACAAATTGATATGCAATAAGTTCCACAAGAAGAGATATTGAAAGATTCACATGAACGCCCTATAGACAAAGAAGGTAATACTAAAGATATTCCCAATAAAGAGGTTAAGAAGAAAGAGGTCCTGACAGAGATAACAGACAATGAAATGAATCAAGAAGTGTGATATACTCATCGGGACATAGAAAATCCCAAAGCCACTAACCAAAAGAAAAGTGTTGAAGTAAGTGTGGAAGATGTAATGAATCAAAAGAATGAACAAAGAAGGGAACAAGAATGTGAAGAAAGGAGATAAATCTCGCATAAAAGGAAATTTTTGATGAGCACAAATAGCAAAAATATCCCCGGTTGGTTACAATAGAAAACAATGCCAAGAAAAAATATAGAGGTAGTGCCCTTAGATTTCAATAGTTTGTTGGTAGAAGCCCATAGTGCAAAGAAAAGAAGGAAAGCAGATGTTAGCTAAGTTACTTGCCTTAACTTTGAAAGAAAAAGAGAGTTGAATATTGTAGAGCCAATAGCAGATAAAGAAGCTAAATAGTTAACTACCCAAGATTACCAAATTACTACAATTCAGTTAGGGTGACCTTCAAGGTTTGATGGGCCTAGAATTACTAGAGAAGGTATATCCATCAGAGAGGATAGATTATGGAGAGACCAAATCAAGATGAAAGAACATAAAAGTCAAATAGAGTAGTTGGTACAATTTATCAGTGGAATCATTCAACCAGGATCAACCCCACAGGGAATTCCATCACACCCGATGCTAATATCTAAGGAAGAGGTAGACATTGTGAGCATATTGAAATGCAAGGCAAAACTGATAGATGAGTGGATAAATGAAACTATGACTCAAGCCAAGTCCTCATTGCAAGTTGTTGTTACTAGGTATTTTTCTTGGACAAAATTGATTAGAAGGATAAATTGAGCCCAAAACAAGTGTGAACAATTGTTAGAGTGAGAGGAAATTGAAACCATCAGATTACAAGAAATAGAGGATATGTTTGTGGAGGAACTTGTTGATCAGGGAATAATAAAATCGGAGAAGATGAGTGAAATGAGGTGAAGAATAGTGGTGAATACCCGACAAGAAGAAAGGTTGCAAGAGAGATAGACAAAATTGCAAAATATTGAAAGAGATGCCATAGAGATTCAAGGATAAAATGTGATACTTATACAAATTCTGATGGAGAAATTGATTGAAAATATAATATGCCAAGGATAACAAGGGATAATGTTATAATTTGAAGATATATGGAACAAAAGATATCTGATTATGCAAAATAAAAAACTCTGCAAATTCAAGGTGACATTAGGGAATTACAAACATTAATGAAAGAGTATGATAATAATGTTATGCCTACTGAACATGATATATAACCTTTATGGATTGTGTACCAAGTTCAAGAGCTCAATTTGTTTGTTTCTGAAAAATAGTGCAAATGATGAAGCATTCCAAGTGATAGCCAATTTCGAGAACTATTTATCGCAAAGACAAAAGACTAGTGACTCTAGTACTGAAGAGGCCAAAAGTTGACAACCAACTGGCTCTTTTGTCCTATTTTATCAAGATGCTATGAAAGCAATATCATGTCTTTATTTTCATACATGCTTGAGAGTTGTAGACTTGAAAGAAATCAGGTGTTTTAGAGAAATTATTTCTTGATTCTCTTACAGTCATATTTATCTCAATTTGTGTTCTCTCTTTGCAAATGCTTGACTTGGTAAAGCTTAAGGTCAATTTATGGTGCAAATTAGATTGAAAATCATTGTTTTGATGAAGGAATATATAGCTTTGTGCAACATTTCTGGTTTGTTATGTCCCTTTCTTTGTCAATAGCAATCCTCTTTTAATGATCACATAGTTTTGTGAGTGATTGAGAAAATATTTTGATTGTTCATAAAAACTACTCTTTACCATTTCAATTATTTCAGAAAGGCATTAAACTATGAAACTAACTCGTAGATAGGAATTTATTTTATTTGATGCTTTTTTATTTTATTTTAATTATTCAAGGAGAAATAAGTTGAGATAAGTACTCTAGAGTTTGAGATACTTGTGAATTATAGATAAATCATTAGGAATCCCCTCGTAAAATAGTTGATGCCTACTTATTGAGTAAATCCCACAGGGTCATAGAATGACGTTCCGAGCCTTGGGGTTAATTTTTCATTAATATTTCAAGTAAGCATACCTTTTCTTTGAGAGAAAGTTTGTAGCATTGAGGTGAATTCAAAAATTACATCAACAGATTCTGGTGCTAGAAGGAGGGTTGAAATTTAGTTTCTCTAGATAATTTAGTCAACCTAAGCTAGAGTATAGGAGAGTAACTTGGTCTAGGTCTTGTGATCTTGGTTTTCAATTTGTTGAATTACCTGACATAAGGAAGTACAAAAAGTCTAGAGTTAATTTAGTCAGACCAATTCTTGGATCTTACAACAGAGTTTTACCCCAAAATCATAACAATCCAATTAACCAAGTTCAATTTTTTGAACACAATGTACCACTGAGAGGGGGGTTAGTGGTTCCTAAATTACTTTCCTTTTTACCATAACCTTAGAATATAGGTTATTATCCTAAGCACTAAACAATCAAACCGGTAAGCTAAATATGGATACCAAAAGAGACAAATGCAACCAACAACACCAGATGTATGAGGAAAACCTAATATGGGAAAAACCTCGGTGAGAAATACTGTTGGAGTCTACTGCTCCAATCCAGCCTCATGTGTGAAACACTGAATTACAAACATTTAGGGCACCAACCCAAGGAGCACCAACCCCTACACCAAGCTCCAACTTGGTGATGTATAGTGAAATACAATTTTGATATAGTTATAACATCTGGTTGCAAATGAATTCTGCAACACTTGATCAAATAGACTTCTTTCGGTTCATAGCCTTCACTTCTTCACTATATCTCACACTGTCGATTGTGAGATTACTCTCTCTGATTCTTGGCTACTCTTCTTTCTCTCTCAGCCTCACAACACACTATGCCACACTTGGATGCCTTCTTGATCAATCACAGCTTACTGATTAGCTTAATTATCAGACCTGCAATAGTTTACTGGTACTCTGTCTCTGTCGGTTAAACCCTCTCACCAGTTTTCCTGCTAACTCACTCTACAACTTTATTAGTATAAATTATAAAGAAGATACTCTTTTTTTCTTTGCTCAAGCTCTCTTCAATCTTATTCTTTACATCAAGCATCATCAATTTTTGTCTTGAGCTCACACATTTATAATCTAAGGTTCTCGCTAAAAACCGCATTCAAATAATTTCGTGTTAGGTTTTTCCTTCACCAACTCGATCCATATCTGATTTGATTCGATCTGATTTTCTAGGGAGATGATCTTGATGCCATCGATCAGCACCACCAGTGCCTCACATTCCAATGTGCATTTTCTAAATCTAGAGATCTACACCATGCTTTTTTGCTTTTCTCTATCATACACCATTAATGGATCGACTATTTCCTTTAGCAAATGGGTACAAAGATCAAATCTTCTAGCAAGATCAGTTCAATCGCTTGCCAACTTGTCTTCCTTGAGCTGTAATCTTTGGCATCCTCCGTGACTTGCGGGTTCTTCATAAAAGTTGACCTTCTTGCTGACTTGTTACATCGATGCACGCTTCACTAACCTATGCAATATCACCACCTGGCTTCCAGTTGTCATCTTTGTCAACATCCACCTATGTTTGGTTTTCTATGTTGGTTTGACATTCTTTATTGACCAAGATTGACTACCGGTTCAAATCACCTTACTGGTATAACCAAAAAACATCCTTTTTAGTAACAACACATCCTCCTGACAATTCATGTTGCCTTTCGGTATGTCTTCATGCCTTTCTTTTTGTTATACTAACCAGGTGTTGTTGTGATTCATTTAACATTCACCTCTTCATCACAAACAAATAGCCAACCTTCATACTAGTTTATGCCTTACCGGTATGCCCACTTTACCGATAGATGACACAATTCATGTGTACTAGTAGCCTTCCTTCTATTTTCTTACTCACATGTAAATTGACATCATATGTCTTACTTTTCTTATACCAGTCACCACTTCTTACTTACTGGTGACCTTTCCAAACCAGTTGACATCAATGACAACTTAATTCCAATAATGCCAACACAATTACCTCCTCCACCTCAACCAATGACTTTCTTTAATTCCAATTCGCCCATTAGGTTCACCAATTATCATGACCTACTAAAAAATCTAGACAAATTGTGTCCTAAATTTCAAATTCACAGCGATGCTGAAGAACATCTCTGAATCTTTAAAGATATGTGTGGGAGAGAAATAATTCAACATGAAGATGTAGTTTTCCAACTATCTCTATATACATTAAGTGATGATGTGCATATCTAGTATACTAACTTACCTACAAGATTGATAAGCACTTGGGATCTATTAGAGAATGTCTTTCTTTTATGATTTAAAGCTCATATAGACCCTACAACTTTATATCATTAGTTTGCATTAATCTGTCAATAATGACATGACCCTATCAGTTGTTTCAATGATCAATTTCATAGAGTATTCAAAACTTGAAGCCCCATATACTTTAGTACAACCAACCGTGCTATATTTTGTATTATGCCACCTTAGATCCTTTAATGTTGATGTTTGTGACAAGGAAGGTCCTTGTACTAACAAATTTATCTGAAGCTTATTTTGAAGCCATAAACATGAATAAAGAAATGAGGCAAATTGGATATGGTTTAACTATCGAATTAAATAATCAAATGACACAACCTATGGGAATCCCTACAACACCAGTCATGCCATTATATAGTATTAGGCATATGCTGTCCACACAAACTACATTTCAGAATCAAACAGTTTCAGATAGTAGCAGGGCCATGGTATTACATCCTAGAATAGTTATCATGGAAGTTCCTAGATATGGAGTTAATTTTCCTCGCAAACCCCTAAGCCTATTGAATGAGACAATAGTAACACTAAAGAAGAAATAAGGGAGATTACATAGATGTTGAGGAAATTAACCATGAAAGTGTCATACTCGAGGAGCCAAAGCTATAGTAATAGAAATACTGACCAAGGGAATTTCAATTCACAATAAAGATTTAATTCCAATAGACCTCCAATGCCCTATAATACTAATCCAATTAATGGAGGGGTAGTGTCACCACTAGACAATCCTCCACCTAGAGAGAGTAATCCACATACGAGAATAAATTTCGTGGAGTGTGCACTGATTGATTGGTGTAGAAATCATAACACAGGTAGTCATATAGAAAAAGATTGCCCATAGTTTAAGATCACAACAGATATTTTCTAGTCTAAAGTGATGGCATTTTCTCATCCTGAGGAATTTAATGAGTAAAATTCAAGTAGGAAAATTGTTCATACTAGTTATTAAACCGCCTTACTCTTGGAGAGTAATGTGAAACTGAAGAGAGTGGAAAATCATAGTATTTTGACAGTGAAGAGTACATGAGACACCAAAGAATATTGTGCATTAGTAGTAGAGTCTTATGTGTTTCGTTTTTAGTGCGAAGATTCTTCTGAGTCAGAAGCTGAAGAAATATACACTACTCAATAGTATATAATAGGGAATAATTTCAATTAATTAACCTAAAGAACTATTGACTACTTCACTTCCCCCAAATAATTATCATACACCCCCTGATCCTCAAGCTAGCAATCTGCATGAACCTCCTAAAGACAATGAAGATTACAAAACTCATATAGTATCTCAAAAAGCTAAAACAGAGGTCAAAGATAGTGATCCTACTGTAGAATAGTTAATAAGTTACCTTGTAGAGGAAATCAAGAAAGTGAAGGTCAGTTTATTATTTAATGAGTTGCTAAAGACGTCCATTATTAAGAGTGCCTTTCTTAAGGAATTAGAAGACCAGATAGAAAAATAAAAGATAGAGTAAAGAAAGGGTCCATAAGATAAAAGAAAAAGAAATTATGCCCATGGTAGATGAACATGTCACCATCTATAAAGGAAAAAGAAAGGTCTTACCATTCTTTCTAACTCTGAAAGTGTTTGGAAAGAACTTACACAATTGTTTAATTAATTTAGGAGCATCCGCAAATGTTATGCCTTTAGCTATTTGCTACGAGTTAGGACTAACACCAGAAAGGTCTTACCATTAGGTGACTCAATTAGATCATACTGAAATGAACAATACTGGTGAGTTAACAAACATACCCATGCAATCAGCTCAGACCCGCAAATACAAGGTTTCATGGATATTCAAGTAGTAGATATACCAGACCAATATGGTCTACTGCTAAGTATGTATTGGTTGAGAATGCTTAATGGATATATACATACAACATATGCGGCTTCAGTGGAAAGGAATCCCAAATCAAATTAGATTTGAATTTGAACCTAGGATGTGTTGGAATCAATGAACACTGAGGGGGGGGGTGAATTAGTGTTTTGCAATTTTTGATTTTGACAATTTGATCCTTAAACCACTTAATGCATGTGAAAAGAAGTAAAGTACAAAAACACAAAGCAAAGACATCAAAACCATAACACCAAGATTTTTATGTGGAAACGCGGTTAAGGGAAAACCAAGGTGGAATTCAAACCCACAATATTTATATACTCTGCTAAAAGTGTCAAAATATTACATAAGGGGAATGCACACACATTCAGGCACACTGCCTAGAGCTCACTGCTTAATTTACAAATAAGGGCTACAACCCCGGAAGGCTCACTGCCTTAAAAAATGTTTGTAAGAGACTATAGTGTACTTTGAACTATGAAATAACATCAATAAATGCCTGAGTATAGTTCTAGTTAAGCACAAAACACATATTCACACACTACTCTGCAACTCTTCTCTGTTATGATAATTTGCATTATATCAGAGCTCAAATATTCATCATTCGTATGATAATCTACATAAAATCGCTCATACACACTTCACACATCTCCATCAATCTAAAAAATGATCGTATAAACCTATCTTATATATCCGCATCACCGATTTAGGTCATCACCATGCCGGCTTCAAGAACACGACACAAAATATGAAATGTGTTCACAAGTCAGCTTAATTCCATCTCCAATGCATATGCAAACCAAAACAAAATGTCCACATGCTTCCCACATGATAGATCATCAACCTCGAACACATAATGAATCACCAAAATTGATCTACAAGATCCACAAATAGATTCACCACATGTTACCATAGGTATGCATTGTTCTTGCCAAAAACATGATTATCGCATCTTCTACTTTACACAAAACTTATCACTGGAGGCCACAATCTTGGAATAAGGCATATTACATATCTACAAACTTTTCTCAAAATGTGCAAAGCAAAATACTTAACCAAAATAATCCGCCAACCAAAACTTTGAACATTTTGTCGACTACCATGTTCTCTTACTAAATCTTACCGAACTCAATCAGTCTTCTAGAATAATCACATTATGAACTGTGTATACCAAATCTGATATGAGTTGCTATCAATGACAACATCTCATCATGCATTTAGTGTCTCTTGCCAACAGTCTCCCCCTTTGACATTGATGGCAACACTTAGTGAAAAATGACTAAGTGTCGGACCAAAACCAAAATATATAAAGTGCAACCAAAAATCTGATCATTGGATTTCAAAGAGTCAATGAATTAAGGAACTCCCCCTTAGATCAACATTTTTCACTCCTATACACTCCCCCTTTAACATCAATGAGAAAGGTAAGATACAAGGACCCAAAATTTCATGCCAAAGAATGTTATACACATATGTACATAATTCATAAAAACTTAAAGACATCTGCATAGAAACTCGTCAATATGTTCAAGTGATTTTCCCTAATCTTTTACAAATTCTCAAAAATTGTTATAAATCCACTGAAAAGGTAAGATTGCACTTCTACAGTCTTTAGGTCTTCCGATTCATCTACCTTGAGAGAATTTTGAGCATCTTGAAGAATAGTAAGCATTATGTCCAATTTAGGAGTAATGAGACTCCTAATCTTTCCAATTCTCCCTATTATCAAACTTTTGATTTTCTCAAGTAGTGATATCACTTAATTTTCATGACTGCTCAAAGAATTTGTCAAAGAATCAACCGACTGAGATATGTTTTACATCTAATCCTTGAACTCCTGAGATTGCTTCTCAATATTATCAATGAATTTATTCAATGAAAGATATGATGTATACAGGTTACCACCTTCAATTAATGCATCTTGCACACTCTTCACACAATTAGCCAATGTGGCTCTATCTTTCAAAATCATTTTCTTCAAGGTGTGCAGGGTCTCTGTATTAAACTCACTTTGAACTTTTTCCTCTACATATTTCTCAAAAGATTCAAAATGAGTATTTATAGAATCAATCAAACTTTTCAAATTACTGGATGAGGTATTAGAGGGATCTTTTCAGAATGATGGCATAAGCTTCTCCAAAATGTCAGATGCCATAGCTAATATAGACTATCCTCGATGTGATATTTTAGTAGATCCTTACTAGCCTTTCCTGCACAAAAGATGCAAGTTGAAGCTTTTGAATGGGAGACAAAGAGGCAAGATTGATTGTTAATTGAATGAATTCAAGATCATCTATTTCTTTTTTTCCTTTTGTTTCCTCAATAGTGTCTCTTGCTTTGGATTCAACTTCAACTTCAATTTTGACCTGCACATTTTTTGTTTCAACATTCTGTGTAGGTGCCTTTTGATCATTGAGTGAAGGATTTTCTACTACTATTCTTGTATCCTCTGTTTTATCCTTAGCTACTTCCTCAACCTTAGCTTCTTCCAGTTTGATTGACTACACATATTGTACTTTCGAGATAAAAGCATTATCCTATGCTTCCACTTCCAGATTGGAGTTATCTTGTGTCTTTGTTAGATTCACTTCATATTGGTTTTCTATCAAAATTTTCTCAGTTTCCTCTACTACCTCATCAACTTTCTTGAACATGAGGTTATTAACTCTGTTCTTTCTTCTAAATTCATTCTTCTCTAGCTTGAGTATTATGGCTATCTTTTCTTTAGAAATTTCAGAACATAAGTCAACTAATACATAATTCTTTAGTAATATTCTTTATTTGTTGTATGTCTTCTAGCATCCAAATTCTCATACAAACTCTTCATAATTATAGATGATAACTCTATTAAGGATTTACTGTATACATTCATATATTCAACTACAATTTCTTCTAATGATCTCTTCCCATTTTCATCAAAAATTTTATACCATTCAGACAGTCATTTCAAATTTCCATTCTTAACGATAGAATTAACAATCTGCTCTAATGTAATAGGAGGCACAATAGTGTAATTATATTGTAGTTTTCCTCACTTCAATGCCTCATAGAGCTCATATTTGGTCTTCTTGATGGGCCTTTATCTATCGGATGGTTTCTCCTTAGAGACCTTAGGAGCCTTTGCCTTCACTTCTCTTACTATCTCATCCAATTCAGTTTCTTCAACATCAACAACTCCAAATCAGATAGATTTTTTCTTCTGCACATCACCAAATGACTTAGATGATGATTTGGGCTTGGGAGGTTGAGAAATGGGAGCATTACTTAAGGTTCTAGCTTTAGGCTTAGGGACTATTGTCGGTTCCTTTTTCACTCTTACTGATTTCTCTTTAGAGGTAATGTTTTTCTCTCTAGCTTTTCAAACAACCTCTTTTTATATCCCCATGCCCTCAGCGAGAGCTTCAACTTCTTTCTGGACCTTCTTTTGAATGATCAGTCTCTTAAACTGCTGATGTAATGTAAGGCTTTTATCATAGGTTTTGAACCTTTCTTCATAGGGATCCATCAGTTGACCAAGCAAATATTGAGAATATATTTCTGAAACCTTCCCATCAACCTCATAACCCATCAGTAGAATCCATGAAGTTCATGGTTCTACAACTTTCATTAAGCATTGATTAGTGTCAACCATGAAACAAATTGTGTCTACATATTATCAACAAAAGATTTAGGGATTCTTTCCCTTTCATGCATCTCCTTCTGAAAATTCTGGAAATAGCCCCATAGGTTTGCATTGTGGGCTTTGGAATCATCAGATCTATAAAGGTATTCTTGGATTTATACTCCAACTGGGCTATCAAATGCCCATTGTACCAAACCAACACCTAGAATCTCATTCTCTAAATAAAAGAAAATAAATAAGAGTAGAGACCCATACTTGAAGGAATTCTTCTTGTTTTCTTTGATCTTATTCAATTTCTCGATGAGCTCACTCCAAAGCAATTCACACAGATTATACCTTTTAAATTCCCTTAGCATCTCATATGCGACATAAATAGTAGTACTAGAAATAGAGCTGATTCTACTGGAATAGTAGATTTTGTAACCAATCACCATAGAAGAAAATTGGATGTCATCCTCCAAGATGTCATTGATAGTCATTTCTCTTCTATCAAATTTTGACCTGGTTGCATTTGTTACAACATTATTCTTAGCAATTTTCAAAGACGATAGTTGACCAGATGCGCATAATCCTGTGATTGCCTGAACCACACCCTTAGTGATCTTATGTGGCTTGTCCATTGACATGAATTCATCGTGGACATGACTTAGGATGTAAGAGATCCATTCTTGCTCATACGCCATCAAAAATTTCACAAATTGAGCAAAACCCTTATTGTCAAGATCCTGGAATTCAGGTTTCAGCATGGAGCTTTGATCAGATAATTGATTGTTGTAACAGCATTCAGGAGCTTCCCATTTCTTCAATTGGACAATGAGTGTAGATCCTTATGTCTTCATTGTGTAACATTTCTTTGGGTATAGATGAAAAAGAACACTTTGGATCATCCTCCATCAAAATGAATGGGTGATCTTTGAAGTTGAGACGAGAACGCTTAGTGATATTGACAACTAGAGGGGTCACAGTACCAGATGAAACAATTTCTAGATTTAAATTCCAAATTTCAACTGAAGAATAGGTTTTCATTGATAAATACCTTTGATGTTGGATTAGGCTTACTCGCTAAATCTCTTTAGAAATTGGTAGCACTGGGTTTCGCTTGATTGCCTTCTTTGCAAGATTCTCTAAACTTCTTCTCTTCAATTCACAAAATGAAGTGAAAAATTCACCCTTTATTTTTTGTAAACCTAACTTTCCACTACAATAAATGTGATATTCCCTAACTCTTTTGGCTATTCTCTGACATATAGGAATTCTTCTCTGGATATTCAAATCGGATCAAATCTTCTGGAGACTCATCAAAACCATCATATGGACTTCTACAACCTGCCAAAAATAGGCATAGATCTCAAACATGGGGTTTAAAAGATTTTCATTATTACTCCCCCAAGGTCGGGTTCCTATTAGCAGCAATCAAGAATGAAGACTAAGACGGGGGGGGGGTCAGTCTTCACCAGATCACATCAAATTAAACTTCAAAACATAAACTCACAGGTTGCAACAATAACAGATAAGAAAATTAACAACACAACACACAACACCAATATTTTTGACATGGAAAACCCGGTCAAGGGAAAAACCATGGTGGGATCCTACCAAGAGTAAGATAATACTTTGCAGTAGTATGTTAAAATATTGCAATAGGGAATGCATATGCATTTAGGCACACTTCCTAGAGCTCACTTCTCAAAAGATATATGCCCAAAAGGCTACAAACCTTAGGGAAGTCTCACTGACTTACAATACGATTCAGACTACAATCCAGAAGGAATGAACTGCAATGATATCATCTACAAATGCCTAATGACAGTTCTAGTTAGGCATAATTATCTACTCTGCAACACCAAACACACCTCAACACTTTGTTGAATGGTATATCCTTGTTCCCACATTCACCTCAACTCATAATTACAAAAATTATATTGCATGATACAAAGATCGACCACCAGACCAATATTATGATTTACATTACATAGCATGGACCTAATTCAAATTCCCAAACAATTACATGCACCAGAAATCCTACCAAAATCAACCGCAACATGCTACACCACCAGAAATACTGCATAACACAAAAAAGAATCACTAATTCATAGAAATCACCAAAACAAATAGGACACGAGTAGGAAACACCAACAAGCACGTTAGAATCATGTGGAATAGTTGCACCAACACCTCTTTTCAAATCTTCATCGGCAACGTCTCAAGGCTCAAGAACACAACCAATCAACAACTATCATGAGGAAAGATAACTTGCAGAGCAACAAATCATGAACCATCTGAAATGAAGATACACAAGATGATCCCAAACAATAATCCAAAGTCTTAGCTCAAGATTTGATCACACCAGAATATACTGGAGGAAATACCAAATCTTGCAAAACAGTGATAAGCAAAACCAAACTACAAAACCAGATCAAAAACTCTTCCCAAACTTATCGGAATAACTCACAAAGATATATAGACATCAATTATAACAACATATCCTAGCAACAACAATGAGCAACCAAATCCAACAATCTCCCCCTTTGGCATTGATGGTGTTGGTGTAAATAATTATTCATGTTGGATATTATTAGACCTTACTTAAGTTTACTTAGGAAATGCATTTCATAGTAGTTTGGGTATGAGACACTTGGGTGTTTGTGCCACATTGGGATAGTGTGTGTAGGATAATTTCCACCTTTTATGGTGTGATCGTGTTACTACTCTATCATATCCACTTATTGTGATCTTGTTACTACTCTATCATATCACTTTTGACGCCTTCTGTCCTTCACTGTCGTCCTCCCGCTTACTGGTCACTCTTCTCGTGAATCTTCTACACCAGTGGCTCCTCCATTTTCCCCGTACCCTGGACCGGCTACTGGCATTAGTGACCCTTCCTCCTTCTGGGATGCCTCCTCTTGGCCCCCGGGATCACTACCACCACCTCTGCTTGGTCTTCCTCCATGATGACCCCATCATCGCTCACCTCCGGCAGCCTTCCGCCAACTGTCACCGGCCTCGTTGTACCTTTCTGCGACCTGCACCACATGATCCTGCCATGCGGCTCCCACCATACAGAGCCCGACTACCGATGACCTATGCCACACAGACCTCTACATGTCTCCCTGTTAGGAGCCACATCAACATCTGACTCAGTAATATCCATACAGAGATGTCAGATTTTGTACCTTGTCACGTCATCAGACCATACAGACACGTCAACATTTTCAACGAATCAGATCTTTCCACGTGTCAGTCCATACAATACACACGCTCATTCAGCAGGGGAGGTGAAGTTTTGGCAATGACCATATGACCATCAAATTTAATCGCACAGTTCACGAACGTCATCAATTTTTTGAAAATTTATCAACCTCCTCTTTTTGAGCTTTTTCAGTTTTGCATTTCAACTTTGGAAGGCCATATATTGCTCATTTTTGCTCCTTTTTTGGTGCAATTTATTTTGAAATGGGATAATTTTTTTGTGTGCTTTCTCATGGTGGCATTATTTTCTGATTTTGATAGATAGATTTTTCAAAAATCTTAGTTTTTGGTGATTGTACCTATCCAATCTTTGTTTCTGCAACTTTCGGGACTTCGTTTGGGATCATATGAATTCCATTTCAGGTACTGTTTTTTTTGAAAGTGCATAATTTTTTGTCTAATTTCATAATCTGCTATCAGTTTGTTGCAATTTTGTGTAGAAATTGTACTTTCATCATATGGTCTTTTTTGGCCAATTCGGCACTTGTATTGCATAGATCTATCTTGCTGGTCTTTTGCATTGTAGTTATTGGCCTATTGGGGCAGTTGAAAAACAAAATCAGAAGTCCACCTTGCCATTATTTGCAAGTGGCCTATTGTACACGCACTACATATAAAGTGCCAAAGTCGTCATTTTTTTGGGGGGGGTACTTTGATTGAGTGAATTTGGGGGGGGTGTCTGTTATGCTTTTCTGCTCTTGTGTTCCTTCATTTTTGCTACTATGGGTTATCCTAAGTTTCCTCTCTTAACTCCTCATAATTATGCTACTTGGAAAATTGATGCATGAAGTAAACTTATGGAAAAAGGACTAACTCATTAAATTGATGGAACTATTGTTGCTCCCACTGATCCTAAGGTTGATCCTGTTGGTCACTTGGATTGGCTCACTTAAAATATCATGGCAATTGCTACCTTAAGAAAGTATGTATCAAAGGATCACATCTTTAATATTGAGAAATGTACTCTAATCAAGGATGCTTGGCAAAAGTTTCAAGACTTGTATGGTCAAGTTGATGAGATTAGGGGATATCAAATTGATTGTGATCTCACCATGTTAGATCCCAAAAAATTTGATACTATACAAGATTATGTCACTAAGGTAAAAGAGTTGAGGGCACAACTCAAGGATTGTGGCATTGATAAGAAGGATACTCAATTGATCTTCAATTTGATGGGAAAACTTCCACAAGAATATGCAACATTTGTTTTTAGTTTCCTATTGGCATTATGTGAACCGGTATGAGGACATAATAACATTGTATGTTGTCATTGATGTCAATATGCTGAAGAGGTGAGAACCAGTATAACACTATGAACCAGCATTTGTGCCAAAGTGAAGCGATGTGTTTGTTCAAGGTGAACCGACATATGGTTATGGGAACCGACACATGGAAGCATTGTATGACTACCAAACTTTAGGGTTTATGGTTGAAGTGCTTCAAGTCTATGTGGCTCAACCGGTGACTTTGTATGATGAGTTAGCATGGTAACGAAGAACAGATTGTGTTGCCATGTAATCCTTGTGCACGTGAAGGATCTTGCATGAAGGAGATTGTTCCTATCTACCTCGAGAATGTGTGAAGTCTGTAAAATAGTGATACCGTGTGATGGGTTATCAGCCGCCATGAAATTGGTGAAAATGGACAATGGAGAATGTCTTGAGATTGGATCATGACTGTTGCATTTAATGAAGTGTGCTCAATGGTCAGGATTGCATCGTTTGAATTCCTTAACCTAACAGGTTTAGGGTTTAGGGTTTATGATAACGAACTATCTATTTTCCTATAAGGTCGATGTTGTGTCTCTTTTTGAGGTTGTTGGCAAAAGTTGTGTGTGTGTATCCAAGAGAAGGGATACGAGTTTCTTGCTAGACCAAAGGAGAGAAGTGATACCTGCAGAGTGTAAGTGCAGAAGGTGAAGAGGAGCTTAAGCGGATCTGCATTGGCATTGAGTGCTGTTACCAGATTATTGTAATACCTATTGATCTCTAACCACCTCAACAGTTGGAAAATCCCTTAACAGGGTAGCTTTAACTGGCTTGCTGTAAATCCTTTAATAGGGTGACTCAAAACAATTGAGTTCTTGAAATCCTCTAACAAGGTAACCTTTAACAAGGTTTAACCCTTAACCGGGTATTCTAGCCATCCCTTAACTGGGTGATCCCTAATAGGATTAGTTCCTAACAGAACCTATTGTATCAGTCTTTAATCGAACAAGGCTCCTAACAGAGCGGACTTCTAAAGAGCTCAAAAACAAGCTTGTGGGTATTCATCCCCATCGTGGTTTTTCCTAGTTGGGTTTCCACATGAAAAATAAGTATGTCATGTGTGATGTCTTCTTCATGTGATGTTATGTTGTTTTCTGTCAAGCGGTGAATCATATTGATCTATTTGCTTAAATGTATATCTTTGATGGTAGATTGCCTGTTCATGCATAAGGGTGAAATGGAAATGAAGTGTTAGATTGTATGAGAGTATAAGTGTCAACTGGTTTATGCTTGTCTCAGTTATTCTGGGTTTTGCCGGTTGTACTCTATTTTAGGACCGGTGTTACTGTTTGTCTGTGAATGCATAGTGTCTACTGACAAACTGGTTTAAGAGTTTGTTTTTGTCTGTACTGATTCACCCCCCCCTCTTAGTACAGATTTGGTACTATTCTTTCATCATTGAGTTATCAATTGGTATCGGAGCGTCCTCCAGGTCCTTTGTGTTATAAGCTTAACCGCTTGAGGTAAAGATCCTAGTCTAATGATGAAGAGGGAAGGTCCAAAGTTTAACAGAGAAAATTTCAGTATATGGAAAGATAGAATGAAGATATACATCATAAGCATGAGTGCTCAACACTAGAGCTATGTTGAGAATGCCTATGTTGCCCCTACCGGTACTCTCACTGATGACCAAAAGAGAGAGATGTAGGAGAATGGGCAAGTCATGGAAGCCCTAATTAGTAGTTTATCTGACATTGAGTTTATTAATGTCCATGATAAGGTAAATCCCAAAGAGGTATGGGATACTCTTGAAAATATCTATGGCGGTGATGAGCATGTAAAACAAGCTAAGGAAGAAAGCCTTAGAGGGAATTTTGAAGATATGCGGATGGTTGAAGGTGAGACCATTCAATAGTATGGAATAAGAATCAAAACCGTTGTTGGAGATATCAAGAGTGCAGGTGGTAAAATAGAAGATTCCACTATGGTAAGCAAAGTCCTGAGATCCCTATTGTTGATCTATGCAATAAGGGTTGCTGCTATTCAGGAGTTGAGATCAATTGACAAGACTAAGGTATCCCTAGGCTCCATCATTGCAAAGTTGATAGCCTATGAGCTAAATAGTTTTGATGGCAGTGTTGAAAAGACTGAATCAGCTTTTAAAGCTTTTGCTATACCATCCAGAAAAGGAAAAGAAGCTAGCACTAGTGGTGAACCAAGATAGAGTAGAGAAATGGATGATGAGGAGATTCTGATGGCATTTGAAGCTCTCCTTGCCAGGAAACTTCCTAAAGGAACCGACAAATATAGAGGTAAGCTACCTTTGAAATACTTTTCTTGTAATTGGATAGGACATATTGCTATAAATTATCCTAATGGCGACAACAAGGACAAATCGGAAAGGTTCAAGAAATTCAAAGGAGGAAACTAGAGAAACTGTTTTGTGGCAGTTGATGAACGTGTCACAGATGAGGAATTAGAGGATGAAGAAAATGAAGATATTGTGTTTGTTGTTATCAAGGAAGATGTGTCAGACACGAAGGCTCTTGTCTCCCAGTTTGATAATTCCAATGAGTGGATCATTGACAGTGGTTGTTCTCACCATATGACTGGTGATCGGAGCAAGTTTCTATCCTTGGAAGAGTATGATGGTGGTGTGGTTTGCTTTGGCAATGATGCACCATGCATGGGCAAAGGCAGAGGGTCCATCTCTCTGAATGGAAAGAGTAGTGCTGACAATGTGTATTGGGTTGATGGTCTCAGACACAACCTTCTGAGTGTTGCCCAGCTGAATGATAGTGGTCTCACTCTGGAATTCAAGAATGGAGTGTGCAGAATCAAAGGAAAGAATGGTGAATTGGTGGCCACTGGCATGTAGACCAAAGGTAACCTATTTTAGTTGAATGCAAATATAAGTACATGTCTTATGGCTAAATTTGATGATAGCTGGATATGGTATAGGAGACTCTGCCATGTAAACTTTGATAACATTATGAAGGCTAGTAAGATCAAGGCAGTTAGAGGGTTGCCGGTGCTAAGAAAACTAGATAATACCTTGTGCAGAGAGTGTCAATTGGGAAAAATGTCTTCCTCAACCTTTAAAGGTAAATCTTTCACTGCTGACAACTTGCTTGATCATGTGCATACTGATTTGTGTGGTCCTATGACAACTAGAAGTGTGCAGGGTGATAGGTACTTCATGATTCTCATTGATGACTACTCAAGAATGATGTGGGTCACATTCTTGAAAGACAAGTCTGAAGCCTTTGTAAATTTCAAAGATTTTAGAGCATTAGTGGAGAAGGAAAGCAGTAAAAGGATCAAGTGCCTGAGAACTGATCAAGGAGGGGAATTCACTTCCGGTGAATTCAACAAAAATTGTGAAGAACATGGCACCAAGAGGCAACTGTCTGCCCCTCAGACTCCACAGCAGAATGGCCTAGCAGAGAGGAATAACCGGACTGTGGTTGAAGTAGCTAGAACCATGTTGATTCAAGGAAAGGTAGCCCACACCTTTTGGAGAGAAACGGTGAGCACTGCAGTCTACACAATGAACCGAGTACTCATCAAGAAAGGTAAGGATAAAACTCCTTATGAGTATTGGACTGGTAAGACACCTATGGTTAGCTACTTTAGAGTGTTTGGTAGCAAAATAACATCAAGAGGAGTGAACACCAGAGCAAATTTGATGCAAAATGTGATGAGGGAATATTCCTAGGATATTCCACCAAGAGCAAAGCTCTCAAGTGTTTCAACAATAGGACTCAGAGAATTATGGAAAGCATCAATGTAAGAGTTGATGAAACCTCTGAGAAAACTAAGGAAACTGATAGTGAGCAAGTGGTAAATGAATTGGTTGTCAGTCAACCAAGTACCAGTAACAGTGTTCCTACACTGGTAGATGTAGATGCTGATGCTGATGGAGATGAGGATGAAGAAGAAAAGCAAGAGGAATCCATTAAGACCATTCCTCGGTATGTCAAGCTGAATCATGATCCTAAGCAGATCATAGGAGATAAGGATGCAGGAATCCTTACAAGAAGAAAGGTCAGAGAAAACTCATGTATGATCTCTAAATTTGAGCCTAAATCATTCAAAGAGGCACATAAAGATGAAGACTTGATCAAGGCAATGGAAGAGGAACTTGACCAGATAGAGAGAAATGGTACATGGTCTTTGGTACCTAGACCAGAGCATAAAAATGTCATCGGTACCAAATGGGTTTTCAGAAATAAGATGAATGAGGATGGCACAGTGATTAGGAACAAAGCCAGATTGGTGTGCAAAGGATATGCTCAAGAAGAAGGAGAAGACTATGGAGAAACCTTTGCTCCTGTAGACAAATTGGAAGGAGTTCGTATGCTTCTTGCATATGCAGCTTTTAAAGGTTTTAAAGTATATCAAATGGATGTAAAATCTACATTCCTAAATGGTGTACTTGAAGAGGAGGTGTATATTGAGCAACCAGATGGGTTTTCCCTATCTGAAGACAGTGACATGGTATGTAGGCTACATAAAGCCTTATATGGTCTAAAGCAGGTACCTAGAGCATGGTATGAACATCTGCATTCCCATCTTGTGAAGATTGGATTTGAGAGAATGAGTGAAGATAGCAATATCTACTTGAAGTCTGAAGGAGATTAGATCCTGATCTGTGAGGTATTTGTTGATGACATTATATTTGGTGGAGATGACAAGATGAGTCATGAGTTTGCAGATGAGATGAAGAAAGAGTTTGAAATGCCACTCATAGGGGAGATTAAATTCTTCATTGGACTATAGATCCAACAGATGAAAGATGGAATCTTTATCACTCAGTCCAAGTATGTCAAAGAGGTTTTGAAGACCTTTGGCATGGAAGATAGCAAACTAGTTGGTACTCCGATGGTGACCAGTTGTAAACTATCCAAAGAATATGACTCAGCATTGGTTGATGAGAAGGAATACTGATCAATGATTGGTAAGTTGCATTATGTAGTGCATAGCAGACTGGATATTGCACATGTAGTGGCATTACTGCAAGATTCCAGAAAAGCCCAAGAGAATCCCGCTTGGTTGCAGTCAAGCGGATTCTTAGGTATCTGAAGGGAACTATTGACTATGGATTGTGGTATCCATATAGTAAGGATTTCAACTTGAAAGTATACACAGATGTTGATTGGGTAGGCAATGTAGATGACCGGAAAAGCACAACCGATGGTGCATTCTTTCTCGGTGGTAGACTAGTCTCATGGATGAGTAAGAAGCAGAGTTGTATCTCTCAGTCTATAGTAGAAGCAGAGTATGTTGCAGCTTTGATGAACTGCACTCAGACAATTTGGATGAAGCATGTATTAAATGGCTTCAAAGTTCCTGTATCTGAACCGGTAAGTATATTTTGTGACAATACTAGTGTAATTAATATCTCCAAGAATCCAGTTTTACATTCTAGAACCAAGCACTTTGAGCTCAAGTATCATTTCTTGAGGGAAAAGGTTCAGAACAAAGAGATTGCACTGGAACATGTTTCCAGTCAGGAGCAGTTAGCAAACATATTCACTAAGCCTCTCCCAAAGGCTACATTTATGTACTTAAGAGGTGAATTAGGGGTGTTGCCCCTTCAGGAGGTAAACTAAAGGTATATGCTCCACATCAGTCAGGTATTACATAGTCAATTTTTTCTTCAGGATTGATGTGTTGAAGGATGCTACTCCTCAGGGGGAGCAGCATAATGGAACAGGGAAGCTTGTGCCTCCACTTTGGCATTGTTGTCATAGGGGGAGAAGATGTGAAGTGGAGGAGATATCTGCAGAAATTAGGGGAGAAGGTGTGAAGCAGAGAGATATCTTTGTATATTGCCATCAATGCCAAAGGGGGAGATTGTTGGCATTATGTGAACTGGTATGAGGACATAATAACATTGTATGTTGTCATTGATGTCAATATGCTGAAGAGGTGAGAACTGACATATGTGAGAATTGGTATAACACTATGAACCGACATTTGTGCCAAAGTGAAGCGGTGTGGTTGTTCAAGGTGAACCGACATATGGTTATGGGAACCAGCACATGGAAGCATTGTATGACTACCGGTTGGTAGTCTAAACTTCAGGGTTTATGGTTGAAGTGCTTCAAGTCTATGTGGCTCAACCGGTGACTTTGTATGATGAGTTAGCATGGTAACGAAGAACAAATCGTGTTGCCATGTAATCCTTGTGCACGTGAAGGATCTTGCATGAAGGAGATTGTTCCTATCTACCTCGAGAATGTGTGAAGTCTGTAAAATAGTGATACCGTGTGATGGGTTATCAGCCGCCATGAAATTGGTGAAAATGGACAATGGAGAATGTCTTGAGATTGGATCATGACTGTTGCATTTAATGAAGTGTGCTCAATGGTCAGGATTGCATCGTTTGAATTCCTTAACCTAATAGGTTTAGGGTTTAGGGTTTATGATAACGAACTATCTATTTTCCTATAAGGTCGATTTTGTGTCTCTTTTTGAGGTTGTTGGCAAAAGTTGTGTGTGTGTATCCAAGAGAAGGGATGCGAGTTTCTTGCTAGACCAAAGGAGAGAAGTGATACCTGCAGAGTGTAAGTGCAGAAGGTGAAGAGGAGCTTAAGCGGATCTGCATTGGCATTGAGTGCTGTTACCAGATTATTGTAATACCTATTGATCTCTAACCACCTCAACAGTTGGAAAATCCCTTAACAGGGTAGCTTTAACTGGCTTGCTGTAAATCCTTTAACAGGGTGACTCAAAACAATTGAGTTCTTGAAATCCTCTAACAAGGTAACCTTTAACAAGGTTTAACCCTTAACCGGGTATTCTAGCCATCCCTTAACTGGGTGATCCCTAATAGGATCAGTTCCTAACAGAACCTATTGTATCAGTCTTTAATCGAACAAGGCTCCTAACAGAGCGGACTTCTAAAGAGCTCAAAAACAAGCTTGTGGGTATTCATCCCCATCGTGGTTTTTCCTAGTTGGGTTTCCACGTGAAAAATAAGTATGTCATGTGTGATGTCTTCTTCATGTGATGTTATGTTGTTTTCTGTCAAGCGGTGAATCATATTGATCTAGTTGCTTATATGTATATCTTTGATGGTAGATTACCTGTTCATGCATAAGGGTGAAATGGAAATGAAGTGTTAGATTGTATGAGAGTATAAGTGTCAACTGTTTTATGCTTGTCTCAGCTATTTTGGTTTTTGCTGGTTGTACTCTATTTTAGGACCGGTGTTGCTATTTGTCTGTCGATGCACAGTGTCTGTTGACAAACTGGTTTAAGAGTTTGTTTTTGTCTGTACTGATTCACCCCCCCTCTCAGTACCGGTTTGGTACTATTCTGACAAATGTTGCTTCCACAAGAATATGCAACAATTGTTTTTAGTTTCCAAACCCATAGTATGATAATGGGTTCAAGCTACACAATGCCTACATTTGATGCTTTCACCAAAATATTGATGATGGAAGAAATTAAGTTGATAAGCATGGGCATTCTTAAGACTTCCAAGTCTCAAGCATTAGTGGAAAATCAAGGGAACAAAGGATATCAAGGAAAGGACAACTCAAACAAGAATAAATGGCAATCAATGCCTAAGGACAAAGCATCACCTTCTCCACAACAAGGAGATTCATCCTCTTCCAAGAGGGACAATTCACCAAAGAGGGAGAGACCTAATTTTTCCTATTGTAAAAAGGTTGGTCATGAGGAGCGACGTTGCCATTCTAAGAAGATTTATGAGCTCTCAAATATCCTCAAAAAGCACAACATTGATCTGCCTAATGCCTACAAGAAGGAGGATTCATCAACTTCCACTTCCACATGTTCAAAAGGGAAAGGGAAAGCATTCATTGCTTCTACAAGTGGGAAGACTCACTCTTTTGGGACAAGAAAAGGAAAATCTCTTTGTTCTATTACAAGTCATGATTTAGGGAGATGGCTTCTAGATTCAGGGGCTTCTCATCATATGGCATCTTCACAGTTTATGTATTCTATATTTGAGCCTTACACCATGCCACAGATTTTGATGGGCAATCATACATACATGGATGTGATTGGGAAAGGAACTATTCCCATTGGGGATAACTCCTTCAATGATGTGTTGTGTGTACCCCATTTGACAAACAATCTCCTTTCCATATATCAAATCACACATGGCGCAACTAAGAGAATTGTGGAGTTCATACCCAAGTCAGTTGTCATTAGAGACTTTTAGACTAGAGATCTCATTGCGACTGGGGTGGTTGATCATGCATCTCGATTATATTCCTTTTCAAATTTTGTTGATGAGGATGATTTCACATATGATTCTACACATGATGATTCTACATATGATGATTCAGATTTTGAGGAGAGCTTTGGGTACTTGAACTTGGGTGTTCTCACATGTGACTCATTTCTTGAGACTTGTATTTCATCTCCTCCTATTGATATCACATCACCTCTTGCACCCAATGATGCAGATAGTGCGACAATTTTGCCTTCTTGTGATTCAGTGTAGCAGGATATTCCATGTCTTCTAGCTTTAGTTTCATGGGATGTGTACTTGACAGACATTGCAGGTTTGTTTGTGGAATCCTACTTTAAATATTTGGGAGACATCATTGATGATATTAATCTTCTCTTTGCTGAAGATGATCCTTCTTCTATTATTGTGAGGGAACACTTTGACCCTCTTGTTAATTCTCTACATGATCATTCTTTTGAGGTTGACATGATTGTGGATTCTTATGTGCAACAGTTGGAGGAGGTCTCTTTATCCTTTTAGGAGATGTGTGAGTCTTTGGCTATTGTTCTACATTCACCACCACTAGATCTTGGAGTGTCTTTTTCAGTAGTGTGGAGTAGTTTACCACCTTTGGAGGGGGTATTTTTCAGCATCAACATGGGGACACTTAGAGCAATTTTCAAAGACTTCATTCACCATGAGTTTTTTCCCTACATCTTCCCTTCATGATTGGGGAGAATTCATGGATACACGCTTGGTTTTGTTTCTTCTGAAGGGGAGGAATGTTGTTCGACATTCATGGAGTAGTTTCTTCATACATCTTCAAGCTTCTATCATTGGTGCAAATTCTACATTGAGGGGGGCCTACCTAGCTTCTTTTCTTCTCTCATATGGGGGGACTTTTTCCTCACATGGGGTTTTGGCCTTCACACACTTCTATGAGAGTTATCTTGTATAGTTTTCATTTCTCTTTTGGGGGAGGGTTTTTTCCCATTGGGTTTTTCTCTCTTTCCCTGCTTTATGAGATATTTCATTGCATTGGTTTGCATGCATTTGTATTTGTACATGGGTGCCTAACATGGCATTGTAGCTGGGACCCATCTTGCATTGTAGACTTAAGTGCATTCCCCTAAGTTGTACTTAAGGAGGCGTGTTGTTGTAAATAATTATTCATGTTGGATATTATTACACCTTACTTAATTTTACTTAGGAAATGAATCTAATAGTAGTTTGGGTATGAGACACTTGGGTTTTGTGCCACATTGGGATAGTGTGTATAGAAGAATTTCCACCTTTTCTGACGTGATCTTGTTACTACTCTATCATATCCACTTATTGTGGAGTGATAATTCCACCTTTGGTGGGTGATCCACCTCATGTGGAATATCTTATTGTTTCTCCTACCTACCACACCTATTTCCTACCTACCCTTGTTTCTTATTGAGCCACATGTCATGTTTGTGTGCTCACATATCCATATAGCCTTGCCTATATAAGCAGGCTTATATTCATTGTATGTAACAACTATTGATCATGTACCTTTCATTGAGCTCTTGATCTTGGCAAAATCTCATAGATGGCAACATATGAATGTGAAAAATAGTCAATGCAAATAAAGAAGATATTACCATTAAACTCCCCCTAAGATGTAGATAGATAGAGAATTTTTTTACATGATCTCTCTCCCCCTTTGACAACAATGCCAAAGATCTCCAAAATAGAAAATCAAACTCTCTCCCCCTAAAATACATAACCAAAAATCTTAGAAATCTCTCTCCCCAAAACACAGACTACTCCAACAGAGGAGAAGTACCAACTCATCAATCCAGATAAAAGAATAAGGCTCTGAATTCCACCAGATTGATCCAACTCAATGCATATAATTTTCATCAGGAGGGGTGGACACCCTAACTTGTCTCTCAAATAGACAAATATATCTGCAAGCAAAAGCTTAGTGAAAATAATCTAGATTCACCTTCTGTTCATTGACTTTCTCTCTCAAGTAATTATATTTGATTGATATATGGTTAGTCTTTGAATGTTGCACCGGATTCTTAGAAATGTTTATAGAACTGGAATTATCATATTATATGATAGTAGGCTCATTATAAATAACTCTGATATCTTTCAACATTTTCTTCATCCGAACTATCTAAGTGCAATTACTAGCAGAAATAATGTACCAGCTTCTACAGTAGATAAAGATACTAAATCTTGTTTCTTGATAGCCCATGAAACCAACTTCTTACCTAAAAAGAATACTCCACCAGTAGTACTCTTCCGGTCATCAACATCACCAACCCAATATGCATCAGAATAGGAACACAACATGAAATCATCATTCTTTAGATACCATAAACCATAATCCTCAGTTCCCTTTAGATATCTGAATATTCATTTAACAATAGTGACATGACTCTCCTTCAGATCAACTTGATATCTAGCAGCCATACACACAACATGCATAATGTCAGGCCTAGTCTGAGTAAGATATAGAAGTCAACAAACCATAGATCTGTACAAATTTTTATTAGCTTTAGGTGATTCATCATTTTTAGAGAATTTAAAACCAATCACCATAGGAGTTCCAACCGGTTTGGAATCATCTAATCCAAACTTCTTCAGCAATTCCTTGACATACTTAGTTTAAGATATAAAAATACCTTTTCCTGTCTGTGCAATCTGCAAACCTAAGAAAAAATTCATCTCACCAATAATAGACATCTCAAATTCTTTTTGCATATCACCGACCAAGTTCATACTCATATCATCATCACCACCAAAGATAATGTCATCAACAAATACTTCAACAATGAAAATGTTATCATTTTCAATCTTAAAGTACAAATTACTATTAGTAACACCTTTGATAAATCCCAATTTTAGAAGGTATTTGTCTAATCTAGCATACCGGGCTCTAGGGGCTTGTTTCAATCCATAAAGTGTTTTGTTCAACTTACATACCATGTCTCCTTCATCTGACAATGAAAATCCATCAGGTTGTTCAATGTAAACTTCTTCTTCTAGATCACCATTCAAAAATGGAGATTTGATATGCATTTGATATACCTTGAAAACTTTATATAAGCAGCATAAGAAAGTAACAATCTAATAGCTTCAATTTTGACAACTGGAGCAAAATTTTCTTCATAACCAATCCCTTCTTGCTATGAATATCCTTTGCAGACTAGTCTGCCTTTATTTATAACTACTTCATTGACTTCATTCAATTTGTTCATAACAACCCATTTAGTACTAATAATATTTTTATCCTTAGGTCTAAGCACACGTTCCCAAGTGTTGTTCTTTTCAATTTTATCTAACTCTTCTTCCATGACTCTAATCCAGTTATCATCTTTATAGGCTTCAACAACATCTTTAGGTTCAACTTTAGAAATCAAACATATTTCTTCTGCAGCTAACCTTCTTCTAGTCATCACACCTTTAATCTTATCACCAGTAATTTGATTGTCAGAGTGATTCAGCCTGACATACCTCAGAGTCTTCTAATTGTTCAAATCCTCAGGTTCCTGCACATCATCACCAATAGCAGCAACATCCAGATTAACTGTCTCTACCAGATCATTCTGCTTAGGCTCTTCAGGCTGAATAGGAGTTAAAAAAACATGTCAACCTTCATCATAAGCTCTGATCTCCATCCCAAGATTTTCATCCACCTTCAGATTTGCACTCTCAACTATCTTTCTCAGTCTCTTATTATAGCATCGATAGGTTTTTCTATTTGTAGAATGTCCTAAAAATATACCTTCATCACTTCTAGCATCAAACTTTCCAATATCCCCATCTCTCTTGATATAGCATTTGCTACCAAAAACTTTGAAATATTTCATAGTAGGAACATGACCAAACCAAAGCTCATAAGGGGTCATACCGGAATCACCTTTGATATGAACTCTATTGAATGTATAGGTTGCAGTGCTTATAGTTTCTCTCCAGTAGACCTTCATAACATTTCCTTCAATCGACATAGTTCTTGTAGCATCTAAAACAATACAATTCTTCCTTTCAACAATACCATTCTGTTGTGGTGTGCTAGGAGCAGATAGTTGTCTTTTGATTCTATGCATCTCACAGAAAGAATTGATCTCACTAGAACAAAATTCTCCACCTCTATTATATCTCAGACACTTTGGCTTCAATCCAGACTTAGTTTCAACTTTAGCTTTGAATATCTTGAATTTCTCAAATGCTTTTTATTTTTCCTTCAAAAGGACAACCCACATCATTCTAGAATAATCATCAATTAGCAGCATAAAGTATCTATCACCCTGCATACTTCTAACATTTGTAGGTCCACACAGGTTAGTATGCACAAGAGCTAACAATCCATCTAATGTATACCATTTTCTCTTGAAAGAAATCCTTGTTTGCTTACCCAAATGACATTCCTTACATATCGAATTAATAGGTTTAACAATCTTAGGTAGATCCCTAACAGCTTGTGTAGAAATGATCTTGATAAATGAATCAAAGTTTACATGACACATTCTTCTATGCCATAACCAACTCTCATCTATCTTAGCAATCAAACAACTTTTCTCACTAGCATTCAAATAAAAAATGTTACCTTCAATCTTAGTTCCAAATGCAATCTCTATACCAGAGGCATTCAAGATCTTGCATTTACCATCTTTGAATTGTAGATCATAACCCTTGTCAACCATCTGTCCAACACTCAAAATATTATGCTTCAAATCTTCAACATACAAAACATCATCAGTTTTATGCTTACCATCAAAAGAAATAGAACCTGTCCCATGGATTACATAGGCTTTGTCATCTCCAAATCTAACTATTCCACCATCATACCTTTCCATGCTTACAAATTTTCTTTTGTCACTGGTCATATGATGTGAACAACCGCTGTCAATCACCCATTCACATTTTTCTTCTACCTTTGCAGCCAAAGTTTTCTCCTCAATAGAACAACTAGTGGAATCAATAGGAACAAGCCTATCTTCTTTAATGCCAATAAACACAACTTCATCTCCTTTTGATTCATCATTTGTAACCGCTTCATCTGCACCATACTAATAGTTCTTTTGGTTCCTAAACTTCCAGTTAGAATTATAAGCCTTATCATACTTTTCATGCTTCTCATATCTATCATTCCTATCATGCTTATCAAACTTATCATGTTTTTCATACTTAGCCATTTTCTTCGAACATCTAGAAGAAAAATGTGCTATGTTATTACAAGAAAAACATTTCAAGGGAAAATTTCCATCATACTTACCGACACCTTTAGGCAATCTCCGTGAAATCAATGCTTCAAGCTCATTAAGCTCTCTTTTTTTCTCTGCTATCTCTCTTCTTTCTCTTTCATAACTAGATATCCTACACTCATCAAGATCAGATCTCTTCTTACCAGACATAGATGTTGATGCTTTGAATGTTGTTTCAGACTTTCCATGTGATTCTCCAAATTTGCTTAGCTCAAATGCAGCCAGTTTTCCAGCCAATACATATCTTTTCATTGTATTTACACTCTGGATCTCATCACTAGAAACAACCTTATGTTTATAAGCAGGAGGGAAAGATCTCAACACCTTAGCAACAATTTCATCTTGTTCAATCTTTCCACCAGCAGATCTTATACCAAGGACAAGGTCATTTACCCTATCCATGTATGAATGTATGTTCTCATCATCTCCCATTTTCAATGTCTCATACTTTCCTTTTAAACTCTGCAATTTAGCAACTTTCACTTGACTATCACCTTCATACAGGACTTCAAACTTCACTCAGATCTCATGTGCAGTCTGAAGTTCCATAAAATTTTCCATTTTAGAATGAGTCAGTGCAATAAGAAATGCTTCCTTCACTCTAATGTTATATTTAGCTTCCTTAACCACATCATGAGTGGATGGCCCATTCTGAGGAACAATATAGGAATTCTTAGTAATTTTCCAATAATATTCTCCAAGACATTTCAAATGTACCTCCATCCGTCTCTTCCACATAGTATAGTTGCTTCCATCAAACCTCAGACTGTCCTTCTTGAAAAGAATACCTTGAGCTACCATCCCGGATCTTTTCAAGAGATTAATCTTCTACTAGAGGATCTAGTTTTGATACCAATTGTTAGTAGCAACCAAGAAGGAAGGCTGAGCAGGGGTCTTCACCGAATCACATCAAATAAAACTTCAAAACATAAACTGATAGGCTACAACAATAATAGATAAGCACATTAATATCACAACACACAACACCAAGATTTTTGATGTGGAAAACCCGGTCAAGGGAAAAACCACGATGGGAACCTACCCATAGTAAGATGATACTTTGTAGTAGTATGTGAAAATATTACAATGGGCAATTCACATGCATTCAAGAACACTGCCTAGAGATCACTACTCAAAAGATATATGCCCAGAAGGCTACAACCCTCAGGGAAGTCTCACTTACTTACAATATGATTCAAACTACAATCTGGAAGGAATGAACTACAATGACAATATCTACAAAATGCCTGATGACAGTTTCGGTTAAGAAAAATTGTCTTCCCTACAACACCGAACACACTTCAATACTTCATTGAATGATATATCCTTATTCACACATTCACCTCTCTTTGATAATGTAGACACAATATCAACACCTAAATTACATAGTCATCTCACCTATATATACAAATCATCAACCTTGATAACAAGGTCAGCTAAACCCTGAACCCTCAACTCATAATTACAACAATTAAATTGCACGATACAAAGATAGACCACCAGACTAATATTATGATTTATATTACATAACATGGACCTAATTTAAATTCCCAAATGATTACATCCACCGGAAATCCTGCCAAGATCAACTACAAGATGCTACACCACTATAAATACTGCATAACACGAAAAACAATCACCGGTTCATAGAAATCACCAAAAACTCACACAAGAATCAATGGGGATTGCCAAAACAAATAGGACACAACTAGGAAACACCAAAAAGCACTTTGGAATCATCCAAAAAAATTGCACCAACACGTCTTTTCAAATCTTCATCAGTCAACGTCTCAAAGCTCAAGAACACAACCAATCAATAGCTGTCACAAGGAAAGATAACTTGCAGAGCACCAAATCATGAACCATCTAAAATGAAGATACACAAGATCAGCGCAAACAATAATCCAAAGTCTTAGCTCAAGATCTGATCACACCAGAATATACCGGAGGAAATACCGGATTTTGCAAAACATTGATTAAAAAAACCAAACTACAAAACTGGATCAAAGACTCTTCCAAAACTCACCGGAATAACTCACAAAGTTATATAGATATCAATGACAACAATCTCCCCAATAATACAACAATGCCTAGGTTCAGTACCGGATGTAGTTCCAACACCGAAATCAGGTGTGGACCCACTTATTGCCTCTGAATCAGTCTTCTTAACCCATGTCCTCTTTATCTAATCTCTTCAACTTTGTCTTTACCCTTCTCATTTGGCTTCACATTTTTGTTCTTATCTTTTGGACCTCTCCTATTCATGTTTTTACTTCTGTAATACTTAACAATGTGACCAGATTTATTGTGTGCATAGCAAACAACTTTTCCTTTCATAGGCTTGAAATCCATTTGATTTCTTCTCATTCTACATTGGTTAGTAACATGTCCAAAACTTGCACATGCATAACATTTGATATCTCTCCTGTTCTGAAAGTTATTCATCATAGTTTTGCATACATTTGCCTTATGACCATATTTATTACATTTGAAACATTGACCGGTAAAAGATGAACCATTATTGATCATCCTATTTGTGCATTGACTAGCCATATGACCAAATTTATTGCAAACAAAGAAGTTACCAATGAATTTGTGAGCATTAAGTTACCTTACCGAAGGCCTTCTTGAAGTGTTCTTCTGTTGAGGTTACTTGGAGATTTTTACCTTTCTCAAAACCAATACCTTGCATGTCATTTGGATTATTCTGACTTGCAAGTATTTCATCTAGTCTGACTGAATTGATCTGAAATTTCTCCTTGTATTCATTTCTAGCATTAGGATCAAATTTGAAAAGTAAGACCTTCTTACCAGGATCTTCCACATGCTCTCTAGTATCGTGTAGATAATTCTTCAACTATCCAATTTTATCTTCAAGTCTGCAACATTCTTTAGATTTGTCTTTCAGGGACTGAGCAAGCTTTTCTTCATTTTTTTTTCCTTTCTTCAATCTCCTTTGTCAATTTCATCACAATAGCTTCCATCTCATTTTTTTGCACTATATTAGTTTGTTGGCATTGTATTGTTATTGATGTCAACCAATATGAAAGATGTTGTTACCAACATTGGATATTGTTTACATGGATATGTGAAATGGTATGGGATGTCAACCGGTATTAAAGAAAATCTGGTAAGTACAGTCCGAGATAGCATTTTCTAATCGACATAACAGAGAAGTGCATGATATGAAGGTTAACCAGTTAGTGTATACCGGTAGCATGTTCAATCAGTGATTGAGTTTAACTGACACAATCAAGTAAGCTTGATGTTGATAGAGATGTCACATTAACTCCAAGTGGTGAACATGTAGTGGTAGGTGAATGGTGCGTCGATGAGGTAGTTCCTGACTAGGTCGGTATGAAATGTCAATTGCAAAAAACACGGATTGGTTGCAGAAGATTGCGGCTCAAAGAAGATCGAAGGGAAGAGATTTAATTCTTTGACATTATGATCAAAGCAGGATATTTGATCATCTTGTTGATCTGGAGAAAGAAATAGTCAGATCATTTATTGTGATTGGCAAAATCAAGACTAATGAATAGAGTCCAATTTGCTAAAAATTGTAAATGTTTATAGGAAGAATAAAAAGAGGACAAACCTTTTTGCTGAATTATTGTAGGTTGTTGATTCAAGAAGATGAGATTTGATTTGATATAGATTGAAGTTGGTGAAGAAAACCATAAGCGTGTGAAGTTTGAGGTTTTGTTTTGGCGGGAAAGCATTTATATAAATATGCAAATCTAAGACTTAATCTTGTGTGGTGTAAAAAAGAGATAGTATGTTGGATGAGTGATGAGAAAGTGTGTTTCTACCAGGTTGATCAGTCTGAGTGTTGATAATAAAATATTGAAGTAACTGAGTGTTAGTTGAAGAACCGGTAAGGTAAGGTTTAAGGTAATTGGTAGACAGTTATAGAGTATAACAGTTCATCTAACCGATAGTGTCTAAACCGGTAAGATAGCAGTAGAGAGTGAAGGAGAGTAGAGCGAGTTTCAGAGAAGATCCGACAAGGTAGAAACTAAGTTATAGAGGATTCAGATAGTAAGAATAGAGGACCATTAGAAAAGAGAAGCAATATAACAAAAAAGAGTTCAACCGACAGAGTGAATACTTTCCAGGTGTTACAAATGTCATTTGTAACAAGTGTTTATCATTGTATTGTTTTATATCTCATTTTATTTCATTGGGTAGGTGCCCATAAGTTTCTAGGGGTTGGTTCTCCTTGAGTTGGTGCTCATAATAGATTAGGGGTTGGTGCTCCTTTGGGTAGGTTCCTATAAATTGCTAGGGATTGGTGTTCCTTGGATTGGTGCTCGAAACATTATAAAATTGTTATTTCATTGTGAGGCTAGATTGGAGTAGTAGATCTCCAGTAACATTTCTCACTAAATTTTTTCCCACATTGGGTTTTCCTCGTATATCTGGTGTTATGTGATGTTCTCTTGTGTGTAGTTGCTTGTTAGTGTTTCCACTATCCTACCAGTTGGACACATTGTTTGAAATTGTTTATAATCACTGATTCACCCCCCCCCCCCCCCCTCTCAGTGATATCTTGTGTTCTACAATTGCTATAAGAGCCTTAGGTTTTTGGTTGGTCAAAGATTTTTCTAGCTTGGGTAGATTCTGGTTTAAGAACACAATGGCAAGGAATGAATTATCTTCCTCCAAAGCTCCCATGTTTGATGGTACCAACTATGCCTTCTGGAGTAGAAGAATGGAAACCTATCTATCCTCCCTAGATTTTGATGTTTGGATGTCTATTAACAATGGGTATACTATCCCTAATGCTCCTCCTATAGATCCAGATTCTAAGAAGGAGTATGAAAACAATGCCAAGGCCAAGCATGCTATTCTCAGTGGACTGTCTGATAATGAGTTTGTTAAGGTTATGCACCGCTCATCCACCAAGGAAACTTGGGATAAGTTGAAATGATTGTTTGAAGGATATGTCAAGGTCAAGGAGGCTAAACTGCAAACACTAAGAGGTCAGCTTGAAGGCTTGAAGATGAAAGATGAAGAGAAGATTGTTGATTATCTTCCAAGAATTGATGAAGCAGTGAACACTATTAGAGGTCTTGGAGAGGTTATAGCTGATAAAGTCATTGTCAAAAAGTTTCTTAGATCTCTCACATCTAAATATGATACAAAGGTCTATACAATAGAGGAAGCCAAGGATCTAAAAACCTTTTAATTGGATGGGTTATTTGGGTCCCTAATTGCTTATGAGATGAGAACAACCACTGAAGGAACTTCAAAGAAAGAGGTTGATTTCAACTCCATCAAAAAGGGTAAGGAAGAAATTACTCATGGAGAATCTAGTGAAGACTTAGAAGCAATGGTAGCAAACTTTGTAAGGAATCATACAAGAGGATCCAATAAGTACAAAGGAAAATTACCTCTCAAATTTTTTAACTATGGTAAAATAGTACACTTTGCTTCAAAATGTCCCTATGGTGAGAATGCTGGAGAGGAGCAACAAAGAACCAATAGACCTTTGAGTAAGGATAAAAAGAAGAAAGCCTCCTAACAAGATAGAAGAAGCTACCGGAAGCAGAACAACCTGTATACTTTTGAAGATGATGCCACAAATGAAGAAAGTCCCTCAGAAAATGACTATTGTGAGGATGAAAGAGAAGCCAATCTCTTTATGGCACTAGATGAAATGATGGATGAAGCTAATGAAGACAAAGATATTGAAGTTGAAGTGGAATTGGAAGGTGAGCTCATAAGTGCTCTTGAGGAGTTGAGTAAAACAAGAAGGGAACTCAAAAAGGTTAAGTGTGTTGCTGCAGAAGAACAAGATCATTTGAAGCAATCACTTGAGGAGACCAAGAAAACTATTTTTGATCTAAAACTCTAGTTGGAAGAAGCTAAAAGGATATGTGAAGTTACATCCTCTGATTTTATAAAGAAGGAGGAGCATCAAAATCTGGAAGAAGAAATTGTAAGGCTTAGAAAGGAGCCTAAAAAGAGAAAGAATAAATTGAAGATGAGAAGCAAATATGAGAGCAATACAGAAGCCTTTGATAAGATGTTAAGTAATCAGAAGCACTCGAAAGATACCAAAGGTATAGGTTTTGAAGAAGGACAAAGTTCCAACAATAAAAACATATCATGTAAGGAGATACAATTTACTTCTTCAAGTGAGAGTAAAGAAAAACAAACCTTTACTATCAACAAATCTACCAAGAAAAAGACCTATGTTGAAGCCACAATAAATCAGCATGTGAACCAAAATGCTCAAACCTTGAACCGGAAGGCTAACTCATTGAATTAGAATGGAAATCCTAAAGGGAAGCCTAAGGTTGATAATTAAGGGTTCACTAGAGTCAATGACATGAGAAGAAGACACCAGGTGAGACAAAGGTTTGTCGGTCCCAAGAGACAAGATTGGTATGTACCCCAAATTCCATGGTTACTATTAGTAGTGTAATAAGTTTGGTCATAAATTTCTGATAGTAGTTTCATGCGTAAGGCCCCTACTAGTTTTGAAAGTGCAAATTTGTTTTCTGCACTCTGAGAGATGAATGTTATTTGTTATCAATGTAATGAGTTTGGTCATAAGAGTTATTATTGTAGGAAAAGTCGGTCGATATCCTATAGAAGTTTTTCAAGTTCATCTTTCAATGTCAATGTGAAATGGTATCATTGTCAAAATGTTGGCTACATTGCAAAGCAGTGTAAACTCAGGACATCTAAGCAAAAGAAGTTTGTACTGGATCAGAGACCAGAAGCAAAACCGGAGTAGAAAATTGTAGGAGACAAGAATAAGGAAGCCAACCTAGTTTGGGTTGAAAAGGATAAGAATAAGGTTGAATCAAGTCTGATTGTCCAAACTGCCCTACATGTAGAAAGAAATTTTTTATGGGTAGTTGATATTGGTTGTTCAAATCACATGACCAAAGACAAAAAGAAGCTCATCAAGTTTGATGATTGGAATGGAGGTTTGGTGAGGTTCAGAGACAATTCTTCCATCAAGATAAAAGACAAAGGTACTCTAAACATAGATGGCAAATTAAAAGAATATGATGTATACTATGTGGAAGGACTAAAGCATAATTTGCTAAGTGTGAGTCGGATGTGTGATAAAGGATACAAATTCACATTTAAGTCGACCAGTTGTCAGATAAGGAAGGATAGTACCGAGCAAACTATTGCAGAAGGTAAAAGGACAGATGGAAATGTGTATAATCTGAAGGAATGATTTGAGTCCCAATGTTTGATAGGACAAGTAGATGAGAGCTGGTTGTGGCACAAAATATTAGGCCATATAAACTTTGATAATTTGGTTAAAGTGAGCAAGAAAGGCTATGTGAGATATATACCATCAATCATCAAACCGACGGGCACCTTTTGTGATGAATGTCTAAGAGGTAAGCATACTAAGGTATCCTTCAAGACTAAAGAACATAATACCTCAAGGCCCTTAGAACTTGTGCATACAGATTTGTGTGGTCCAACCAAAACAAGAGATTTAGCCGGTGAGAGATATTTCATGTTGTTCATTGATGATTTCTCAAGAATGACATGGTTCACTTTTCTACATGATAAATCACAAGCATTTGAGAGGTTCAAAATCTTTTGGATGATGGTTGAGAGGGAAAGTGGATGCAAGCTGAAGTGTCTGAGATCAGACTAGGGTGGTGAGTTCACATCAAATGAGTTTGTAGACTACTGTGAGAGACATGGAATCAGAAGATAGTATTCAGCCCTAAGAACACCACAACAAAATGGTGTTTTAGAAAGTAAAAACGAGACTATCAAGGAGATGGCGAGAACTATGTTGAATGAAGAAAACATACCGGATATGTACCGGAAGGAAGTAGTTCATACTATTGTATATACACTAAACTGAGTTCAACTGAGAACAAATAGCAAACTGACACCTTATGAATTGTGGTATGACCGAAAGCCATCAGTTAAATATTTTAAAGATTTTGGAAGTAAATGCTTCACCAAGAGAGATGAAGATGGTATAGGCAGTTTTGATTCTAGGAGTGATGAAGGTATTTTCTTGGGTTACTCTACTCACAACAAGGCCTACAAATGCTACAATAAAAGACTGAGAAGAGTCATTGAAAGTGTGCATGTAAGAGTTGATGAAGATCTGCATAAAGACAAACAAGCACAAGTTAACCCATATGATGATTCATGTGATGAAGATGAAGTTCAGTCAGAAAGTAAACTAGGAGAAGCACCCAACAAGACCTCTAATAGATATGTGCAGAAAAATCACCTGGAAGAGAAAATTATCAGAAATAAAAGTGACGGTGTACAGACAAGAAGAAGACTTTCCTGGAATAATGAACAAGTAAATTTCTACCTCATGACTGAAATGGAACCCAAGACATTCAATGAGGCCAACAAAAGTGATAAATGGATGGATGCTATGGAAGAAGAGCTATAGGAGATTGAAAAGAACAAGACTTGGGAATTAGTTCCTAGACTAGCAAATAAAAATGTCATTGGTACTAAATGGGTCTACCAAAATAAGATGAATGAAGAATGTAAGATTGTCAGGCATATAGCAAGGTTAGTGTGCAAAGGGTTTTCTCAAGTAGAAGGAAGTGATTTTGAAGAAACATTTGGACCGGTTGCAAGACTTGAGGCTATTAGAATGTTCTTAGCATTCTATTCCTTCAAAGGATACAAGGTATATCAAATGGACGTCAAGTCTACTTTCTTGAATGGTAATTTGGAAGAAGAAGTCTACATAGAACAACTAGAAGGTTTTCTATTGCATGATGATGAAAATTTTGTTTGCTGATTGAAGAAAGCATTTTATGGTAAAAAGCAGGCTCCAAGAGCATGGTATTCGAGATTGGATAAATATCTTAAGGAGCAATGTTTCAGAAAGAGAAGTGCATGTAGCAATCTATACATCAAAGCAGGTGGAAATCACTTTATTATTGTTCTAATTAGTTAAGAAAAATAGGTTTTCAGAACCCTAAACCTTTTACATAGGAGATTAAGATAAGACAATAAAAAGTCCAAACTTATAAAATGCTTACAAAATGACTAGAAAAAAACCCAGTAAACCAAAAGGATAGCTAAAGAAAAAAATAGCGAAGAAACTAGGAAAGCACTACACAGCTATGAATTCAACTTATTCTACAATGATCATGGTATTAAAAGACAAGTCTCTGCACCGAGAACTCTATAGCAGAATGGAATAGCTGAAAGAAGAAATAGATCTATTGTGGATTGTGCTAGAACACTGATGATTGGAAAAAAGGTGTCACAAACATTTTGGAGAGAAGCAATAAGCACAATTGCTTACACCTTGAACCGAGTTCAATTGAAGAAAGGTACTTTGAAGACACCATATGAGATCTGGTATGATAAGAAACCTAATGTTAGTTATTTTAAAATCTTTGGTAGTAGATGCTATGTTCATAAAGATGATAGAAATGGCAAGTTTGATCAAAAAAGTGAAGAAGGAACATTTCTAGGTTATTCTTCCAGAAGCAAAGCATTTAAATGTCTGATCAAATCATCTAACAAAATAGTAGAAAGTAGAAATGTGAAAATTGATGAATTTGCAGAAAGAAATGATGAAGGAAATTCCAAAGACCCAGAAGACTATGATGAATTTGTCTATGTGCAAATGAGAAGTCCTACCGAGAAGACTGTTCAAGAAAATGAAGAGAATATCCAGTTACCGACTGATGAAGAAGATCATACAGAGCCTACCGAGCCTGTATTAGCCAAGTATGTCAGAAGACATCATGCACCAAGTTAGATTATAGGAGATAAGGATGATCTAGTGATGACAAGGAACAAACTAAGATAGAACACATGCTTGATATCTGAATTTGAACTGAGAATAGTAAAAGAGGCATTTAACAGTGAAGATTGGGTAAATGCTATGACAGAAGAGATTGATAAAATCAAGAAGAATGACACATGGACACTAATCCCAAGACCGAAGGACAAAAATGTAATCGATACAAAGTGGATTTTTAGAAACAAGCTAAATGATAAAGGAGAAGTCATTCGAAACAAAGAAAGATCAGTTTGCAAAGGTTATGCACATGAAGAAGGAATTGATTATGGTGAAAATTTTGCACCTGTTGCTAGACTTGAAGGAGTAAGAACATTGTTGGCCTATGCTACTTTCAAGAACTTCAAGCTATATCAAATGGATGCCAAATCTGCATTTCTGAATGGAATATTAGAAGAAGAAGTTTTCATTGAACAACTTGAAGGATTTGTTGAAGACAATAATAAAGATCAGGTATGTAAATTGAACAAAGAATTATATGGTCTGAAACAAGCACCTAGAGCATGGTATGAAAGATTGCACTCTTATTTGATTAAGATTGGTTTTATAAGGACAAGTGAGAATAGCAATATGTACATGAAGAATGATGAAAATGGAATACTCATCTTAGCCATATTTGTTGATGATATTATATTTTGTGGAAATGACTCTCTTTGTAAGAACTTTGGAAATGAAATGAGCAAAGAATTTGAGATGTCATTAATCGGTGAGATAAAGTATTTTATAGGTTTACAAATACTGCAAATGAAGAATGAGATTTTCATTACTCAATCCAAGTACATAAAGGAAATCTTGAAGAAATTTGGAATGGAGGATTCAAAACTAGTAAGTACTCCTATGACTACCAACTATAAACTATCAAAGAATGATGAATCTACATCTGTTGATGAGACACTTTACCGATCCATGATTGGAAAGCTACATGACATCAAGCAAAAGAATTTTTAGATACTTGAAAGGCACAGAGGATTATGGCTTAGTATATCAGAAAGGAAATGATTTTGATTTAAAAGTTTATACTGATGCTGATTGGGCAGGCAACATTGATGTCTGAAAAAGCACAAGTGGAGGAGCTTTCTTTTTAGGAAAAAGACTAGTGAGTTGGCTTAGCAAGAAACAAGGATGTGTTTCACAGTCAACAGCAGAAGCTGAATACGTTGCTGCAGCATTGAATTGTACCAACATTGCCTGGATCAAACAACTGTTGGAAGGTGTAAATGAGAAAGTTACCGAGCCAGTAACCATATTCTGTGACAATACTAGTACCATTAATATTTCAAAGAATCTTGTTATGCACTCTAAGACAAAGCACATATCTATCAAATATCATTATCTTAGAGAAGAAGCTCAAGAGAAGAAAGTGGTGTTGGAATATGTTAGCACAAAGGAGAAAAGAGCATATATCTTCACCAAGCCACTACCAAAGGACACTTTTGAATATCTCAAAAGTAAGTTAGGGGTCCTACCCCTATCTTCTACTCACTGACTCAGTTTGATGAAAGCATCAATCTGATGAATCTAATGATTATCTTTTTGGGACTTGATGCTGAGTTATACACTTTAGGATGTTTTCTAAAAGTGTACTGGAATTAATACTGGAAATAATACAGGAATATTACAGGGAACGGGAATTGAAGACAAATGCTTTGACCGAGACTCAGTTGATACACAACAGTAGGAAATCACTTCTTACAAAAACAAATTATGTTTTAGTTCTTTACTTTTTGGCATTGTTGTCAAAGGGGGAGAAGACTACTATAAAGGGGGAGAAGACTAAGAGAAAACTGAGCAGACTACAGATTGGAAAGAAGACTGAGAAATGAGGTGAAGTCTAATGTATGGGGGAGAGCATTTCAGCATTTCAGAATCATAGCAAACCGAATCTAATAAGGTCAAATCAATTGGTTTTGCCATCAATGCCAAAGGGGGAGATTGTTGGCAATATTGCATTATAACAGACAATGAAATATTGTTGGCATTTCATGAGGATATTGAGAAGGTTGTTGATGATTATGGATATAACTGATTAAAGATGTTTTACTATCTTGATATTATTATTTTGTCATTGATGTCAAGAAATTGATTTTCTAATTCAGTATGATGTTGCCATATCTTGAGAAGTATGATATGAAGATTATAAAGAAGTTGGTGAAAGACACAGGAAAGAATATGATGAATAAGGGGATGCATAAGGTATTCAATGGGCAACTACTACCGAGTCAGACAATGATGAGATCATGATGTTTTAGATTGTTTTAACATCATACATATGTTGTAAAAAGTAAAGGTTAATACTACACTATGTTATCAACCAAAGAACCTAGTCGGTAAACCCTAAGGTTATCGCTATCGGTTAATGAAGGTGGAATGTCTACTAAATGAAGTTTAGTATTCACCGAGTTGTTACCAAGTTGTAATTGAGCTATAACAGAATGCATTAAATGTTTTCATGTGGTATTTAATGAAGGAAGCTGATGAGCAGGAGCAGATCAAATGATTGGTAAGCCATGGAAGAAGTTTGTTAACGAATCTAAGGCAATGGAAAGTTGGCATGAAGATCTACAACTCAGATTGAACCGCAATACCCTGTTACAAGTTCCAAGACTATAATGCAAGTTCCAAGGCGGGGTAAAACATTTTCAGATCGAAAGATGCATTGAACCTGGACAAGATTGAAGATCTGATGGCTATGATTGATCATGGGAAATGTGATCAAGGAGATTAAGCGGTTACCTAATTTCTTATAAATAGGAAACTATTGATAAACAATGTATGCAGGCAAGTGTATGCACAGGGATGCTACATAGTGATTACCAAGCACAGAAGCTTGAAGACCTGTTAGAATAACAGAGTATAGAAGCCCAGCAGATAGACAAGATTAGTTCTATGTCTAGATTGTATTGAACAAATAGGAATCTACTTTAGCATTTTAGATGTGAAGTTGCAGATAGATTTTTATTACTGTTATTCTGTGAAAGTGACAGAAAATCTCTAAACCGAGTGGACTTAACAGTCTTATATGTAAATCCTCTAGTAAGGTGATATTCTGATTGAGTGTTTGAAATCCTTTGACAAGGTCACTTCTAACAAAGTGAAGATCCTAATAGATCTGAGGGAAATCCCTTAACCGGGTCACATCTAGCAATGTGTTTGTAATCTTTAACAGGATTTGCTTTTAACTGAGCATACTCTAGAAGAGTATATTTCTTAGTGGGTCCAAAATACCACAGTGGTTTTTCCCTATTTGGGTTTCCACGTTAAATCTGGTGTTATGAGGTTTATATTGTTCATATTCTTTTGAGTTTGCATGTTTAACAGTTTGGTTATATGACTGATGTATGTTACCGAGGTTGAATCTGATGTTTTTATGGATGATTAAGTTTGTATGATTCACCCTCCCCCCTCTCATCTTGTTGGCTATTAGATCTATACTTATATTAAGTATCAGAACTATCATAAACTTCGGTAAACCTACCATCTAATGTAATGTAGCACATTAAAACAAAGAGGACCTCCCACCAAGGTTTAACAAAAGCCCTAGGGGGATAGTAAGTTTTACTTAACTTCACTAGGCATTTTTTCTCCTTCTCGGTTTCTGGATATCTGTCAATGGCCTCCTTACTAACTTTTTTGTCTCTATAGAAGTTGCATCCTTCCCTTCTGAGGCCCATGGATTGGGCAATAAGGTCTTCATCAATTTCAACAGTCTGGTCTCCCATTTTCAACATACCCTTTCTCCAATTTTTGTAGAAAAAACTGGTAACCGTGCCATCTCGTCTTTGGAGTCTCTCCGTGAATTTCAAAAAACCACCCTTCTACAGGATGCTCTAGACCGCCTCCTTTTGTTTCCATTCCTTGAAGCTTCTAGGTTCGTATCACCGTCTGTTACTGCCCATATTTTCACTGTTCAGAGCCAAGATTTGAAACTTGCAAAGAGTTTTAGCCAGAAAGCTTATCAAAACTATCAATTTAACCCAGAAAGCATGGGAAGTGATGAAATAAGTATTATAATAAATGAGGATGACCTTATTATAATAACTTGAAGTACTCCATTTAGTCCTTTTCATTATTATTTTGTCCATCAAAAATCTTTGGAGTGCTTCTATATCGGTCCTTAAAAATGATTAGCCTGACATTCTCAAGGAGTTCTTGTTCTCCTGTCCACGTAATCATTTCATCTTTATTAACCGCCGTATTGGTAGCCTAGTCAGCAGAGCCATTGGCCTCATAGTAGATATGTGATATGTAACTTTTTTCAAAAGTGTTGATAAGGTCTCTAGAAGCTTTAATGATATTGTTGATCAACCATGATGGCTTTGAGGTCCCATTGAGACAATTTATGATGTTTCTTGACTCCCCTTCAATCCATATGTAGGGGCAATTCCATTTTTTAGCAAGCAGAATACCTTGGAGAGCTGCCATTGCTTCTACTTTATGGTTTGTTTGGCTCCCTATTGGGACAACAACCATTTCCTTGCAAATACCTTTATCATCTCTAAGAATAGCTCCACAACTCATAGGGCCTGGGTTACCTTTTGTAGCACCATCAAAATTGACTTTGAACCAGCCATGAGGGGGGGTTTGCCACCTAGCTTCAAGTCTTTTATTTTGATTAGGGTTAGAACTACCAACAATCTTAAAATTCTAGGAGGACGGTCGAGAAACAGGGACCCTCAATGATCCCAATATTCTCCATAATTTCCCATTGTATTTTCTAGAACACAATATTCTGATTGAAGGATAAGTCCCTGAAGATATGATTATTTATTTCTTTCCATAATCCCCATAGGATGTGAGCAAGAGATAGCTGCCACAAAGATCTCAAAAAGGAGTTAGTCCAATGAAAATTCCATGAGGAGAACAGAGCACTGATAGTGTTAGGAAACACCCAATCAATGCTAAAATTTTTATGAAATCTTTCCTAGACTAAGGTAGAATAGGAACAGTGGATGGCTAGGTGGTCCACAAACTCTTCCTCCTGAAGACACAAAGCACACCTATTAGCATAGGCAAAACCTTTTCTCTTGAGGTTTTCTAGGGTCAAGATCTTATTTTGAAGGATGGTCCAATAGAAAAAATTGATTTTGGGGGTCAAACCCTTAATCCAAGCTTTAGACCAGAAAGGATTAACAAGAGGGGTGGGGGAAAGGACACCATACATTGAGGAAACAGTTATAATTCCTTTGGGTTCATGTTTCCAAATAAGGGAGTCTTCCTCTTTATTCAACCAGACCGAAGACAAATGGATCTTGAGCTTAGTAAGGCTAGGGTGGATACTTTCAATGTTCCTCCATTTATTGCCAGACCAATACTCTGCAACTAAAGAGCCAAAAATTCTAATACAGGAGGGAGCATGAGGGGCCCATTCATTGATTTCAGTCAAGGGTTTATCAAAAAGCTAGGGGTCCTCTGAGAATTTAACTTTCCTGCCATTTCCTACTTTCCAAATGACACATTTAGCAATTCTTTCTTTGCACTTAGAGGCATGATTCCATATATGGGATCCATTAATACTAAATTCTAAATTGATAAAAGAAGAAATAGAGGAGGATAGAAGAGAGTACTTACTTCGCTAGATTTTACACCATTCAGTGTTTGAATGGAACATTCTCCAGACCTGTTTGGAAAGGAGAGCTTCATTTAAGGTTTGGATTCTCCTCATGCCCAAACCTCCTTTACTTTTCATTCTACAAACCTAGTCCCAAGCCACCAGAGACATTCTTTTCTTATCCTCAACCCGAGACCATAGGAATTTTCTTTGAATTTTCTCAATTGTGTCAGCATACTTAGCTGGAATTCTGAAAAGACTTAGGGCATAAATTGGCATACTTTGAAGAGAAGCTTTTAGTAGTTGGAGCTTTCCAGCCTAACTTAAAAGGGATCCCTTCCAACCAACTAATTTTTTATGAAATTTATCCACTAGAGAGCTCCCAAAAGGATTAGGAGGTGCAATGCCCATGGGGAGACCAAGATAGGTCGTAGGAAGATCAACAATCCTACAATCCAGGATTTTGCTGATTCTCTGTTGTCTTCTCTCAGGAGTATTGATGAAAAAAACTTCGCTTTTGACCCAATTGGTAGCTGACCAGAAGTTGAGGCAAACTTACAAAGAGTACTCTTTGGGATTTTAGCTTCAGAGATACTAGATTCCCCCATGATAATAGTATCATCAACAAACTATTGGTGGCAGCAAATGAGGTCAGCAGAAGAAGGCTGGAGTCCCTTAAAGGAGCCTTGCATAACCATATTTTCCATTGACCTTCCAAAATATTCTGCCATAATGATGAAGAGGATTGGGGAAATGGGATCCCCTTGCCTTAGTCCTCTAGAAGCCTAGAAAAAGGGGGATGGGGAACCATTGACAAGAATAGCAAAAGAGGCAGAGGTGATAAGCTGGCTGAAGAGGTCAATAATTCTAGTGGAGAAACCAAAAGCCATAAGAACCTTCACAAGAAAAGGCCAGTCAACCCTATCATAGGCTTTGGAGAGATCAAGCTTGAGGATGAGACCCTGCTTCTTAGCTCTAACAAGAGAATGAATGTTCTCATGGACAGTTATAATAGAGTCAAGAATTTGTCTTCCAAGGACAAATCCATTTTGTTGGTGATTAATCAAAGCAAGAAGGACAAACAAAATTCTAGTAGTAAAAACCTTGGAGATAATCTTATAAAAAGAATTGCAAAGACTAATAGGTCTGAACTTGTCCATAGAGTCTACACCTTGGGTTTTGGGGATGAGAGAAATGAAAGTACCACTGATTTCTTTCAAAAAAATTCTAGCCCCAAAAAATTCCTTGACCCCATTGGAGACATCTTTCCGGACAATGTCCCAAAAATCTTGGAAAAAGAACATGGGGAAACCATCTGGGCCAAGTGCTTTGTTACCATCAAAAGAACAAACAACATTTTTGATTTCCAAGATCAAAGGAATGGAAGAGAGGGAGACGTTCATTTGATTATAAATGAGACATGGGATGTTATGAAGGAAAGAAGTTTGAGCTTCATCATCTAACCTGTGATCCCTCTTGAGCAGATCCGAGAAATACCTTTTAGCTTCATTCCTTATTTCTTCCTCCTTGACCAACTCCCCATTATCCACCATTAGTTTGGTTATCCTATTAGCTGCTTTATGCTTGATCATTGACATATGAAAGAATATAGTATTCCTATCTCCTTCCTTAAGCCAAATACAATCAGAGTTTGAGATGTCAATGATTGGAGAGTTGTCATATTTTCTTGGTTTGCAAATTTCACAGCAAGATAAAGGAATATTTATCTCTTAAACCAAGTATGCTAGGGATATGTTGAAGAAGTTTCATATGGAAGACAACAAATCGGTAAGTACCCCCATGGTGACCGGATGCAAGTTCAGAAAGGTTGATGAGTCACCGGAAGTGGATAAGACCCTGTTTAGATCCATGATTGGTAGTTTGTTATACCTTACTGCCTGAAGACCAAATATAGTGCAGGCAGTATGTATGGTGGCAAGATTTCAAGATGCACCTAAAAAATCACATGAGAATGTAGTTAGAAGAATCTTCAGGTACCTAAAAGGAACACTTAATTATGAATTATGGTATCCAAAGCAAGGAGATTTCACTGTATAAGCCTTCACTAATGTTGATTGGGTAGGCTGCATTGATGACCACAAAAGCACAAGTGGTGGAGCATTCTTTTTGGGTGACCGCTTAGTTTCATGGCACAACAAGAAGCATGATTCAATCTCCTTATCTACTATAGAGGCAAAATATATTGTTGTTTCTACATGTTGTTCTTAGGTGTTATAGATGAAGAAGACCCTCAAGGACATTCAGATAGAAATATCTAACCCTATTTCAATCTAGTGTGATAACTCAAGTGCAATCAACATTTCAAAGAATCTAGTTATGCACTCAAGGACAAAGAATATTGCTATCAAATACCATTTTCTCATAGAGAAGGTTGCAGAGAAAGAAGTGAAGGTAGAATATGTTCCTACAAGTGAACAAGTTACTGATATCTTCATAAAACTTCTACTGGCAAACACATTTGAATATCTAAGGCACAAGTTAGGAGTTTTCTCACTAGCTTTATGCACTTAAATGTATATGGAGATTTGTGGTTCATGGGGAGTTCATAGCCATACATTTTTGAATCTTGGACCATATGTTGGATACAGGTGGAGATCAAATGTCTATATGGCAGTATCAACTGATTTGAAGCTTCGAGAAGTTGTCTATTCAATTTTTTTATCTACCAAAGTTGCCATCATCTTGACTGGGTCAACTTCACAGGGGGATAACTTGATCATCAATCCTCATTTGTGAGCTTTATAGTTGTCTATTCAATTTGTCTATCTACAAAAGTCATAATGGGGCCTTCAAGAGTCAGGGTAGAGTGGTCTAGCCTACCGATAATTGGTTTCCGAGCCTTTTGTCATTGTTGTCAAAGGGGGAGAAAAAATGCAGTTGGAGATATTGCATATTGTGAACCCAAATTGTGGAGGTTAACCCGATAATATGTGTGTTGACATCGATGCCAAAGGGGGAGATTGTTGGCATTGTATTGTCATTGATGTCAACCAGTATGCAAGATGTTGTTACTGACATTGAAGATTATTGGCATGTTGATGTGAACCGGTATGGGATGTCAACCAGTAAGTCTGCAACTGGTAAGAAAGCAAACCCGATAAGTGCGGTCTGAGATAGCATTTTCTAACCGACAGAACATAGAAGTGCACGATATGAAGGTTAACTAGTTAGTGTATAATGGTAGCATGTTTGGTCGGTGACTGAGTTTGAACCAACACAATAAAGTGAGTTGGATGCTGACAGAGATGTCACGTGGACTCCGAGTGGCGAACATGTTGTGGTAGGTGAATGGTGTGTCGACGAGGTAGTTGCCAAATAGGTCGGTATTAAATGTTGACTGCAAAAACACATATCAGTTGCAGAGGATTGTGGCTCAAAGTAGATCGAAGGGCAGAAATTTTATTATTTGACATTATGATTGAAGTAGGATATCTGATCATCTTGTTGATCTGGACAAAGAAACAGTCAGATCATTTATTGTGATCAAGAAAATCAAGACTGATGAACAGAGTCTAGTTTGCTAAATATAGTAAACGTTTATAGGAAGAATAAAAAGAGGACAAAGATTTTTGCTAAACTATTGTAGGTTGTTGATTCAAGAAGATGAGATCCAATTTGATATAGATCAAAGTCGGTGAGAAAAACCCTAGACGCATGAAGTTTGAGTTTTTGTTTTGGCGGGAAAACATGTATATAAATATGCAAATCTAAGACTTAAGCTTGTGTGGTGTAGAAAAGAGATAGTATGTCAAATGAGTGATGAGAAAGTGTGTTTCTACTAGGTTGATCAGTCTAAGTGTTGATAACAAAATATTGAAGTGACTGAGTGTTAGTTGAGAAACCGGTAAGGTAAGAAAGGTTTAACCGGCAAGGTTTAAGGTAATCGGAAGACAGTTACAGAGTGTAACATTTCATCTAACCGACTATTTTTGAACCGGTAAGATAGCAGCAAAGAGTGAAGGAGAGTAAAGTGAGTTTCAAAGAAGATCCAATAAGGTAGAAACTAAGTTGTAGAGGATTCAGACAATAAGAATAGAGAATTGGTAGAAAAGAGAAGCAGTATAACAAAAAAGAGTTCAGCCGATAGAGTGAATAGTTTCTAGGTGTTACAAAACTCATTTGTAACAAGTGTTTATCATTGTATTGTTTTCTATCTCATTTTATTACATTGGGTAGGTGCCCATAAGTTGCTAGGGTTTGGTGCTCCTTGAGTTGGTGCTCCTTGGGGTAGGTGGCCATAAACTTCTAGGGGTTGGTGTTCCTTGGGTTGGTGCCCTAAATATTATAAAATTGTTATTTCATTGTGAAGCTGGATTGGAGCAATAGATCTCCAGCAACATTTCTCACAAATATTTTTTCCACATTGGATTTTCCTCATATATTCGGTGTTATGTGATGTGCTCTTGTGTGTAATTGCTTGTTAGTGTTTCCACTATCCTACCAGTTGTACACATTGTTTGAAATTGTTTTTAATCACGGATTCACCTCCCCTCTCAGTGATATCTTTTGTTCTGCATAGTTATATAAAGTCTCTCATATTACTTTTTCTTTTGTTTCAGGGCTTCTTCAACAATACTTTGAATTTCTTTCTCTTTCAACTTATGAATAAGTTCCTTTCTCTTTTCCGTTGACTTGTTCAACTAGTCTTTTAATGTCTCAATGTATTCCTTGGCATGTTTAAGATTTACTTATACTTGTCGGTTTTCATCCTATGCATGATCAATATCCTCAAGAGAAACAACTAGCTACTGTCTAAATTTATTAGAGTCCATTGATTCACCTTCCAAAATCAACCTCAAGATGTTAGGATTCTTCTGAGGAACTAGGCTCTGATACCAATTGTTAGAATTAATGAACACTGAGAGGGGGGGTGAATCAGTGTTCTGCAATTTCTAATTTTGACAATTTGATCTTAAACCACTTAATGCATGTGAAAATAAGCAAAGTGTAGAAACACAAAGAAAAGATCAATAATATCATAATACCAATATTTTTACATGGAAACCTAGTTAAGGGAAGAACCAAGGTGGGATTCCAACCCACAATATTAATATAATCTGCTAAAAGTATAGAAATACTACATAAGGGGAATGCACATGCATTCAGGCACACTGCCTAGAGCTCACTACTCAATTTACAAATAAGAGCTACAACCTCGGAACGCTCACTACCTTATAAAATGTTTGTAACAAATTGCAATATACTTTAAACTATGAAATAACATCAAAAAATGCCTGAGTATAGTTCCGATTAAGAATAAAACACATATTCATACACTTCTCAACAACTCTTCTCTATTATGATAATTTCCATTATATCAGAGCTCAAATCTTCATCATTTGCATGAGAAGCTACACAAAATCACCCATACACACTTCGCACATCTCCATCAATCTCAAAAATGATCGTATAAATATGTCTTATATATCTATATCACCGATTTAGGTCATTACCATTTCAGCTTCAAGAAAATGACCCAAAATATGAAATGTGTTCACAAGTTGGCTCAATTCCATCTCCAATGCATATGCGAACCAAATTAAAATTGTTGGCATTTGACATTATAACAAACAATGGAAGATTGTTGGCATTTCAATAAGGATATTAAGAAGGTTGTTGATGATTATGGATATAACTGATTAAGGATGTTTACTGTCTTGATATTATTATTTTGTCATTGATGTCAAGAAATTGATTTTCTAATTCAGTATGATGTTGCCATATCTTGAGAAGTATGATTTGAAGAGTATAAAGATGTCGGTAAAAGACATAGAAAGAATATGATGAATAAGGTATTCAATGGGCAACTATTACCGAGTTAGACAATGATGAGATCATGATGTTTAGATTATTTTAACATCATACATATGTTGTAAATTGTAAGGTTAATACTATACTATGTTACCGAGCAAAGAACCTAGTCGGTAAACCCTAAAGAACCTAGTCTGTAAACCCTAAGGTTATCACTATTGGTTAATGAAGGCAGAATGTCTACCGAGTGAAGTTTAGTATTTACCGAGTTGTTACCGAGTTGTAACCAAGCTATAACAGAATACATTAAACGGTTACATGTGTTATTTAATGAAGGAAGCTGATGAGATGGAACTGATTAAATGATTGGTATGCCGTGCATGAAGTTTGTTAATGAATCTATGGCAAGGGAAATCGACATGAAGATCTACAACTCAGATTGAACCGCAATACCCTAGCACAAGTTCCAAGAAATGTATGCAAGTTCCAAGGCAAGGTAAAAAAAATTCAGATCGAAGGATACATTGAACTTGGTCAAAGTTTGAAGATCTGATGGCTATGATTGATCATGGGAAATGTGATCAAGGAGATTAAGTGGTTGGTGAATTGTTTATAAATAGGGAACTATTTATAAACAATGTATGCAGGCAAATGTATGCACAGGGATGCTACATAGTGATTACCGAGCACAGAAGCTTGAAGACCTATTTGAATAACAGAGTATAGAAGCCCAGCAGATGGACAAGATTAGTTCTATGTCTAGATTGTATTGAGCAAATAAGAATCTGCTTTAGCATTTTAGATATGAAGTTGCAGATAGATTTTTATTACTGTTATTTTGTGAAAGTGACAGAAAATCTCTTAACCGAGTGGACTTAACAGTCTTATTTGTAAAACCCTCTAGCAAGGTGACATTCTGATTGAGTGTTTGAAATACTTTAACAAGGTCACTTCTAACAAGGTGAAGATCCTAACAGATCTGAGGGAAATCCCTTAACCGGGTCACATCTAGCAATGTGTTTGTAATCTTTAGCAGGATTTGCATTTAACCGAGCATACTCTAGAAGAGTATATTTCTTAGTGGGTCCGAAATCCCACAATGGTTTTTCCCTATTTAGGTTTCCTCGTTAAATCTGGTGTTATGAGGTTTATGATGTTTATATGCTTTTGAGTTTGCATGTTTAGCAGTTTTGGTTATATTACTAAAGTATATGTTACTGAGGTTGAATCTGATGTTTTTATGGAAGATTAAGTTTGTATGATTCACCCCCCCCCCCTCTCATCTTGTTGGCTATTGGATCTGTACTTACTTTAAGTATCAGAACTATCAATTGGTATCAGAGCTTTGGACTTCGAAAGAAAAGTTTAAACGTACTTGAGGCAAAGATCCAAAGATGTATAAGAGGGATGCACCAAAGCTGAACAAGTCAAGTTTCTCTACATGGCAGAAAAGGATGAAGCTGCCCCTATCAGGAGTTGGAGAATATGTTGAATATTATCTGGATAATGATTTCATCACACTGAGCACCTATCCATTGACAATGCAAGAGATAAAGGAAAAGCAAGAACATATCCAAGCAATGATTAAAATAACATCTGCATTGACCGACTCAGAGTAAGTCAGTACAATACCAGACTAAAGGAGATTGTCAATCAAATCAAAGGAGCAGGTGGAACTATTGAAGAAAAGGATATAACAAGTAAGTTGTTAAGAACCCTTCTACTGGCTTATGCAATTAGAGTCTCTACAATTAATGAATTGAGGTTTGTACCTAATATGCCGGTTTCTTTAGATGCTACTGTTGGTAAGCTACATGCATTTGAGTTAAGTAACTTTGATAACAGTGGATCTTCGGTAAATAAAGTTGAATCTGCATTTAGTTCTTTTCATCTTGATGAATCTAATGATTACAATGAAAGAAAGTATAAGTACTCTAAAGGAGATCACAGTGGAGCAAGTGAAAGATTTTGTAAGAACATGGAAGAAGTACACAAACTATATGAGGAAATCAGAAAGCAGGAAGAGTTTGAAGCACTATTTCCAGAAGGTTACCGAGAGGCAAAGGTAAGTATAAAGGAAAACTACCTTTGAAATGTTTCAATTGTGATAAGATAGGACATATGGCTTCTAACTCTCCTGACAAAGAATCTACTGAAAAGAGAGATTACCGAGATGACAAACAGAAAGACAATCATTACAGAGGACACCGAGACTTCAGAAGAAGAGATAGAAAGACATGCTTAATAGCTGATGAGGAATCCAATGATGATAAATTAGATGAAAATGATATAGAGGAAGTAGTTTATGTGGCTATCAAAGATGGATCAGATGAAGAAAGGTATGAAGAAAAAGCCCTAATATCTCATGTAATTACTAATGATTCTTGGATCATAGATAGTGGATGCTCACATCATATGAAAGGAGATAAACACAAATTTGTTATGTTAGAAGATTATGATGGAGGCTATGTAAGATTTGGTAATGATGCACCATGTCCGGTGAAAGGTAAAGGATCTATAACACTTCTTGACAATGCAAGATGCAATGATGTTTATTGGGTTGAAGGTTTGAAATAAACTTTGTTAAGTGTAGCACAGCTAAACAATACAGGTTACCGAATAGAATTTCAGAAGTGAATTGTCTAAGTTTATGACAAGAATGGAAAGTTAGCTACTACCGCGACACAAACAAAAGGTAACACATTTCACCTTGACTCAACTCGGAACAAGTGTTTGTATGGAAAGATAGATGATACCTAGTTATGGCATAAAAGGTTTTGTCATGTAAATTGTGATAATCTGATCAAAATAAGTAAGAAGCACTGAGTAAGAGGTCTACCGAGTCTTGAAAAACCTGAGAATGCTATGTGCTGAGGATGCCAGATGGGTAAGATGACAAGATAAATCTTTACAAGTAAGTCTTACACTTCTAAGGGAATTTTAGATCTTGTGCACATTGATCTTTGTGGTCCTATGAAAGTTCAAAGTTATTATGGTGATAGATATTTCATATTATTTGTGGATGACTATTCAAGGATGATGTTAGTTATGTTTTTAAAAGAAAAATCAAAAGCTTTTCAAATGTTTAAATGGTACAAGGTAAGAGTTGAAAATGAAACAGGAAGACAACTGAAATGTCTAAGATCAGATAGAGGAGGAGAATTCACATCTGATGAGTTCAACTTATTCTGTAATGATCATGGTATTAAAAGACAAGTCTCTGCATCGAGAACTCCATAGCAGAATGGAACAGCTGAGAGAAGAAATAGATCTATTGTGGATTGTGCTAGAACACTGATGATTGAAAAGAAAGTGCCACAAACATTTTGGAGAGAAGCAATAAGCACAATAGTTTACACCCTGAACCGAGTACAACTGAAGAAAGGTACTTTGAAGACACCATATGAAATCTAGTATGACAAGAAACCTAATGTAAGTTATTTTAAAATATATGGAAGTAAATGCTATGTACACAAAGATGATAGAAATGGCAAGTTTGATCAGAAAAGTGAAGAAGGAACATTTGTAGGTTATTCTGCTAGAAGCAAAGTATTTAAATGTCTGATCAAATCATCTAACAAAATAGTAGAAAGTGCAAATGTGAAAATTGATGAATTTGTAGAAAGAAATAATGAAGGGAATTCCAAAGAACTCGAAGATTATGATGAATTTGTCTATGTTCAACCGACAAGTTTTACCAAGAAAACTGTTGAAGAAAATATTCAGTTACCAAGTGATGAAGAATATCATACAGAGCCTACCGAGCCTGTATTAGCCAAGTATGTCATAAGACATTATGCACCAAGTCAGATTATAGGAGATAAGGATGATCCAGTGATGACAAGGAACAAACTGAGACAGAACACATGTCTGATATCTGAATTTGAACCAAGAATAGTGAAAGAGGCATTTAACAGTGAAGATTGGATAAATGCTATGACAGAAGAGATTGATCAAATCAAGAAGAATGACACATGGACACTAATCCCAAGACCGAAGAAAAAAAATGTAATCAGTACAAAGTGGATTTTTAGAAACAAGCTAAATGAAAAAGGTGAGGTCATTCGAAATAAAGCAAGACTAGTTTGCAAAGGTTACGCTCGAGAAGAAGGAATTGATTATGGTGAAACTTTTGCACCTGTGGCTAGACTTGAAGGAGTAAGAACATTGTTGGCATATGCTACTTTCAAAAACTTCAAGGTATATCAAATGGATGTCAAATCTGCATTTCTAAATGGAATATTAGAAGAAGTTTTTATTGAACAACCTGAAGGATTTGTTGAAGACAATAATAAAGATCAGGTATGTAAATTGAACAAAGCATTATATGGTCTGAAACAAGCACCTAGAGCATGGTATGAAAGATTGCACTCTTATTTGATTAAGATTGGTTTTATAAGGACAAGTGAGAATAGCAATATGTACATGAAGAATGATGAAAATGGACTACTGATCTCAGCCATATTTGTTGATGATATTATATTTTGTGGAAATGAATCTCTTTGTAAGAACTTTGGAAATGAAATGAGCAAAGAATTTGAGATGTCATTAATCAGTGAGATAAAGTATTTTATAGGTTTACAAATACTGCAAATGAAAAATGAGATTTTCATTACTCAATCCAAGTACATAAAGGAAATCTTGAAGAAATTTGGAATGGAGGATTCAAAACCAATAAGTACTCCTATGACTACCAACTGTAAACTATCAAAGAATGATGAATCTGCATCTGTTGATGAGACACTTTACTAATCCATGATTGGAAAGCTACAATATGTTGTTCACAGCAGACCAAACATAGCACATGTAGTAGGTATAGTTGCAAGATTCTCTGCAGATCCTAAGGAAACACACATGACAACAATCAAAAGAATTTTTAGATACTTGAAAGGCATAGAGGATTATGGCTTAGTATATCAGAAAGGAAATCATTTTGATTTAAAAGTTTATACTAATGTTGATTGGGCAGGCAACATTGATGACAGAAAAAGCACAAGTGGAGGAGCTTTCTTTTTAGGAGAAAGACTAGTGAGTTGGCTTAGCAAGAAACAAGGATGTGTTTCACAATCAACAACATAAGCTGAATACGTTGCTGTAGCATTGAATTGTACCAACATAGCATGGATCAAACAACTATTGGAAGGAATAAATGAGAAAGTTACTGAGCTAGTAACTATATTTTATGACAATACTAGTGCCATTAACATTTCAAAGAATCCTGTTATGCAATCTAAGACAAAGTACATCTCTATAAAATATCATTATCTTAGAGAAGAAGCTCAAGAGAAGAAAGTGGTGTTGAAATATGTTAGCACAAAGGAGCAAAGAGTAGATGTATTCACCAAACCACTACCAAGGGACACTTTTAAATATCTTAGAAGTAAGTTAGGGGTCCTACCCCTATCTTCTACTCACTGACCGAGTTCGGTGAAAGCATCAATTCAATGACTCTATCCAATATCTTTTTAGAGTTGATGCTGATTTACACACTTTAGGATGTTTTCTAAAGGTGTGTAGGAAATAATACAGGACACAATACAGGGAACAGGAATTGAAGACAAAATGTTCTGACTGAGACTCAGTTGATACACAATAACAGGATATCACTTCCTACAGGAAGAAATTATGTTTTAATTCTTTATTTTTTGGCATTGTTTTCAAAGGGGGAGAAGACTGATTAAAAAGATTGAAACTAAAGGAGAGAAGACTAGAGAAAAAAGAGAAGTCTAATGTATGGGGGAGAATTTCGATGACAGGAAGAGAGCATTTCATTTCAGCATTTCAGAATCATAGCAATCCGAATCTTTTTAAGGTCAAATCAATTGGTTTTGCCATCAATGCCAAAGGGGGAGATTGTTGGCATTTAACATTATAAAAGACAATGGAAGATTGTTGGCATTTAAATAAGGATATTGAGAAGGTTGTTGATGATTATGGATATAACTGATTAAGGATGTTTACTATCTTGATATTATTATTTTGTCATTGATGTCAAGAAATTGATTTTCTAATTTAGTATGATGTTGCCATATCTTGAGAAGTATGATTTGAAGAGTATAAAGATGTCGGTAAAAGACACAGAAAGAATATGATGAATAAGAGGATGAATAAGGTATTCAATGGGCTACTATTACCGAGTAAGACAATGATGAGATCATGATGTTTAGATTGTTTTAACATCATACATATGTTGTAAATTGTAAGGTTAATACTATACTATGTTACCGAGCAAAGAACCTAGTCGGTAAACCCTAAGGTTATCGCTATCGGTTAATGAAGGTAGAATGTCTATCAAGTGAATTTCAGTATTTACTGAGTTGTTACCGAGTTGTAACCAAGCTATAACAGAATACATTAAATGGTTACATGCGTTATTTAATGAAGGAAGCTGATGAGCTGGAACTGAATAAATGATTGGTATGCCATACATGAAGTTTGTTAATGAATCTATGGCAAGGAAAATTGGCATGAAGATCTACAGCTCAGATTGAACCGCAATATCCTAGCACAAGTTCCAAGAAATGTATGCAAGTTCCAAGGCAGGGTAAAACATTTTTAGATCAAAGGATACATTGAACCTGGTCAAAGTTTGAAGATCTGATGGCTATGATTGATCATGGGAAATGTGATCAAGGAGATTAATCGATTGGCGAATTGTTTATAAATAGGGAACTATTGATAAACAATGTATGCGGGCAAATGTATGCACAGGGATGCTACATAGTGATTACCGAGCACAAAAGCTTGAAGAACTATTTGAATAACAAAGTATAGAAGCCCACCAGATGGACAAGATTAGTTCTATGTCTAGATTGTCTTTAGCAAATAAGAATCTTCTTTAGCATTTTAGATGTGAAGTTGCAGATAGATTTTTATTACTGTTATTTTGTGAAAGTGATAGAAAATCTCTTAACTGAGTGGACTTAATAGTCTTATTTGTAAAACCCTCTAGCAAGATGACATTATGATTGAGTGTTTGAAATCCTTTAACAAGGTCACTTCTAGTAAGGTGAAGATCCTAACAGATCTGAGGGAAATCCCTTAACCGGGTCACATCTAGCAATGTGTTTGTAATTTTTAACAGGATTTGCATTTAACCGAGCATACTCTAGAAGAGTATATTTCTTAGTGGGTCCGAAATCCCACAGTGGTTTTTCCCTATTTGGGTTCCCACGTTAAATCTGGTGTTATGAGGTTTATGCTATTTATATGCTTTTGAGTTTGCATGTTTAGCAGTTTTGGTTATATTACTGAAGTATATGTTATCAAGGTTGAATCTGATGTTTTTATAGATGATTAATTTTGTATGATTCCCCCCCACCTCTCATCTTGTTGGCTATTGGATCTGTACTTACATTAAGTATCATAACTGTCAATTGGTATCAGAGCTTTGGACTTCGAAAGAAAAGTTTAAAGGTACTTGAGGCAAAGATCCAAAGATGTATAAGAGGGATGCACCAAAGCTGAACAAGTCAAGTTTATCTACATTGCAGAAAAGGATGAAGCTGCACCTATCAGGAGTTGGAGAATATGTTGTATATTATCTGGAGAATGATTACATCACACCGAGAACCTATCCATTGACAATGGAAGAGATAAAGGCAAAGAAATGATTAAAATAACATCTACATTGACCGACTCAGATTTTAATGATCTAGAAGGTTGCAATGATGCAAAGGCTATGTGGGATAAGCTCATATTAGTATATGGAGGAGATGAACATGTTCAAAGAGAAAAAGTAGATAGTCTAAGAGGACAGCTTGAATCTATGAGGATGAATGAAGGTGAGAACATAACTCAGTACAGTACAAGACTAAAGGAGATTGTCAATCAAATCAAAGGAGCAGGTGGAACTATTGAAGAAAAGGATATAACAAGTAAGTTGTTAAGAACCCTTCTACCGGCTTATGCAATCAGAGTCTCTGCAATCAATGAATTGAGGTTTGTACCTAATATGCCAGTTTCTTTAGATGCTACTATTGGTAAGCTACATGCATTTGAGTTAAGTAACTTTGATAACAGTAGATCTTCGATAAAGAAAATTGAATCTGCATTTAGTTCTTTTCATCTTGATGAATCTAATGATTACAATGAAGGAAAGTATAAGTACTCTGAAGGAGATCATAGTGGAGCAAGTGAAAGATTTCGTAAGAACATGGAAGAAGTGCACAAACTGTATGAGGAAATCAGAAAGCAGGAAGAGTTTGCAGCACTATTTCTAGAAGGTTATCGAGAGGCAAAGCTAAGTATAAAGGAAAACAACCTTTGAAATGTTTCAATTGTGATAAAATAGGACATATGGCTTCTAACTCTCCTAACAAAGAATCTACTGAAAAGATAGATTACTGAGATGACAAACAGAAAGACAATCATTACAGAGGACACCGAGACTTCAGAAGAAGAGATAGAAAGACATGCTTAATAGTTGATGAGGAATCCAATGATGATAAATCAGATGAAACTGATACAGAGGAAGTAGTTTATGTGGCTATCAAAGATGGATCAGATGAAGAAAGGTATGAAGAAAAAGCCCTAATATCTCATGTAAATACTAATGATTCTTGGATCATAGATAGTGGATGCTCACATCATATGAAAGGAGATAAACACAAATTTGTTATGTTAGAAGATTATGATGGAGGCTATGTAAGATTTGGTAATGATGCACCATGTTCGGTGAAAGGTAAAGGATCTATAACACTTCTTGACAATGCAAGATGCAATGATGTTTATTGGGTTGAAGGTTTGAAATACAATTTATTAAGTGTAGAATAGCTAAACAATACAGGTTACCGAATAGAATTTCAAAAGGGAATTGTCAAAGTTCATGACAAGAATGGAAAGTTACCTGCTACTGGGACACAAACAAAAGGTAACACATTTCACCTTGACTCAACTCAGAACAAGTGTTTGTATGGAAAGATAGATGATACCTGGTTATGGCATAAAAGGTTTTGTCATGTAAATTTTGATAATCTGATCAAAATAAGTAAGAAGCACCGAGTAAGAGGTCTACCGAGTCTTGAAAAACCTGAGAATGCTATGTGTCGAGGATGCCAAATGGTTAAGATGACAAGATCAAGCTTTACAAGTAAGTCTTACACTTCTAAGGGAATTTTAGATCTTGTGCACACTGATCTTTGTGGTCCTATGAAAGTTCAAAGTTATTATGGTGATAGATATTTCATATTATTTGTGGATGACTATTCAAGGATGATGTTAGTTATGTTTTTAAAAGAAAAATTAGAAGCTTTTCAAATGTTTAAATGGTACAAGGCAAGAGTTGAAAATGAAACAGGAAGACAACTAAAATATCTTAGGTCAGATAGAGGAGGAGAAATCAAATCTGATGAGTTCAACTTATTCTATAATGATCATGGTATTAAAAGATAAGTCTCTACACCGAGAACTCCACAGCAGAATGGAATAGCTGAGACAAGCACCTAGAGCATGGTATGAAAGATTGCACTCTTATTTGATTAAGATTGTTTTTATAAGGACAAGGGGGCCGAAGCCTCCCCGACTGTGGGTTGTGGCCCACAGTGGCGGCTGCGGCCGTCACTGGGGGTTGTCGCCCACAGCGCAGGAGGGGCCCGCCCTGCAGGGGCCAAGCCCCCTTTTTTTTCCTTTGTTATTTATTTATTTATTTTTTATATTTTATTATTTTTAAATATATATATATAGGTATATATATAAATAATATATATATTATATACATATAATATATATATATATATATATTATTTATATATATATATATATATTATTTATATATTTATGTACATAATATATATATATATATATATATATATATATGTAGATATATATATATATATATATATATATATATATATATATATATATGTAGATATATTTATATGTAGATATATTTATATATGTATTTTACACACACACACACACACACATATATAGTTACCTTCAAAAGTATATTTATATATTTGATATTTTAGGGCAAGATTTAATATGCAAATATATATATATTTTTTTGAAACCAACTTGCAGGATATTAACAAAATAATGACAGTAAAAAAACAGCAAGTTTATTTATTTTAATTTTTTTCTTTATCAGGATCATTTCTTGGATAACTTATAAATAGATTTATTTAAAATTTTCAGATTTAAACCCATGTATTTCTATTTCTTTTAAATACCTTGTTGCTAAACTTAGAGATAGACTATTAATTTGAAGATTCATTTTCTACAATAGATCAAGGGGAAAATAACATAATTAATTAAACTACCACATGCAATATTAGTGCTCATACTAAATGGCTAATTAACTATATTTGTATTTAGAACTTCCATAAATAGGACTAAATGTTTTATTTCCAGCTTACTAACATACATGCTTTTCTATTTCATTCTTTTCCAATATTTCAAATGCATAAGGGGATAAAATGAATTTCTTGGTTTTCAAAATAACACATACACAACAAATATTATTTTCAGAACTATAGGAACTAAATCCAGAAATACACATTTCATTTTTTTGCAATAATAACTTAATAAAATAATCCATTTCTTTAGAACATATTAGGAATACAATATAGTCAACATTACAAGTGGGTGAGATGCCCAACTAGTCTCTCATTTCTATTAAATAAGGACTTTAAATAAAATAGATAGATTTAAAAAAAGAAAAAAAAGTAAATACAACATGCAACTGTTTATTCACATTTCTGCAACTGAAAATATAGCATCCCTTTTCTTATTCTCTTTCTGCAAATCAAGTACAAAAACCAACAACTCCTATCTTGTCTTTTTCTTTTCTTTCCAAGCAATCTTGCAAATAAATCATAAGGCTTTGACCATGGAGTGCTCACCTCCCAGCCTAGGCTTACTAGAAGCCACCCTCGAGCTTGGAGAACCAAGCCCTAGATAGGTTACACACATGCAAACACAACAAGCAAGGGAAAAACACACAACAACACTTTCCCAACCAAGGCTACAGTTCACCACAAAATGTGATGATTTTACATGGGTGGTAGTGGACCAAATACCCTGAGGAGACTGCAAGAATGGTAGATCACAAAGCCACCTCATGGAAAACAAAGATATATATCATAAGTGCATTAACCCCACATCCTTATGCCCCCCAAAGGAATTCATGCCATACTTTCTCCCCTTATGACCCCCAAATGCATAAACCAGGCCATGCAGCAAGGGTCACATATACACCCCTTGAGTTCGCTCTCATAATGAGAGTCCCTCACTTGAGGGTTGTCAAACTCCTACCACCCACAAGACCATCCTACTCTCCCAAGAGTAGAAGGCCTTGATTACTCCCAAATCATAGGAAATGCATAAAAGAATAAAAGAAAGGTCGCATAATAATTTTTACAAAAGAAAATACAAGACAACAACTTTTTCATTCAAACAATCTTTCCAACATAAACATGCAACTTCAAAAGAAACAAAAGAAGAAGATGAACCAACCTTCAATCTGTCCAAAGGTTTGCTAGAACTAGTTTGAGGATGAGTAGCCCAAATCCACAAATCTTCCTTTTACACTTAGCCAAAATTCTATCCCAAAACTGTATTTTTTCAAAATTGTATGATCCCCAAAAATGGAGAGTGGGTGATTACCTACAAAATCTCTCATTCTTGCCTAAAAAGACCTCTGTAAGAGTTCTCACAGGTTTCTAAAATTGAAAAAAGAAAAAGTAAGAAAAAGTGGAAAAAGATCTCTCATAAAAAAGGAAGGTTATCTAACCTAGATGGCAACTTCTAATTTCAATTTTCGCTCATGTTAGGGAACCCACTGTTTGAGGTGACTAAACAGTCACATGCCTAAAAATACTCCTAACCCATAGGTATACCTTATGGACTTTAGGAAACACCTTTAAAATACCCCTAGGAGTCCATTTGACCCCTTATAAACCCATCTGAAGTTAAATTTCTTGTCAAACCTGTGTTGACCACTCCAAAGACTCTCTACCCAAGGAGAATTTAGAACCACATTCAAATGTTTGAAAAAGCTATGGTTGAAACAACTCCCTCCAAGAGACAAGTCAAAAATCAAGACATAAATCAACACGTGTCAAGTGACACAATAAAATACATTACAAAATTACACATGGAAATTGTCTCTTGTTGGATTTAAATAAATCAATAAATAAAATTTAACACACATGCATCATTTACTATTAAAAATAAAATACGATACATATGGGGTTGTCTCTCCGAATAGACAACCCCTAGCTTTACGAACGTACATAGGTCTAGGTTTGGTTCTCCATAATATTTCCATGGTCACATGGATAATTTTCCTGCACATCTCAATTACACATTAGTACTTCCAAATAACCTCATATAATATTTAAACACATAAATAAGAATACACGCCAAACACTCTACATACAATTGACATTAAACAAAATCAATATATCTTGTATCAAAATAAACCCACATAAATAATTATCATAATCCTCATAATTTTGATCCATAGATAAGACATGCATCCTATTTCTATCATCATAGTAAAGTCCTGCAAATCCAATAATGACATACATCATCACAAAGTTATCCTATTCTAGAATCATATAGAGTTCTATATCTATAATGCATAGAAATGAAGCATCCATATATATCAATGTTATCCAAATCATGGAATCATATAAGTTCTAAATCCATAATGCATAAAAATAAAGCATCCATAATAGTCTCTGTTGTTCACCAAAAGTGATAACCCAAGTATACCTGCAAATCTATCTATGAGATAGCCAATCTCAATCAACGAAACACCTCAGGGCTTGGACAACATGACAAGGATATGAATCCTTCTACTCTTCAGGCTCTGCAAAACCTAGGCGGGTATACCTTTGATGCATTTAATCAGACCTATTACACACAAGACTGCATCAATCAAAAGCAGATGGATCTCAAAAGGTTCAAAAACTAAGAGATAACTGCAGACAGGCTAGATCCACACTTGCAACTCAACATTTTGAATCATGAGATGGAGGGACATTTCCACATAACATAAAATATAAAAAGATATTCTGATTTTTTATTTTAAAAGATGTTCTGACAACCTTTCAATATTACGAGAGACCAGTGCCTTATCCAGGCCACAGAGTCATGCATAAAACTGGATGAGAAATCTCAGATGCAAGTTCTTTTCAACATTAAATTTTCATGTATCAATGCCTTACATTAATACAATCCTCTGCTCTGTCACAAAACCATACTTATATGTAGATATCCAATATGCATTCAAAATCATTAATGCTGGGTTTTAGGATTTTAAATCCTTCCTTGAAGAATACCTAAAAGACAACATTACACTCTTAGAGGAATCTAATAGAGACAACTCAAATTATCCTTGATAATATGAAATTATATGAATCTGAGTACATTTTGGAGACAATTTCATGGAAACTCACACATGCCTTGCATATGTGTGAGCCTGCAAACTGAAACTAAACCTACAGTAAAGACAGCACTGAAAACATAGACGAACACACTGTCATTTGCATTGATAAAAGGATGTCATCACTGGAACCTGCAATTTTGGATTTCTCCCTTGGAGCAAATCTCTCAAAAACTGGAACCCCTACAACTGAGAAGAATTCGGAATAAAAAGGAGGAGAGAAGAAAATCAAATCTGCAACTGAATTGCCAAGTGTCTCCTCTCTAACTGAATTTTGTTCCCATGGAAACTGCTTCTAAAATATCCCACATTTGTCAAAATTAACCTCATAATCGGATTCCTCACTCCGAGAGCTTTCCGAAAACATATAACACTTTATACTTTGGAAAACAATTGAGCCCTGGGCGAATTAATCCTCAACATGGACCCATCATTTAAATTTTTTGAATTTTTCTATAGTTTAAACTATATCATTTAATTATTTTAAATTTGATTTTTGCCTCCATATGTGCTCTAACGCTTTGCCACGTGGCGGCCTCCGATTGACTGATGGGGTCCACTGGGTGCCACCTGGGATGACACCTCATCTTTTGCCACTTGTCGGCCACGTCACCGCCACTGGGCTGCTTGCTTGTATGCCACATCATCGCCACTGGGTGCCACCTCACCAGGACCCGCCTGCTGGACCGCTGACTGTACCCGCCACCTGTGTGCCACATGGACGGCTCTCGTTCACTTTCGCTATTTCACGGGGTTTAAACTACGTGCATCTCCCTTCGCGAAATAGCGCGAGCCATTGATCTCTCTCGAACTTGCTCGCTCGTTAACTCGACCTTCGTCTGCAAAATTTTGCATGTTTGCCTCGAGAAGTGTGCCCATGTGGGGTCCACCTAGTCGCCATCCAGTCAACTCCTCTATTGCCTCGGGAAGCGTTCTCGCACATGGGCCCACCTTGGGCGCCCATAGGCACTATCTGTCAAAAGCCTTTATGGCTTAGACATATTACTATAGTAAGGTTTTGCATTTAAATACCACAAAGTTACCCTCCACAGTGAATGTGGGATAAAACGTTTTGCCTGTAGCTGCGTTTTGAAGCTTCTCTGAGACTTTAATGGCATTTTTTTGGTGAAAGCTAACACCTCCTCTATTCATATTCAAACTCATGGTGGGGAGGGCTTCTGGAAAGGGGTGTTGAACTAGTCTTACCTCCTCCACTTGCATTTATTTGAAAATATTTATAAATGCCTTCACATTTTGCCATGGCTGGGAACGTTGGAATTACACATGTTCTTGCACTTGCTTGAGGTTTTGCTTGCTGGAGACTTTGAAAAGTCTCTCTTCCACCAAGCTACGCCCCTACCAAGCACCACACAACTGTTGCCTTTGCTGGAATGTATAAAATTTCCACTTGCCAAAGAGTTTGTTTGTGTTTTCGCGTGGCTTCCAAACAGCCATGGGAGGAATAATAAATTGCAGCAGTTGCCAATGAAATTGTTTTGAAAGTTTTTATTGCCGTTTCTCCCACTTCAAAGCCATCACGTGGGACATTGGCAACTATCTTCACACCTGCCAATTTGCATTTGCAAAGATTTTCAAACCTACAGCCTCTTCTCCAGCCACACAGAGAACTTGGCAATTCATTTGCCATGGAGTTTTCAATGAAGTTTCATTCTGATGCTGCTATAACTATTTCGTGGGAGGAGATTGCAACCTTCAAAACATGTTAATTGCATTTGAATAATGGTTAATTGCTGCCCTTCTCCAGCCATCACGTGGGAGGAAAGAGTGAGTGTGGGCTGGGTTTCATTTATCTCTATAGCCCCTTGTCTCTTGCTACATTAACATCCTCATGCCTACCTTTCACCTTCCAGCATAAAACACACTTTGCATTCGGTGCAAATCTGAAAACCCCTACGCAGAGGAGTCACAAGCTCTAAGTTACCAAATTTGCATTGCATCTATTTGATTTGCTGGTAACTTCAACGCCCACACAGAAGCCTGAAGTCTTCTACGAACTACTTCAAAAACCACGCTACCTTATTGGAGGGATGAGGCAAAACATGGGGGAGTTTGTCTTGTCTGCAATTTGCTTGGAGCACTTGAAACTTTATGCAGCCCCCTCTCTGAACACATGATTTTCCTCAACATTAAACTGCAGCCCCTTTGCTAGACACCACGTAGAGCTTTTGGAGAATGGCAAAGTCACATTTGATAGCTTTGAAAATAAATTTCAATGCCAAAGGATAGCTATACACAAAAGGGAAAACACAGGAAGAATAATGCAATCCTTCTGGAGTTTAATGCCCCTTTCACGCCACAGCAATGAAGACGAAATAAAATTATCATGCACCTTATGCCTGCCAATTGGAATTGCTATTGGAGGTTTTGATGACTACCACGCTTTACACTTGATACTCTCTTTGACATCATAGTAGCAAGCATTAAGAAAACCAAATCTCGATTTCACAATGGCCCATGCAATAACACCTCTTAACATAATCACGTCACCAATAAAATAATACGGCATAGGCATAAGCCAGGTCGGGCCCCAAAATGGGTCCGACTAAAAAAAAATTTCATTTTCATACAACCGACTTCTGAAAAGCTTCGTGGACCTCAAACATACCTTTGGAGACGATCGGCCTCGTTTTCGGATCATAAAATTGCATTTTACAACCTTCAGGCAATTACGCCACAATTTTCGCATTTAATCGCGAAGACGTAATTTTCAAACCTATCAAAACATCTTTCTGGAGCTCGCCATCTAACAGGCGTGTACTCTGATATACAAGGATGACTTCTACCAAACGGTTTCTCAAGACAAGTCCCGAGCGAAGAGATAATAATTTCCGAAAATGCCCAACTGGCTTTGTCGACACTGCGGACCTGATGAAGTCAATGTTCTGGCAACACATGATGCCTTTCTCAAAAATATCAAATGACCTCTGTAGGCTCTCAAATTCGGAAAATAGGTACCTTTAAGTACATATTAAATCTTTGAATTCTCAGTTCGATCACTCGACTGACAGGATGCAAACGGCGCGCTCACCAAAACGGGTACATTAACTGATCTAACACTGGAAGTGCGGATAACTGAATTTGATGGCAAAATGAGTCCTTTTGAAAACCGATCAAACGGATTGATAAAAGCTTGAAATTTGAAATTTAGCTCACCATTTATACCAACATTATCCTGGAACAAACATTCTGACATGACGCTCATCGGGACATTTTTACACTTGTGCAAACATCACAAACTACAAACGGATTGAGCTTTGAAAACTGAGCAAACGGATTCATAAGGACTTGAAATTTTGCAGGGTGACTCTCATTAATGCATACAATTGAATCCATTTTGAATTTTTTCATGACGATCAACAGGACAAAAGATGTAATCGTTCAAAGAAGGCTACTCCATAAAATTTGCATTTGTGCCTAAAATGCACTTTCAGCTCACCCCTCGAAATGGGTACCTAGTAAACTTATCCAAACTGAATTCTGAAAGTTGCACATCACTGAATAGGCCAAATGAAAGGTGTGGGACATGAATCCTGAGCCTTACCCTCTGAAAATCAGCTGGCTCCATTTTACCCCCTTGCTAACTAGGCCATTCAAACTGACTTATTTTAATCATTCGAAAATGCAAGGCAAAATTTTGAAATGGGCCTATAAACTTGACTCAGTTTTAATTAGTCCCAACAGTCTCAACATGGAAAACACTGAAATGCTAGGATGAGTCGAGGTAGGGCCTCATATAAAAGAGGAATATGGTGTTTGGACATTGAAGTTCGATGGGTTAAAGTGTAAACAAGGCATTGGAATTGGGGTGGAGTTAATTAATTTGTGAGGAAAGTCATCCTTAGCCACCTATAGATTGCAATGCCAGTGTACCCACAACATAACAAAGTATAAAGATTTGATTCATGAAAGGAGTTTGAATATTAAAGATGATAGGAGATTGAGAGTTAGTGGTTAAGTAGGTGAGAAATAAATATGTTTTCCGCTATAAGATATTGGCCAGTTATAGACATCGAGTGTGGGATATGATATAGAGTTTTGTTTTGTTCAATATTGAGCATGTTCCTAGGAGGTTTAACTCAAGGGAATATTCTTTATCTGTAGCAAACAACTCACTAGAACCATTGGAATCATCTAAGTTGAGGAAATTTATAGTAGAATTGGTACTAGTACCTTTAGTGCCTGACAATGTGCAAAATTTACAAGTGTTTGAAGATGATCGACATATTATAGAATTTATCACCAACTCTGGAATTTTTGAAGCACAAGTCATTGATGAAGCCGATCCACAGGAAGAAGAAGTAGAAGAAGTGTTTGATGCCTTAAAGAGTAATAGTATTCTTAAGTGTGTAATTGAGTCAAAGAGGTTGTTTGATGCAGACCAAATATTGAAGCAAAAGGATTTACCCAAAACTGAGGGAGATAAGTGTGAACCTTATAACTTACAGACTGCAGAAGAGCTATGAAATGTGTTAATAGGTAAAGTTTGTAATGAAAAAGAAAGAGAAGATATAGAGAAGGCATTGAAAAAATATATACATGTTATTGCATGGACATATGAAGATTTGAAAATGTATGATACATCCATCATCATGATAGTCCTAAGAATCATTGGGCAAAAGATTTTCATGCCTTGGTCAATTTTCTGATCATTCAGAATTAATTTTGTTCTCTGTTCCTGCCCTTAGGGTTTAGGGTTTAGGGTTTAGTGTTTTATGCATTTTTTATTAACTCTTTGTTAAAAAACCTAAGCCTGTTATAATTTGGCATTACCTTTTTCTACTTAAGCCAAAGGTCAGTTACCGTTGGTGGGGCCATTGTTTTTCCTAGGCATTAAGTTGTTTTCGGCTGGCCCCTTTATATTTTCATAAGTTTGCACATAAAATTTGCCTATGGTCGGGCCCCCTTTAATATTTATGCCAGCGCCTTATATTTTCCTAAGTCTAATGCTTTTAAATATTTCATCCTTTATATTAACGGTCGAGAAAATCCTATAGTCCGCGTAGCCCCGCAGTTGAAACTACAAGAAAGATAAGGACCGCAACATCACAAGATGATTCCACGTGTCCTCGGTAGGGAGGTTAAGCTGGTGGTTTGAGCTTTCAAACATTTTATGTTACCGGTTCCCAATGGGTAAAGTCTGAGTTACTAAAGGTGCATGTTTTTGCACATGGTAAAATTGAATGATGATTTCTTAATCCTGATCCAAGAAGTGCTTGAGAGTTAGCGGCCATTGTTAAGAGATCACCGCAACTGGTAAGTAAATAGAGAAGTGATCCAATGGCCCTCGTATCCCCATGAAGGACGATGAAAGGGGGTTAAGGACCACGACATCACAAGATGATGCCACGTGTCCAAGGTAAGCTAGGAAAAGTCGATGGTGGGGTCGTTGACCGAGGAGAAGTAAGCAGTGAGTTGGCTATGGCATGTTATAGTTTGGGTGGACCAAATTGCCACATGTGATGGTCAATTTGAGATTGACTAAAGATAATAGTGTGATGCGCCATTATGGAAGATGATCAATGGTTCAATTTTAAACTTATTTCAAATGCAAGTTTGAGCCATTTTTTTCACTCGCGCGAGCAGTAATGGCGGATGAGACAGTGACATTTCATTCCAGAACAATAATAAAAGCATTCTTAGAGCTATTTTCAATTCATAAAGTGATTCATAGTGATTCAGAAGGTAGCCTCGGAGCTAAAGAAGATTGAGACGGGTTCTTGGAGTGCAAGATTGTGATTCACCTAGTATTTACAAAGCCATAAGTTTCTAAGCACCCCTTCTATATTCCATGAATGATTGAAGTGTGAATTGTGTGAGTAATTTAGGGAAAACCTCACAAATTATTCTAGGGTTCAGAATTTAATAGGAATTCGCATGATTCTGTGTTGTTCTTGAGGTTTTTGTGTCAAATTCTAGTTTTATTTTCCTCTTGTGGTTAAGTGATAGAATCCCTAGTCTAGTAAGATGGCTACGCTGCGTAAGCAGACTAAATATTTGAAGAGAAATATTTTTGATGATTCTATCAACCAATTAAAGCCCTTGACCAATGAGAAGTACCAAGGGTAGAAATTTGTTCATGGTAAAACCCTAGGAGAAGGGTTGACTGATAAAGCTTACCACTTGGCGGATGGTAGGGTACCAATGACTGGGATAGATATATTCAAATTATGATATGGACAGAGGAATTTACAATCCCGATTCTCAAGTGTCTGGCAATATGACGGGGGTAAATTAGTGGTATCGAATGTATCCATGGATGTCGACCTGCTCAAGGCTGTTGTAGATAGAAATGACCCTATCTCGAGGGTTGTAAGGGGAAATGAAGGAGAGATTCTGTTGACAATCAGGAGAGAGGAATTCCAGGAGATCTTTGACTTGTATGAACCATATGCTAACCTAGTACAAGTATATTTAAATGAATTAAAGGCATAGTATTATAGAATGAAAGGTTAAATTAGAAATCATTTTATTCCAATTCATTTGGCAAAAGCAGGACAAACAACGTACTACATTAGCCCAAGTTCAGAGGAGCATTTTCCCATTGGTGCTTTTTCTCCTTATTTTCAGACTACCTTTTTCTCTCTAAGCCAAGTCTTATTGTTCAATCCAATTATAGTTATGCCACCTGACTTCATGTATATGGATATGCAAATTCAACATCCAAATTATACAATGATTTTTGACTTCGCCCCATACCTTGAAGAGAAGATTCATGAGGAGTTGCAGGATGTTAGGAATGAAGTGTCTGAAACTCATTTGTAATGGTAATCCTTGCACATGCACATATTCTTGTATCAGAATGCAGATCACTTTGAAGGCACTTTGAACCTCAAAAGAATAATTGACAATAATGAAATTCTAGTGCATCTTTGGAGCATGGATATGTCTTGGGATAGACATGAGGCTAGCTTTGTGAGGTTTGATAACAATTTTGCTTCTAGGTTAAGGCAAATATTGATAGTGAACCCACCAAGGATCCCCATGGACTTGCATGATTTTGTAAGGCCTAAAGAGAGTTTTCCACTTCTAAAGATTGAGCACAATTGGGGGGATTTTATCCCTTATCCTATTAGCATTGTTATTAGAATTTATGGTTTCTCTGGCCAACCACATGTATTTCCTTTTAATGTTCCTTTAAGAATGGGTTTTGTTGAAGCAATGTGGCAGATAGGGTGCATCAATGATAAGGAATTAAAGGGAAGAGGCAAAGGAACAATTTTCCCTGATTATACTGTGATTCCATATTTTATGATTTTAAAAGGAAGATATGAGAATTTTGACAAGTTCTTTGCACCATATCGTTTAGGGGTTAGCACAACCAGACATATTGACCCAAAGGGGTTTTATAACATATTTGGGGAAACAATAAAAGGAGTCCTATTGCCCCATGAGAAAAATTTCCCTAAGGATATAATAAGAAATGAGTTTGATTTCATAACCCAGGATTGGTGGAAAGAGAAATGGATAGCTTTTAGGAAGCTATGGGATATAGTTCAGAAAATGGATCCAAGTTATGATCCAACAAAGAATTTCACTCCATTTTGTGCTAAAGTTGATTTTGTTATCAATAATTTTGATGAATTGATTCTTGCCTTGAAGGAGAAGAGGGCCAAACTTGAAGAAATCCATGGCTAACAAGTTAAAAGAAGAGATGTACAACATCCAACGCCCATCACACTGGAGGAATCAACCTTGATTCATCAAATGCAGATGCAATAGCTAGGCACATGACCTCCTCTACCTAAAAGAACATATGGTCCATTAGAAGAAAGACCTGTTTATGAGCCCTCTCAAAAGAGGGTAAGAGAAGAAACAAGTGGTGAAGAAGAGAGTAGCAGCGACGGTGAAGAATTGGTGAGGAGAAAAGGTAAGAAGGTAATGAAGCTAGAGCTTCCCCCAAAGGTGCAAGTTAAGCCTTTTAAAGGAGTCAAGATCATTGAGCTTGAAGATTCAGATAGAAGTCCTTCACCACCACATGTGCCATATTCACCTTCAAGGAAAGTTAAAGAACAAATAGAGGAAGATACTTTCATAGTAACAAGTGCATAGATGGAAATTGGTTTTCCGCTTGTGCCTCCTAGTTTGGGTTTGGACCTCACTCCCTTGCATATTCAGGGTATATCTTTCAGGGACGCGAGGAAGGAGGCATGTGATAAATTTCTTAAGGATGATTCTTTTGTGAGAAGTTTGACCTTTCTGTAATTAGTATGGAAAATGAAAATAGAAGAATTTAAGAAGAGAAGTTCTGAGAGAAAATCTCAGAGGCCAGATAGGTTTGAGCATGAAAATCAGGAAGAAGTTAAGAATGAGATGATGGAAGAGTTCAAGAAAATTACTGTAGATGAGGGCATGATGATTGTAAATCAGGCTGGATTCTTAATTTTACCAAAATGGGATATAACAGATGCAATGGCCTTTGATGAAATTAGGAAATCAAAGGACCAACAATTAGGTTCAGAGGAAGAAGAAAGGTTGGCATTAAAAGCATCAAATTTTGTAGATGATTATACAACCTTGGCAATATGGGCATTAGAGGAAGGACTTAGAAAGCCTAACATTTTAACATAAATCCCAACTTAAAAGGAGGCCTTATTATAAAAAGAGCATTTGACACATCAAGTGTGGAAGCTACAAAGTTGAATGTTGATGTCGCCAAATTGGCTCATGAGACTTCAAAGAGGGAAGCCTTGGAAAAAGAAGAGCTAATGAGAAATTCTGACAAGCTTTTCAATGATTATAATGCAGTTCAATAGAGGTGTGTAGAGTTGCAAACCAAAGTGCAACTTCTTGAGCATGGACATATAAGACTATCCTCTTATGCACTTACAGGGACATTAGCACCATCAACATCCAGATCTTCGTCTGTTACCCATGAAGAAGAAGAAGTTCAACTTGGCAACAATGTTGATATTCCCAATATATCATTGATACCCTATGATGATGACGAGCCCAAATCCACTAGATCTATTGATCCAACTAAATCCCATCTCTTGGAGAGGAATATTGAATTAGAAAATAAGATGAAGGAATCAGGAGATAAGTCAATTTGGCAACACAAGGAGATAGCTCAATGCTAACTCATTTAAATTAAAAGGTTGATAGTAGACTTAATAGCATTCATTCTTTGTATTCTTTATTATTTGATTCTATTCAAAAATTTGATAAATATAAGGAGATGGTAGTTCCCTTATTCACAAAGTGGTTGCAAAGGGGAAACAAGCTTAGAATAATGTCTATGGCTTCCAAATATCATGCTGAGAGGCAACCTACACTCCAACTAACTTATTTGTTGGTAAAATCAATGCAGGAGGCCCAAATTTTTCTAGAGAATATAGAAAGAAAGATAAGAGAGCTGATGAGAAATTTTAGTGAGTTGAGTGAAACACTTATGTCAGATACTGAGGATGAAAATGGGGTAGTTAAGCCTTTTCAATTTTGGAAAGAGGAGGTAGAGAGAGTCATCAACACCCAAGTAGAGTTAATTTGTGAAGGGATGAATATTGATATGCTGGAGGATAGCATGGACAAAATAATTGCCATAGGAACATATTTTGAATCTTTTGAAAGAGAAGCAAATCAAGTACTCGTTAAGTACACTCCATATAGATAAAAAGATGATTAGGTTATGAGTTATGAATGACCATCTAATGAAGAATACAACAAATGGAGTTAAAAATATTTGAGTGATGAATAAGGATTGTAAACTGTTTGATATAACTGTTTGGTTGAACAATTTTTGTCTTCTAGTGGCAGATATATTTTTGAACCAAAACATTAGCAAGGATGGTAAAATTCATAATGCATTATAGAGAAGAGGTTATAGATTCTAATTTTGGTTATAACTTTCCTTGAATGGAATATCTTTGTAACAAAATTCAAGTATGTTTAATCATTTTGATGACATGTGTCTCTCTTGGCTTGTAGCTTTGTTTTCTCCCTTGTTTCTATAAAAGGGAAATCAGGGCCATGAGAAAGGGTTCCAAAATCTCTAAATAGGGTCTCTTGTGTAGGTCCAGTCTATAGGATTAGATTCCAGTTTTGAGAAGTCATGAGTAAATAATAGAGAATTGTAATGTCATTTTGTAGAGCAAAATATAAGATAGTCATCAATTTCAATTTTCAAATGGGTTCTCCTATAAATGAAATGTATTTGGTTATTTGATAGAAGATATCTTTTGAAGTTAATACAGATATAAATCCAAATCCTTACTCTCCTTTGTACGATTTTATTTTCTTTCGAGTAAATGGAATCAAGGGTTTCATTTGTTCGTTGCATTGTTGTGATGTATGTAATTTTTTATTTCACGCTTTAATACAAGGGGTTAATTAAAATGCTTGAATGAGCTTACAAAGGGATATTTTAATGTAGTATCATTTAAGATTAATAAGTAGTTCGGGTAAGAAATTGCAAATAAAATGATATTGTAATGCAGTATCGTTTAAGATTTAATCAACTATTAGATAAATTTCTATCAAGTTTCAGTGAATTTCAGAAATTCAGAACCCAATGGAGTAAGGCACTGATATATGCTAGCAGATGTCATTAGGTTATCAATTTCTTATTTGTTTCACTTATGGTTGTCATAAATCATTAAAATCAAGACATATTTTTAAGTTTTTATGTATGTTTGAGGTGTCCTACTATCTCATGCTCCAAATAAGGTTGAGGATCACTAAATAATTTTCCATTCTTGAGCATTCTCCCTTTTGTTGAGCCCGTATATGAGATTATTTGCTTTGTTTTTAGCAAAATTTGTGAATGTGGTGCAGAGATCACAAATTTGCTAAGGGATCACCCTCTCGAGTCTTGTAGATCCCAAAGTGCAGAAGGATTTGCAGATCCTTGTCACAGTTGGTCCAAGTTTGAAGGATATTGATAGTTGGAAGTGGCTTTCCATAGGTATTTTGAGGAATCAACTTGGTTTTTGCCTTGTAGCAGTGCAAACCCATTGTTGGGAACCAACACATCACCCATATGATCCCTTTAAAACCAGATGATCCAAAAATGTGAAGTCCAAAAATGTTACGAAAATGTGTGCTCCCCCTGAGTATATGATACCTGTGATATTTGAATTTTCTCGTACCACTACTCCCCCTTTGGCATCAATGACAAAGGTTGTCAAGATGTCAGTAGAGTTTGTAGTTTCAACCTTGTAACTGGGTAGTTACAATTTGAAATAGATCCACAAAAATCAAGTTTATACTCTCCTCTGTGGAGTGTTTGTCAAGTTCAAGAGCTCAGTTTGTCCATTTCTTAAAATAGTGCAAATGATGAAGCAATCCAAGTGATAGCAAATTTTGAGAAAAATTTATCGCGCAGACAAAAGATTACTATCTCTAGTACTGAAGAGGCCAAAAGTTGACTTAGTCAAGGATGCAAAATTTATCATGTGTTATCCAGCTGAATATTTTGTCCTGTTTTGTAAAGATGCTATAAAGATAGCATCATGTCTTTATTTTCATACATATTTGAGAGTTGTAAACTTGAAAGGGCTCTGTTGTTTTAGAGACTCTATTTCTTGATTCTCTTACAGTCATACTTATCTCAGTTTGTGTTGTCTCTTTGCAAAATGATTGATCTGGTAAAGCTCAAGGTCAATTGATGATGCAAATCAAACTATAAATCATTGTTTTGATGAAGGAATATATAGCTCTATGTAGCATTTCTGGTTTTTTATGTCCCTTTCTTCGTCAATAGCAATCTTCTTTTAAAGATCACACAATTTTATGAATTATTGAGAAAATGTTCTGATTCTTCATAAAATTTGTGCTTTACCATTTCAATTGTTTCAGAAGGGCATTGAACTATGAAAGTATCCTATAGATAGGGATTTATTTTATTTCATGTTTTTTTTCTTTTATTTTAATTATTCAAGGAGAAATAAGTTAAGATAAATACTCCAGAGTTTCAGATACTTGTGAATTCTAGAGAAACCATTGGGAATCCCCTCGTAAAATAGTTGATGCATGCTTATTGAGTAAATACCATAGGGTCATAGAATGACATTTAAATCCTTGGGGTTAATGTTTCATTAATTTCTCAAGTAAGAAGACCTTTTTTTGAGAGAAATTTTGTATCATTGAGGTGAACTCAAAACTCACATCAACATAAACCTTAAAAGAAAATTTACTTTCTTGAAGAAATAATGAAAAACTGTCTTACTGGTGGGTTAGGAAAGATTTTGGATAGAATTAAGCTTTTAAGGACCAATCTTGATCGCTTCTTTGGATACAATGTGTCCCAAAAGATTCCCTTTTGTTACCCCAAAAACTGACTTCTTGGGATAAAGGGAAATGCCATGCTTATGAAATCTCTCAAATTCCTCTTGTAGATGATACAAATGACTCTCATGATCCTTGTAGAAAACTGTGAGGTCATAACTTTAAACAACAATAAACCTACTAATAATGACATGAAAATCCAAATCCATAGCTCTTTGGAAAGTGGCACTAACATTAATCAATCAAAAAGGTATTTTGTGACATGCAAAAGTTCCCCAAGGAGTAGTAAAGGCAATCTTATGTTGATTAGCTTAACTTACTTCAATTTGGTTATAACCAAAAAAACCATCAAGCATAGACATCATTTGAGATCTAGTGGTTGTCTGTAAAAATTCATCCATAACTAGCAAATGGTAATAATCTTTTAAAGATAATTGATTCAGGTTTCTCAAATCCACATAGATGTGAATTTCACCATTCTTCTTCTGTAATGGAACTATATTGGCTATCCATTTTGAATGGTGGATAGGCAAAAAAATTTGAGCATTCAACATGTTTTGAATCTCTAAAAGAATGGTACCTAAAATCTTTAGATTGTACTGCCGCTGCTTTTGCCTAAAAGGAGCCGCACCAGCTTTGTGTGGAATATCATGTTGCAACTCCTTTGGTTGGAAATATTTAAGATAATCATATGAATAAGCCAATACATCAACATATTGGTGCAACAACTAAATAAACCGGTCTCTCTCTTATGGAGTATAGATATTAGCAATGTTTACAAATTTTGGATTATCCTCTTATCCATGTTGTATCTTTCATATCCCATAGGTGAATCTGGACTCACCTGCTATCTTTTGATGTAATGGTATTGTTTATCAAACAAATTTTCAAGTGAAACAAGTCCTTTGAGAATTTTGTTAGCTTTTAACTGCAAGACTTCTTCATCTTGTTCAAACTCCTTACCAGAAGCTGAATTTGAAGAAGAACAATTACTACCCTCAAAGTAAAGATTATTGAAATCATCTTTAACTTCAAGGAAATTAATGATATGCTTGTCATCATTAAAAATTTTCCAATGATCCCAATTGTTTGGAACACTTGGCCTTGAAACCAACTCAATAGTATACCTTTCTTGGCTGAAATCTTTATGTGGAATCAAAAGAGTGGCAAAGACATCAAGGGAATCCACCTTGTCATTAAAATCTCTTGGAACCACAAAAATATTGAAAGCATCAAATCCTTCAATGTTATCCCAAAGAAGATTACGATAATTATTAAGCCTATCATTTCTTGTTTGATATATATTTCTTATGTGGCACACTACTAATTTATCATCACCTTGCGCATGAAGATTTTTAATCCCTCTCTTATGTGCCACTTCAATACCCAATAATAATGACTCATATTTTGTCATGTTATTAGTATAATAAAATTATAATTTAAAAGATTAGGGAAATATTTATCCTTGAGGGGAAAAGAGAACAACACCTTCACCAGAACCAACCGAGGCACAACTACCATCAGACTCCAATGTCCAAACGTCATTAGAGATATAATCAATAGGACTCATGGGCTCATCTGTTAGAATAACCGATGGACAAATGAGAGGGGGGGGGGGTCAATCAGTTGCCAATGGATTATATTAATCAAACCACTTTATAACCTTTCACCGGAGCACATAAACATTAAATACCGGAATAGTAGAAACAAATACCGGTAAGCAATAAAACTTAAGAATGAAATAGAGAATTAACACAGTGAAACCATACCACATAACACAATGATTTGTATGTGGAAAACTCAACAAAGGGAAAAACCATAGTGGGAAGCCTACCCATAGTCAGATAATACTTCTGCAAAAAGTATGTGATACAATAAGGGGCTTGCACATGCAGGAAGGCACACTGCTTATAGCGTACTACTCATTACAAAGGAGTCTCACTGACTATAGAGAGGTTATAACCACCTCAATATAATTAGACAACAATCCAAAAGAATGATCTACCAATGATAACATCTACCATACTTGATTAAAGTCCCAGTTAATCTCATTATTGGAGGCTTTTAACCTCTTACATAAAGCTAATCGATCACCTATGATCGACCAAATCTCCTTTGCATATGATATTTCATTCTATGACCATTACCACCATGATCAACAATGAGATCTTACATCAATTTATACAAACCCTAAGGCTTAAACCAATTAGGTTGACCACCTAAAAGATATTATAATAAGATCATTACATACATGCACATTACAATGATATACCATGTTGACTTTAGACCAAAACAACATTGACCAATGCATAAATCATCCCAGTAACGTGTAGAGAACACGTTACATGATACCGGTCCATAACCTGGACCCAAATAGATTCACGATGCCAAAGCGATGTCTCCAATCAGTCGAGGCATGAAAAAAGATCATCTTTTGCATCCTGAATTCCATATAGAAGCCTCACCAACACCACTTATGCATCCTGTCAAAGATTCTCAGTAAAAGTTCTGCTAGTAAAACCTTAAACCCTTACCGGTATAGGCTTACTAGAGTGTATGATAGCATCCAATCATCAATTCAATACCAAATGACCAAAACATACTCCATAAACATCAAACCAAACATATTATATTGATCCAAACATGTCGGTAGTATCCAACTGATAGTCCCTTCTATTGGTAACACTAGTTCTTCTGTCGGTAACCAAAATATGTCTGTCGGTAACCAAACATAACAGTTAGTGTTGACATCAATGACAAAAAATCAATGCAACACATAATCAATTCCTTCATATTGCCAACAATATCCCCCTTTGGAATTGATGGCAACACTAGATGTGAAAAAGAAAAATATCTAAGTGCCAAAAAATGGCAAAAATTTCTCATAGAAGATATAACAATGAAAAACTGAAAAATCCCAGCAACTTCCCCTGAGGAGTGCAGTCCAACCTGAAACTGATCTGAATCTCTCTCCTATATGACATATTATGACATTATTTTTCACATATAACTTTCCCCCTTTAACATCAATGCCAAAGATATGATATAGATATCAAAATCCTTTGAATCTCAAAGTTGAGTACTCCCTCTGAGTAGTAGCACCACTATATCAATCTGGAGCAAGGGATAAAGCTGATGATGCATACCAGGGAGATGCACTGCTCCATCAATTAAGTTTCTTCCGGAGGGGTAGATACCTCTAACCTGTCTCTCAAATATTTAAATGATTCCTTAGACAGCTGTTTAGTGAATATATCTGCAATTTGCTCTTTAGTGTTCACATAAACCAATTTGACTTCCTTTTCCTCCACCTTTTCCTTCAGAAAATTATATTTTATTGAAATGTGCTTAGTCTTAGAGTGAAATACCGGACTCTTAGATATATCAATAGCTGCAGAGTTATCACAATAGATAACTACCAGTTCACTGCAATTTACCTTGATATCCTTTAACATTTGCTTCATTCACAAGACTTGAGTGCAATTAGTTGTTGTTGCAACATATTCAGTTTTTGCAGCAGATAAAGAAATGCATGACTGTTTTTTGCTGATCAATGAAACCAATTTCTTTCCAAGAAAGAAAGATCCACCAGAAGTGCTCTTTCGATGATCAATATCTCCTACCCAATCTGCATATGTATATGCACATAAACTGAAGTTATCATCTCTAGAGTATCATAAGCCATATTATGTTGTTCCTTGCAAATACCGGAATATCCTCTTTACTGCACATTCATGATTTTATTTAGGATTACTTTGATATCTTGAAACAATACTTACTGCATTCATAATATCCAGTCTAGCTTGAGTTAGATATAACAAGCCACCAATCATAGACTTATACCTTATCGAATTTACTGTTGCAGATGTGCCTTGATAGATAATTTCTCACTTGTCACCATAGGAGTACTTACCAGTTTGGAATTATCCATACCAAACTTCTTCAACAATTCCCTTAGATACTTAGTTTGATAGAAAAAAAAATGCCTTTGTCAATTTGAGTAATCTGCAACCCTAAGAAAAATGTCATCTCACCAATCATAGACATTTCAAATTTATTCTTCATATTATTAGAGAATTCCACGCACAATTTATCTTGACCTCCAAGAATGATATCATCAACAAATACTTCAATAATCAGAATATCATCATTAGTGCTCTTGTAATATAAATTATTGTAAGCACTACCTTTGGTAAAACCAATCTTCAAAAGATATTTATCCAACCTTGCATACCAAGCTCTAGGAGCTTGTTTCAATCCATATAACGCTTTCCTTAACCTGCAAACCATATCTTTGTCATTTGTCAGTGAAAATCCATCAGGATGCTCAATGTATACTTCTTCCTCAAGTTCACCATTCAAAAATGCACATTTAACATCCATTTGATAGACCTTATAGTTCTTGTATGCTGCATAGGCAAGAAATAGCCTAACAGCTTCAATTCTAACTACAGGTGCAAATGTCTCACCATAATCAATTCCTTCCATTTGAGAATTTATCCTTTACAAACCAGTCTAGCCTTGTTTCTTACAACTTAACCATCCTCATTTAATTTATTTATAAAAACCTATTTAGTTCCAATAACATTCTTATTTTTAGGTCGGTGAACTAAAGTCCAAGTCTTATTCTTCTCTATTTGATCTAATTCATCTTCCATAGCCTTTAACCAATATTTATCTTTACAAGCTTCAATAACAAATGCTGGTTCAATTTGAGAAATAAGACATACCTCTTCATTTTCCAGTCTTCTTCTTGTCATAACTCCCTTGTTCTTGTCTCCAATGATTTGATCTTTAGAATGATTTAATCTTACATACCTTGGTGTCTTCTGAACTTCAGGTTCTTTGTTCTGATCATCAGTCACAGTTGAATTTTCTGATTGTACTGGTGTAGCTGTCTTAGTGTCTTGTACCGGTTGAGGCATTATCAGATTAGTTATGATCACTTCCACCACCGGTTCTCTATTATATGATATAGATTGTTCCCTATATTTCTCATCCACTTTCACATTTGTGCTCTCCCCAACTTTCTACAATCTTTTGTTATAACATCTATATGCTTTGCTCTGAATTGAATATCCAAGAAATATCCCTTCATCAAATCTAGGATCAAACTTCCCAATTGAATCATCCCTTTTTATATAACATTTACTTCCAAATATTCTGAAATATTGAAGAGTAGGTGTATGTCCAAACCATAATTCATAAGGATTCTTATCGATTTCACCTTTGATATGAACTTTGTTGAATGTGTAGACTGTTGTACTCATTGCTTCTCTCCAGTAGATGTGAGGCAATTTTTCTTCCATCATCATGGTTCTTGCTGCATCCAAAATGGTTCTATTCTTCCTTTCCACTACTCCATTCTGCTAAGGAGTTTGGGGTACAAATAACTATCTCTTAATTCCATTTATCTCACAATAACTGTTAAATTCATGAGATGTGAACTCACCACCTTGATCTGATCTCAAACATTTGATTTTTAATCCAGTTCTGTTTTCACCTTTTCTCTAAAGATCTTGAATTTCTCAAAAGCTTCAGACTTCTCCCTTAGAAAAGTCACCCACATCATTCTAGAATAATCATCAATTATTAGCATGAAGTACCTATCACCTTGAAATCTTCTAGTCCTTGCTGGACCACATAAGTCAGTATGAATCAAATCAAGCACATCATTAGATTTATCATGTATTCTCTTAAAATAAGTTCTAACTTTCTTTCCGAATTGACAATCCTTACATACCGGATTACGAGGCTTTATAATCTTACGTATATCTCTATCTGCCTTTGTTGAACTGATCTTAACAATACAATCAAAATTAACATGACCCAACCTCTTATGCCATAACCAACTCTCATCAATGTGAGAAATCAAACATGTCTTATCACTGATGTTCAAGTGAAAGAGATTACCTCTAGTCTGAGTACCGATTTAAATCTCCAAAAAAATTATGTTAATGATTTTGCATTTTCTATCTTTAAACTAAAGTTGGAATCCCTTATTCACCAATTGACCAACACTTAAAATATTGTGATTTAAACCTTCTACATAGTAGATATTATCAGTATTATGCCTACCATCCAGAGAAATAATACCTCTACCTTTGACCATACATGCTTTGTCATCCCCAAATCTGACTTGACCACCATTGTATTCGTTCAGGGGTAGAAATTTTCTTTTATCTTCAGTCATATGATGTGAGCATCCACTATCAATTACCCCTTCATTCTTGTCTTCAACTTTTCTACCAGAGCCTTTCGTTCATTCTTGATAATTGGTTCTAGTTCATCTTCCTTTATAGCATAGAACACTCATTCCTTTCCACTGCCGTATCCACTAGCAAAGTGATAGGGAGTGGCAGTGCAAGTGGAATGCTCAAGTGACTTATATGTTCACTAAGTATAGGACCTTACTATTTTCAAGGGTTTGTTGCTATAATTAGAGTGCAAAGGTTCATAGACCATCTCAAACTTCCTCTTGTTTCACCTCCCTAAGTCAAGACCTCTTGTATGCTGAAAGGCTTCAAGCCCATAACCACTCTGGCTTGCTAAAACTATGTTCTTGGGGTCTGTCCCACAAAAGGTGTCAAATTCATGTGAGGAAAACTTGTTTCAACTGGAATTGATGTCTTTTGTGCTTTTCATTCACCATTTGTGTACCCGATTTGACCAAAATTCAATTTTTAGGCCTAAAAAGGCTACAAGCAATTAGCCCTCCTTTTGGGGTTTTGTGCTCACCTTGTTCAAGCGATGGACTTCCAGACTGAAAGGTTTATATTTTTGGATACCCTTTTGGGAGTTCTTGAAGATTCATCAAGTTTGGGGGTCCCTAAGTCCTTCTCCATGACTGTCCCAAAAATGGGCATAAAAGGAGGGTTTTGGAAGGGTTTGTTGTCAAAAACCACATTTCAAGCTTGGGAACCTCAAAATAATTCAAAGAAACCTATTTATACCTTGCTGTTGGCTAACAAGACCATAACCAAAAAGTTTTAAACCTCACAAAGTGAAGACCAAGATTTTCATGATATGCATACAAAGGAAATGCAACATTTCACAATTTTACACTTTTGCCTTCCACAAGCACTTTTTTTTTGCAAAATTCCAATTATAATAGAAGCATATGAACATAAATGACATTAGAGACAAGAATGATTCCAATTTTACCTACACAAAATGAATTAGGCAAGTACAAATGGTAAATAGTTCACTGTCAAGTAAATGGGACTGCACTTTCCCTCTTTTCACTGTTTTTCCATTTTGGACCTGCACTTTGCAATGTTAAAAAACATATTTGAAGGTTTTTTTGTGCTCTATAATAAATTATCTATCTTCTTCATACATGAAGTCCTTCATACATGAAGTCCTTCATACCTGCAATTTGAAGAGGAGAAAATCCATTTACAACTTCAACAATATGCAAAAATCAGTCATACTTGACTGTGGCAGCCTGTTGGGCGTTTTACACATTTTTTTTTTTGCCTAAGGAGATCATTGTTTGATCTTGGCTTTTAAATTACCCAAGATCAGGGATTACTCCTTTCTTGTACTTGTTTACAAGCAAACAAAGTATGGACAGAGGTTTTCACACCAATGAATGGTGGAGAGAAAACTAGGAAAGAAAACAACTACCAAACAGTGACTCGCTATTTTGGCTTACAATTCATGAAACTGAAACATATAACCTTCCTCTTCCAGACTTAGGAAGTCTCTTTGGTTTCTCACAACACTTAGACAACACATATGTTTGTTCACCAAAAGGATGCAAATGCTATGGGAGAGCAAAGCATCATACTTGTGCAAAGACCCTAGCCAAATGGCTTACTTGCCTAGGGCTCCATGACCACAAAACACCTTGTACCTGCACTCTTGAAACCAAAACTCATATTTAAATAATGTACAAATTGACCAACTGGTTGTTGAGAAGCCATGAATACTTTAAGACTCCAAGAAACCAAGTTGGTCAAGCATTCTTGCCCAAATTCCTAGACTGGGCAGTGAAACTGTGAAATCAAAACAATTTTGCTACAACTTCAAAACTTAATCAAATTTAATGCCACCAAAGGGAAAAGTTTAGGAAAACATGTTAGAATCAGAAAATACAAGAATAGTATGGACAAGTATAGCAGGTGTACAGACTGTTGTTCACATGGAGCCAAAAACTAGAGAAAACCAAGTAAAAACTAGTGCAAGTTTGCAAAACTTCTCATAACTTCGAATGATCAACCCTTAAAAAAGTTAAAATAGGAATTTAAATACCTCTCAAAGTTGGTTAACCTCCTATACAGATAGGTACATGTCCAAAGGCACTTAATTTTGACATTTTGATGCCTAAATGACAACTTTTGGTGCCTAGAAAATGCAAGATTGACCTCCAAAACTAACCATCATCTAAAAACACTTCTTATACCTTAAATACAAACATAAAACATGTCTAAAACCTTTCAAAAACAAAAACACACTAAAAACTCACTTTTTACAACATTTTGCCAGGCAACACCAAAACTGGCAATTTTGAGCAAAAGTTGAAAACAGGAAACCAAAACCACACAATGAGTTCAAAACTCATCCAAACAACCTAGAACAACTTCAAAAAGCATGCTAAACAACTTTCCAACTTAAAATAACACAAATCAAACCTGAGATGAAAAAGAAGCTGAGAATGAGCTAGGTGCTCCTGCACCATACTCCCCCGGTGACAAAGAAGTCATGTGTCTCCTTTGGGCATAATAGAGAGAGGAATACCAGCCTTGGTGAAGTCACTTTCAGGTATCCAAGTGGCTTTAGAAGCTGGTTGATCTTTCCATTTGATCAAATGCTCAAAGTAGTCATGCCTTCTAGTCTTGTTGATGATTCTGGAATCAAGTACCTGTTCAGGAATGGGAGAAGAAGAAGAGCGGAGAGGTAGATCAGAAAGGGAATTTGAAATGTCTAAAACTCTTTGATTCTCTGCTGGAGGCTGCCCCTTGAAAGGTACCAAATATGCAACATTAAAGATAGGAGATAAAGAAACATCAGCAGGTAAATCAATTTTATAAGCATTTGGACCATACTTAGCCAAAATCCTGCAAGGTCCAATTCTTCTCATCTGTAACTTGGTAGGAACTCCCTTCTGTAATCTAGACTTGTTGAGATGTACCATCACAAAATCCCTAACTGTAAATTGGACATCCCTCTTTGAAGCATCCACCCTTTCCTTGACTCTTGTTGTGGTACCTGCAAAGACTGTTTAACCTATTCATGTATCTCTTTGAGAGATTGTTCCATGTCTTCTGCTGTCCCACTAACATGTTGCAAGTTAGTCACATCATGTAACTCAAAGACCCCTCTTGGATGCATACCATAAACAATCTGAAATGGGCTCTTACCAGTGGATCTGTTTACACTATCATTGTAGGCAAACTCTGCCTGTGGGATAAGCTGATCCCAACTTTGTCCATACTCCTTGGTGAGACATCTAAGTAGATTACCCAATGTTCTATTCACCACCTCTATTTGGCCATCTGTCTGTGGATGGTAAGCTGAGCCAAAAGACAAGTTAGTACGCAATTTCTTCCACAAAGTCTTCCAAAAATGACCCAAAAACTTAACATGTCTATCTGATACAATACTAGATGGCAAACCATGTATTCTGACAACCTCTTTAAAGAAAAGAAAAGCAATATGACTAGCATCATTAGTAGTTTTACAAGGAATAAAGTGAGCCATTTTACTAAATCTATCCACAACTACAAAGATACTGTCATGCCTTGTTTTTGTCCTCGGTAAGCCTACAACAAAATCCATACTGATGCATTCCCATGACCTAGAAGGAATGGGAAGTGGCTGATATAAACTAGCATTAGTACTATGTCCTTTGGCCTTCTGACATATCATGCACTATTCAACATACCTCCAGACATCTCTCTGCATCTTGGGCTAGTAATAAAAACGTTGAACCAACTCTAAGGTCTTGTTGAGACCAAAATGGCCACTCAAACACCCATTGTGTTTCTCTTGAATGAGATTTTCTCTCATGGAACCTTTAGGAACACATAGCTGTCCTCCCCTGAATAACAAACCATTTTGCAATGTATAGTCAGCATACTCACTATGACAATGATTCTCAAAAGAAAGACAAACTTTATAAGCAGCAGCAAAATCATCATCATTAGGATATAAATCTCGAAAGCAATCTATCCCAACACTCTTTACTTGGATCTCTTGGATAGTCAACAATCTCCTACTTAAAGCATCAGCTACTTTGTTACATTGGCCTTTCTTGTGCTTAAGAGTGAAGGTATATGCTTGTAGGTACTCTACCCATTTCACATGTCTATGGTTGAGTTTGTCCTAAGAATTCAAGAAACTGACTGCTTGGTTGTTGGTATACACAACAAATTCTTTAGGAAGCAAGTAATGCCTCCACTTCCTGAGTGCCTGCACCAATGCATATAACTCTAAATCAGAAGATGAATACTTTTTCTTTGCACCATTCAGTTTTTCACTAAAAAAGGCAACTGGTCTGTTATCCTGACTCAAGACTGCACCTACTGCAAGATGACTGGCATCACATTCTATGGTAAAAAGCTTATCAAAGCTAGGAAGGATTAACACTGGCTATGTAGCAACTCTAGTTTTGAGTAACTCAAACCCTTTATTGGCTGCTTCGGTCCATTGAAACTTAACCTTATGACCACCCTTTATTGTATCTAACATGGGTGCACAAATTTCACTGAATCCTCTGATAAACTTTCGGTAAAACTGGGCTAGACCATGAAAACTCCGAACCTCACTGGCTGATTGTGGGGTTGGCCAACTTGTTATGGCTGCAACTTTAGAATGATCCATCTTAAGATCTCCACTGGACACAACAAAAGCAAGATAGACTAGCTCTTGCTGCATGAAATCACATTTCTCAAGATTTATGGTTAACTGCTCATCAGATAATCTTTGTAAAACAATAGCTAAGTGTTTCAAATGCTCCTCTTTAGTCTTACTAAAGATGAGAATATCATCTAAGTAGAATACCACAAACTTGCTGAGAAAATCCTGCAATACTTCATTCATTAACCTCATAAAGGTACTGGGAGCATTAGAGAGTCCAAAAGGCATAACCAACCATTCATAAAGACCTTCATTTGTTTTAAAAGCAGTTTTCCACTCATCACCCTCTTTTATTCTTATCTGATGGTAACCACTCTTTAAGTCTATTTTGGAGAAATACCTTGCACCCCCTAAACAATCCATCAGATCTTCTATCCTGGGAATGGGGAATCTGTATCTTATTGTGATCTTGTTGATAGCTCTGGAATTTGTACACAATCTCCATGTGCCCCCTTTCTTAGGTGCTAACACAGTGGGCACTGCACAAGGACTTATACTCTTTCTGATTAATCCTTGACCCAATAACTCTTGAATCTGTCTAGCTACCTCTTTGTTTTGTTCAGGAGTCATCTTGTATACTACTTTGTTTGGCAAAGAAGCTCCTGGTATAAAGTCAATTTGATGACTAATGGCTCTAGGAGGAGGTAATGTTGCTGGGTGTCCATCACTGATGATGTTCTTAAAACTATCAAGAATTTGTTGCACCTCTTGTGGGATCTCTACTTGTTTTTCTTTCTTATCCTCCTTAGGTTTCACTACAAGTGCATAGCCAATCCCATCTCCCTCTTTCATGGTTTGGATGAACTCTTTTTCCTTGACTAATAGCACTTTAGGTGTCTGTGGTTTGTTGTTCTTTGTCTCTTCACTAAGGGACTGAATTTTGTAGACAATGCCATTCTTTTGAAAGGAATATGTGTTTTTTTCACCATCATGGTGTGCCTTTCTGTCAAATTGCCAAGGTCTACCCAATAGTAGATGGCAAGCATCCATGGGAAGGATGTCACATAGAATCCTATCTTTGTACTCACCTATATTGAAGTCTACCCATGCTTGTTCATTCACTAGGACATGTTGCCCCTTGTTTAACCAGGTTACCTTGTAGGGTTCACTGTGCTTCATTCTAGGTAGGTTCAATTTGCCAACTGCCTCCTCTGAGATGATATTATCTATGGAGCCTGAGTCAATAACAACCTTACATACCTTGCCCAAGATTTTGTACTTTATCCTGAATAAGGCTCTTCTCTGAGACACTTCACAATTATGAGGTTCTTGCATCAATACTCTCCTTATTATTAAACTCTCACCATCTTTGGGTGCTAGGTGCATTGTTGGAGTTCTTGTACTACTCCCTTCCTCCTAAACATAGTTCACTTTTGTTTCACCTCCATGGGAAGAACTAGGCTTTTCAGGACACTTATAAGCAGGATGACCCAATTTCTAGCAGTTGTAGCATTTCATTGTGGAGAAATAAGACCCTCTACCTAGGCCACTAGACCTACCCCTTCCTGGGTTGCTTGATCCCCTTCCCCTAAAATTAGGTTTTCTCTGAGAATCCCCACTTTGCTCAATAAGATTAGATTCCCCCTGGGACCTTTGGTCTATGTGTCTTCCCCCAAAACTACCTCGATGGCCTCGACCATCTCTACCTCTTCCTTTGCCTCTGTTATGCTACTCTTGCTTCTTCCTACTCCTTTCCTCTACCTTGAGTGCAAGTTGATAGCACTTCTAGACTGTTGTAGGGCACAACAAACTTAACTCTTCCTGTATGTTCCATCTCAAACCATTGAGATACCTAGCCACCTTGACATTCTCATCCTCTTGAATCTTTGACCTAAGGCATAACTTCTGAAACTCCTCGGTGTAGGTGCTGACATCTAACTCCTTTTGCCTAAGGTTTTTGCCTTCTCCTATGGAGATGTATTTCATAGTCCTCTGGAATGTAAGCCTCTCTGATCTTGGACAACATTCCCTTCTAGGTTGCTATGGGCCTTTTTCCCTCTTTCTCACGTTCATCCTGAATGAACTTCTACCATGTTAAGGCAGCTCCTCTCAACCTAGACTTAGCCACCTTCACTTTTTGGGCCTCTGTCACACCATCATACTCAAAATGGTTCTCAAGCCCCTCAATCCACTCCATGACCACTTCTGGGTCCATTTTACCACTGAATAGTGGGACTCCTTCTAGTGTTCTCCCACTCATAGCCTTCAAGGCTTTCAAAAAGGGCTCATTCTCTATCATAGGGTCTGGTATAGGGGTCTCATCCTCTATAGCTAATAGCTTACCCTTACCTTCTGTTCCCTCTATCTTATTGCTGGCTTCATCTGCCTTCACTTCTACTTCACCCAACTTCTGCTCTAAGAGAACTAACTTCTCTTTGAGTAACCTATTTTCTTCTTCCTGGTCTTCCACTTTCTTTGCTAATTCTGCATTTGTCACCATGGTTGTCAAACTGCTACTTCATCCCAAGTGTAGCTGAGCTTTGATACCACTATGATAGGGAGTGGCAGTGCAACTGGAATGCTCAAGTGACTTATATGTTCACTAAGTATAGGACCTTACTATTTTCAAGGATTTGTTGCTGTAATCAGAGTGCAAAGGTTCATAGACCATCTCAAACTTCCTCTTGTTTCACCTCCCTAAGTCAAGACCTCTTGTATGCTGAAAGGCTTCAACCCCATAACCACTCTAGTTTGCTAAAACTATGCTCTTGGGGTCTATCCCACAAAAGGTGTCAAATTCATGTGAGGACAACTTTTTTCAACTGGCATTGATGTCTTTTGTGCTTTTCATTCACCATTCGTGTACCCAATTTGACAAAAATTCAATTTTTAGGCCTAAAAAGGCTACAAGCAATTAACCCTCCTTTTGGGGTTTTGTGCTCACCCTGTTCAAGAGATGGACTTCCAGACTGAAAGGTTTATATTTTTGGATACCCTTTTGGGAGTTCTTGAAGATTCATCAAGTTTGGGGGTCCCTAAGTCCTTCTCCATGACTGCACCAAAAATGGGCATAAAAGGAGGGTTTTGGAAGGGTTTGTTGTCAAAAACCACATTTCAAGCTTGGGAACCTCAAAATAATTGAAAGACACCTATTTCTACCTTGCTTTCGGCTAACAAGACCATAACCAAAAAGGTTTAAACCTCACAAAGTGAAGACCAATATTTTCATGATATGCATACAAAGGAAATGCAACATTTGACAATTTTACACTTTTGCCTTCCACAAGCACTTTTTTTTTGCAAAATTCCAATTATAACAGAAGCATATGAACATAAACGACATTAGAGACAAGAAAGAATCCAATTTTCCCTGCACAAAAGGAATTAGGCAAGTACAAATGGTAAATAGTTCACTGTCAAGTAAATGGGACTGCACTTTCCCTCTTTTCACTGTTTTTCCATTTTGGACCTGCACTTTGCAATGTTAAAACACATATTTGAAGGTTTGTTTGTGCTCTATAAGAAATTATCTATCTTCTTCATACATGAATTCCTTCATACCTGCAATTTGAAGAGGAGAAAATCCATTTACAACTTCAACAATATGGAAAAATCAGTCATACTTGACTGTGGCAGCCTGCTGGGCGTTTTACACATTTTTTTTTTTGCCTAAGGAGATCATTGTTTGATCTTGGCTTTTACATTACCCAAGGGCAGGGCTTACTCCTTTCTTGTACTTTTTTACAAGCAAACAAAGTATGGACAGAGGTTTTTACACCAATGAATGGTGGAGAGAAAACTAGGAAAGAAAACAACTACCAAACAGTGACTCACTGTTTTGGCTTACAATTCATGAAACTGAAACATATAACCTTCCTCTTCCAGAATTAGGAAGTCTCTTTGGTTTCTCACAACACTTAGACAACACATATGTTTTTTCACCAAAAGGATGCAAATGCTATGGGAGAGAAAAGCATCATACTTGTGCAAAGACCCTAGCCAAATGGCTTACTTGCCTAGGGCTCCATGACCACAAAACACCTTGTACCTGTACTCTTGAAACCAAAACTCATATTTACATAATGTAAAAATTTACCAACTGGTTGTTGAGAAGCCATGAACACTTTAAGACTCCAAGAAACTAAGTTGGTCAAGTATTCTTGCCTAGATTCCTAGACTGGGCAATGAAACTGTGAAATCAAAATAGTTTTGCTACAACTTCAAAACTTAATCAAATTTAATGCCACCAAAGGTAAAAGTTTAGGAAAACATGTTAGAATCAGAAAATACAAGAATAGTATGGACAAGTACAGCAGGTGTACGGACTGCTGTTCACATGGAGCCAAAAACTAGAGAAAACCAAGTAAAAACTAGTGCAAGTTTGCAAAACTTCTCATAACTTCGAATGATCAACCCTTAAAAAAGTTAAAATAGGAATTTAAATACCTCTCAAAGTTGGTTAACCTCCTATACAGACAGGTACATGTCCAAAGGCACTTAATTTTGACATTTTGATGCCTAAATGACAACTTTTGGTGCCTAGAAAATGCAAGATTGACCTCCAAAACTAACCATCATCTAAAAACACTTCTTATACCTTAAATCCAAACATAAAACATATCTAAAACCTTTCAAAAACAAAAACACACTAAAAACTCACTTTTTACAACATTTTGCCAGGCAACACCAAAACTAGCAATTTTGAGCAAAAGTTGAAAACAGGAAACCAAAACCACACAATGAGTTCAAAACTCATCCAAATAACCTAGAACAACTTCAAAAATCATGCTAAACAACTTTCCAACTTAAAATAACACAAATCAAACCTGAGATGAAAAAGAAGCTGAGAATGAGCTAGGTGCTCCTGCACCACAAAGTCTCTTGCCGGTTCATCCTCCGAGTCATCACTTACTCCTTCCTCATCTGCTATGTATCATAGTTTGTTTTTCTTGAATCTATATTTGTTCTGATTAGGCTTAAATTATTTCTTAACTCTTTCTTCAAATCTTGCATTCCTTCCAGGACATCTAGATGCAAAATGATCAATCTTATTACATGCAAAACATTTAAAAGGTTATTTTCCTTCAAACTTACTTCCTACCGGTCCTTTAGGTACTCTTCTAGAAAAAAAGGCTTCAAGTTGGTCAAATTATTCATCCTCTTTCCTCATATCTTCCAATTATTTTGCATATAGGGCTTTCCAATCACTTTTTCTGGTAGATGATGATGCATGAAAAGCAGGTTTAGACTTTGCAGCTCCAGAGGGTCCAAATTTTTCAAGCTCAAAAGCAGATAATTTCCCAATTAGAATGTCTCTGTTAACTAAAGTGTTTGCCATTGTTCTCAATTCATTAATTGTAGTAGCCTTCATCTTGTAAGCTGGTGGTAGGGCTCTAAAAACTTTAGAAACTATTTCATCTTTACTCAGAGATCCTCCACAACATTGAATTCGCATGAAAATCTCATTTACTCTTTCCATAAATGTAGCAATTCTTTCATTATCTTCCATCTTCAAGTTCTCATATCTTACTTGGTAACCATCAAGTTTAGCAATTTTGACAGTAGGGTCACCTTCATTCAGAGTTTGTAATTTATCCCACATAACCTTTGCAGATGATTTATCAGTCAATCCCATGATTTGTTGATCAATGAGTGTACACAAGAGAGCTTCTCTAGCTTTGCAATCATTTTTTATATTTTTGCCCAAGTCTGCAGGAGCAAGATTGCCAAATGTCAGATCATAAGGTTTATGTCCTTTCTCAGTGATCTCCCAAATATCCTTACCAATAAATCTAAGATGGGTCTCCATTCGGATTTTCCATATCCCATAGTTTGTTCCATCAAGCTCAAGGATTTCTCTTCTGAAAATAGCTGCTAGTGGATTTGAAGTATTAGTTGCCATAGGATCTACCTCAAGTGGTTAAGATTCTGTAAAAGAGGACCAAAGCTCTGATACCAATTGTTAGAATAATCGGTGGACAACTGAGAGGGGGGGGGGTGAATTAGTTGTCAACAGATTATATTAATCAAATCACTTTCTTTCACCAGAGCACATAAACATTAAATACTGAAATAGTAGAAATAGATATTGGTAATCAATAAAACTTAAGAATGAAACAGAGAATTAACACAATGAAACCATACCACATAACACCATGATTTGTACGTAGAAAACTTGACAAAGGGAAAAACCATGGTGGGAAGCCTACCCATAGTCAAATAATAATTTTGCAGAAAGTATGTGATACAATAAGGGGCCTACACATGTAGGAAGACAAACTACCTAGAGCGTACTTCTCATTACAAAGGAGTCTCACTAACTACAAAGAGGTTATAACCATCTCAATATAATTGAACAACAATCTAGAAGAATGAAATGTCAATGATAGCATCTACCATGCCTGATTACAGTCTTGGTTAAGCTCAATACCCAAGGCCTTTGACCTCTTACATAAACCCAATTTGATCACCTACAATTGACCAATCCTCCACATATAATATTTCATTCCATGACCATTACCACCATGATCTACAATGAGATCTTACATCAATTTATACAAGCCTAAACCAATTAGGTCGGCCACCTATAAGATATTACAATAAGATCATTACATACATCCACATTACAATGATATACCGTGTTGGCTTTAGACCAAAATAACATTAACCAATCCATAAATCATCCCAATAACATGTAGAGAACACGTTACATGTTACCGGTCCATAACCTAGACCCAAATAAATTCACCACGCCAAAGCGATGTCTCCAATCAGTCAAGGCACAAAAAGATCTTCTTCTGCATCCTGAATTCCATCTAGAAGCCATACCAACACCACTTATGCATCTTGTCAAAGATTCTCAGTAAAAGCTCTATCAGTAAAACCTTAATCCCTTACCGGTATAGGCTTACTAGAGTGTATGATAACATCTAATCATCAAGTACTAATTGACCCAAACATACTCCAGAAACATCAAACCAAACATATTCCATTGATCCAAACATGTCGGTAGTATCCAACTAATAGTCCCTTTTGTCGGTAACACTAGTTCTTCTACTGGTAACCAAAATCTGTCTATCGGTAACCAATCATAACAGCTAGTGTTGACATCAATGACAAAACATCAATGCAACACACAATCAATTCCTTCATATTGCCAACATCATCTTCATCACAAGAGAAAGTAATTTCACCTTCACTAGAGAAGATATCATCCTTATCTATCATGACAAAGGACTTACTAAAATTTGCAATTGAAACTTGATCTTCACATGCATCGACAAACTTATCAGTGTTTGATATGCACGAAGAATTAGATCCTTCACTATAATCACTACTGAAAGACTAAGACGTCTCTGATTTAGAAACTTCTACCCAATCTTCGGAAAACTCATAAATTTCATCAATGTGTAGATAATAGTTTCCCATACCTTCTGATTCAAATAGAATTTGTGCATGGGGATCATTTGATATCACCATAGTATATTTTGTTTCTCTTTTAGAAAGGAGATTTTGCATGACTTGCTTTACTGGAATTTTAGCTTGAGTCATGTCCATATGTAGCTCACCACTTACATATTTACAAAATTTACATCTTAGCAATATACCATATGAAGCAGGAATGTGAGCAAGAAGAATGGTCATCTTGATTTTCATTTTAGGGAAGGATGCAAATGCAAATTATGCATCCTTAATTTGCCCCACAAGAGGCACTTGCTTATTCTCCATGGAATAATAATGACTAAAAGTCTTGGTCAATGTCAAACCGAGTGCATTAGCTACCTTGAAAGGCATGACATTATCTAATGCTCTGAAATTAATAACACAATTACTTTGTTTGAAACCATTGTGCGTTGGAACGTATGAAGGAATAGTGACAAGGTTATTAGGAAGATTTCTAGGCTCAGACAACACAAGGTTATTTTGGAAATAACTTACAACAAGCTATATATCTCTATCCTTTACAAGCTTGAACAACCTATCAAATTGGTCAAGATTAGGCTATAGGTACTCAACTTCAAACATTTGGATCTTAGTCTTTTTTGCATGATCAGTTATATCTAGTATACACTAGGCATAGAAGGTAAAGGTCTTTCTTTAGATTTAGGATTATTGAAATTGGTCTTTGATACATTTGAAATAATGGGAGGTTGAGTAGGATTACTTACTTGGTTATCACTCATTGTAATTTTAGGTAATCTTCTTGATGCTTTTGGATTACATTGTGTACAAATTTTTTATCATCAATGTTTCAAATCACACTCTGTGATTCATCATCAGGATGAGAAAAAAGTTCAAAGGAGATGAAAGATGATGATAACGGATGGAGCTTCAATCCCTCTTGGCAACCTTTTCTTGATACGTGTTCAAGAATTGTTCTCAAGAAAGGTCTTCGTTGTGCGTTCAAACCTTGTTTGATCTTAAAAAAGTGTATCCCCCCTCTTAAAGACCCTAGGGATATCTATTCAAAGTTAGGGGTTTATAAGGTGGTGTGGTCATGTGGCACCTCGTATATAGGGGAGACGGGTTGTTCTTTTAACACAAGAATTGAGGAGCATGGTGCTGACATCAAGCATGTGGTGCACCCACCAACAACCCTAGGGAACTCACACTAACAACCTAGAAATGGAGTATTTTTTTTTTGTTTAACTAATAAGTTTCCATCTAACCTTATCTAGGCAGTGTGAGTACAAGTTATTTTTTTGTTTAACTAATAAGTTTCCATCTAACCTTATCTAGGCAGTGTGAGTACAAGTTAATACACTTAATTCATCTTAGTTGAATCTTACATTGAATGTCTAATTATGTCTTGACACAAGTGGAAACATGCTTACAAAGTCTCAAATAGTTCCCTAGGGTATATTGACGCCAACACTTACTAACTTTATGATTCTTAATCCATACATTAGATTCACAATCAACAATCCTACAATCTACATGCTTACATGCTACAAGAAAGTTGCTCCTTACATGCTAGGGATGAACTAATACTACCATAAATATAATGTTCCTATATGTCATGCCCAAACTTTTGGGCAAAAATGCAACAACAATTTTTTTTTAAAACAACATAAAAAATACCAAATACTCTACGATAAAGATGGGATAAATAATTTTGTCTAAGCTAAGGGTTATCTCAAGTGTTAAAAGAATGGGTTCTTAAAGTTAATTTAATTAACTTTACAAATATAACGTGTACAAGTTTTAACTTGAATAATCCTACCCCAAGGGGTCATCACAACTTTATTTATTAATTAATTAATTTACCCCAATTAATTCTCCAATTATTAATCAAGGGATATTAACCATTCCAAATAGTATTTAATTTCTTTTGGACTAATTTAAATAATGTTAACACCTATATCATTGTATTTAAAATAATTAATTGAGCAATAATAATAATGTGTTTTGTAATGCCCCGCCAGGAAACCCCGAAGGGATTAAGCTATAACACAAGAATAGAGTGCAATATATATATATTTTTTTTAAAGTTACAACGCATAAGATGCAACAAGATATCAAAGATTCAGATTACAAAGCGGAAGACTTCAACTAACACCTAAAGAGTTTCCCAACGAGATTACTTAAATTTCACAATTCATTTTACTCACACAATTAATCCAATAAGCTAATTATCTTAACAACAAGATAATTCATATTCAGGATAATTTCTTTCAAAAGATGGAAATATAAATCACAACAAGGATTCACCCATTAAGATATATTCAAAATCTTCATTCAATCTTTTCATTTAAAATTTCAAACCATACATCTAATAATCTAATACACTAGGATTACATCATAACATAAGAGGTCTTTCCAAGCATATTAAAATTCCTTAACAACAACTGAGTATAATTCATTACTCTAAGTTACATTCTTTCATATTCCAACTTATTGCATTTCAAAGACGATTGCATACTAGCATCTACGATAATCTCAACTAAAACACTTACGCATTCGATCAACATGGCATTCAATAAAGAACTTGAATATAAGCATTTATAGTTAATTCCATTTATCCACTTAACCATTCTAACATAAGCTAAACATACATGATAAAGCTGAATAAAGGAACATAAGAGAATACATCACATGACACCATAATGATCTCGGAGTTCACCCCTAATGGGCTACATCTCCGGGTCTGCTCAACTGCAAGACCCCCCTGATAAATAATAAAGGTTAAGAATACAAGAGGTTACACCATTACAATCCAGCCATCAAGGCGATACATAAACAATATACAAGCGACCACATCGGTCCATTAATACATAAACGATCCTTGAAGAGAACAGGATCCAGCTGAACATAATCAAAGCTAAAACAAGAGGTCCAGAAGAGCATCCATAAAACTGAGCCATCACCACCCAAGGTCTAACATGAAACCGACACTCACAAGGGCAGAGACAAAAGGACGACTCACAAAGGTACTCCTAACAGGACAAAACGACAACACACTAGCGAACGTAGGGACAAGTGTCATCACACAACCTGGTATGGATACCATGGCAAGTCTTCATAGGTCCCGGCCCCATACACTGGGTCACCCTGGCAACCTAATCTGAGCTTCCGGCCCATCCAAGCCTCATGTGGACCCACACATCCTCTCGCGAAGACAAGGAAGATGGTTTGCCATTTCAGGCCTTCTCACAGCATGTCGAATCTATGATAGCACTCGTCTCATGTGTGAGGCACATTTATCTTAATTTAGAGATTACATTCTAATCTATTTAGGTTATCACTTATTAGACTCACTTTCGACGGGTTACCCAGCAGCCACTTTGGGCGCGGCCCCCAATCGAAAGCCACTTTCCCATACGACACTAGACTAAACTCAGACGAACTCAAAACCAAGGAATAGACATGGTCAGACGAACGGAGTTCAAGAAGAGAGAAACAAACATCTTGTCAAACACGACTCAAGGGTAATCACTTACTGACGGTACTCTAACTAGAGACCCGACCAACAACGGTCAACCACAATCATCATTCGACTCACACACAAGGAGGATAAGATCAAAACGACACTACCACAATACAACAGTCAACTCGGAATCGAGGACTGAAACAAGTACCCCAAGTCAATCCATATGACAGGGTCCTATTAAACAAAGCAAAACATGCCATTTCATAATTAAAGGCGAATACAGAAATTAAACTCGCAAGGCAATAATCAGAAAAGACAATATTTCCCCAAATTGATTTAATCATTAAAATCGATCAAGTTTTCTACATGATCTAAAAACAGGTTACAGTTATCTACCTCATCAAGGGATAAGTTGTTCTTGGTTTTCTAACTCTTAAGGTTCAAAGCATTGAACAGACATATAAAGTCATAACGAGTTTTTAAACCAAATTCATATTAGTAAAACTCAGACAACCATTAATCTATCAATTAAGATATTTAACAACATCAATTAGTAACTACATCGTATTTCAACGATTTCCAAAAAAAAACATATTATTCCACTCGTTTTTAAACAATACTACCTCAATTAGCCAACTTCCCTAATCAGCTAGAAGTAAGATCTAGATTTATAAATCCAAGATCAATCAGAATACAAGCAACAATATTCAATTGCGAAAATCAACAGTTTTAGAACTTAATCAGGAAAGGAGCATAGGTCGAGAAATGGGATTGAATAATTAATTCTCTTATAAACCCATTATAATATTAATCCATATCTAATTAACATTTACCACTATATGCCACCTTAATCCAGATTAAAACTTAATTAAACTTAACATTAAAATTACTCTCATTAAAATGATATACTATCATATGTTTTTTTTTTTTTTTTTTTTTAAATACTAAACAAAATATACATTAAAACAACCATTCTTTTTAAACCATGTTAAAACCACAAAACGCATTAAAAAAAACAAATAAGTGGGGAGGCGAGCTGGGCGGGCCGTGCCCTAACCCTAGCCGCCGTCCACACCGAAACCGCAGGGGAGCCCATGCGGGTGGCGCCGCTGCGGTGCCCGCAGTTCCGCGGTGCCCTGCGGCCACCGTAGTGTGCCGCGGCAAGGTCTAAGCACCAGCGAAGGGGGGGAAAAACAGAGGACGAGCGGGGGCGAGTGGGAGAGCAAGGGCGAGCGGGGGAGAGGGGAGGAGGAGCGGGTGGAGCTCCGCTCCCCGCCTCCAACCCCAATCCAACGTTATTACCAACAACCAACGCCCAGCCCGAAAATACATAAAAACGCCTAGATTCGGTTTTTACACAGCGCTAACCAAAAACAAAACACAGTTCGAAAATGAAAGATTTTCTTCGAACACACAGTTCGGCATTTTTATATTATTTTTTTTTTTTTAAACATAAAACGATAAACAAGAAACCCTTCGAATTAACATTTCGATATGCATAAATTCCGGTTTCCATGAAATTTGTTTTGGTATCCCATTTTTTTGGTGATTAACATTCTCTCCAAACACACAAGAAGGGTTTTCCCAACACCCAACAGCAATGAGGAAATACACATTTCCATTTCAAACAAAAAAACTAAAATTAAGAGTTTGATCCTACCTGATCTCGCGTTCCTGGCAAGATCGGCTGAAGAATCCCAATCTCCAGCTGCCCAAATCCTTCCTTCTCCATCCAAAATTCCTCCAATTTCATCTCCAACATATTTTCCAACCAAAAATCCTCCAAAATGTCCATCCCTCCATTTTTCCCCAAATTTGGGTTATATGGAAGAGTTGACCCAAAAATTTCTATTTTTGGAATTAAAATATCTTTATTTACAAAAATACTCAAAAATTCATTCTTTTCTAAAATAACAACAAATTAACTTGCTATTCAAATCGAAAATCGATTTTCTTATTTAATCAAATTTAACCTTTCGATAATTAATCCCACAGAATACAATTAATCTATTGCGATAAAATACAAGACTTTTCTTTTTCAACAGCATAAATATAATGCATTTAATAATCAAAATCAGACATTTAATCGAATTTACTCCCAATTTAAAACAAGCAAATTCATTAACAACGAAAATCGCATAACGAATTCTCAATCAATTTAATCCATTAATCATCAATGCACAAACGCATATTAATCAAGATAATTACTAAGGACTAATTAATCATTTAACCAAACACACCAGGCACGCAAATCGAGAAGGTCAACCAAACAGACGACTCGCAAACCCAAACAAAAAGGGATTACCGACGATGACTTACGATGCTCACTTGAGCACGACTAAGGTCGACTAGGGTCTTACGACCACCTAATCCAACTCTAAGGATTAAAAAGGTACACTCAAACCTGCACATCCAGGTGAAGACGAACCTCGCACTCATGCGGCGTTGTACCTGAAATCTCCTGCAACCAAAGATCATACATGCATACATATATAAAATCTAATGAAAGCGTTAGCTCAATGTTGATACCACGAACTAGGTACACTAACAGCTTGCATACAACTAGTGAGAAAGCCACATCAATAGCTATGCGTTAAATCAAGCATCTGACTGTAACATCATATTAAGATAAGCTAATCAAGATTAAACTAAGGTTAGAAATAGACTAGGGTAGGGGTACTACATGTTTAAATCTGCCTATTAAATTAACTAAATCAAATATAATAATAACCTAGCCAATAACATCATTTAATTGACGAATTAAATTTCACAACATTAAATATTTAATATTTAATATTTGACATTAAACTACCTCCTTAACATTCAAATAATCAAATATTTAATATTCGACATTTAAAATGCCTCCTTAAATTTAATCATTATTCTATTTAAAATTCCCATTATTAAACTCTTCTAATAAATTTACCCAAATATGAGAATAATATTACTAAGTAAACAATTATTCACAACCCCAACTAAAATCCCTAAATAGTCAACTAACTAAATAATAACTTAAATTAAATGGGTATTCCCATTTAAAATTTTGAAGAAAGCTTCCCCCCCCGGCCTTTATTATTTTATCCCTTTTATTATTATCTCCTTTTCTAACCCTAACTAGGTTTCTATTTTAAAATCTATTAACTCTCTTCTTTTTTCTTTTTTTTTTCATTTTATTTTACCCTAACCCGAAATTGGGTTAGGGTTTTATTTTTCTACACAAATATTTTTCTTTCTTTGTGTGTGTGTACAGGTTGATCATGGCGGCGGCATGGCTAAAGGAGGGCCAAGGGAAGCGGCCATGGTGGATGAGGCACACAGAGGGGCCAAAGGGAGGCGGAGGAGGCGGCGGGTTGTTTATTAGGCAACATGCAGGGTTGAAGAAGGTCGAGGCGGCGGTGGTCGCGGTGCCACCAGTGGGTCACAACATGCACATGGGGTGCGGCCACCTATGTGGGTCGCGACCCACACAATGGCTACAAACCAGTATGTGGCCGCGACCCGCGTGCACCCCAAACGAAACTCGCCCTCCAATTTTTCAATGCAAATTTTTAGAAAAAAAATTAAATTTCTTTATTTTATTATTTTTACAGCAGCTTTAATATATATTAATAATTTATATATATATGTATGTGTATGTGTATGTGTATGTGTATGTGTATGTGTGTGTGTGTGTGTATATACGTATTCAACCAAAGGGATATGTGTATTTCTGGGTATATATTTCAAATAAATGTATATTTTATATATGTTTATATATATATATATATGCATGTATATATATACTCATGCACATATATATTTATTTTGAATTAAATAATCTGATTTGTTTAACCAGAATATAAAATATCACAATATATGATTGCACAGATTTAAATAATCTATCTTTTCAATCAGAATATTAAATGTATGAAATTTTTTGATTTAAATGTATATGAAATCTTTTTTTTTGTTTTGCTTAGATGCATCACATATCTAATTTAATTTTTCTTTCAACAACATATTAGATTGATGCAAAATAATAGGTATTTAGAATATTTAACATACATGCAAACATGTGTGTGTGTGTGTGTGTGTGTGTGTGTGTGTGTGTGTGTGCATTTATATTCCTAAATCTGCACTTTTATTTTCTGTTACACTAACTTAGAAACATGTATGACAAATAACAGAAATAATTTATTTAATAGCTGCACTAATTCTTTCACATTTCTTTTTGATAAATAAAACAACAAGATGGAAATTTAAAGGAGATTTAAACTAACATTTAAAAGTATTTTTCCTACATTTCCTTTAAAACTATAGACAGAAATAACTTTTCATTTTTATTTATAACTGCATTTCTAACACTTATTTTTTTGCAGAATGATAAAATAACAAAACTAAACAACTTAAATATTCATTTATTTTTCTTTTCCATTTCCAATATGCATACATTTTATTAGCTAATAAGATAGAAAACAAATTTCTTTCCAACCTTTTCAAGCAATATATAGTATAAAGAAATAACTCAAATGCCTTTCTTTTCTCTTTATTTCTTGAATGAACTAGTCAAAATAAATATATTTGTTACTTCATTATTTCCTTTACACAAATAGGAAGATTACAAACTCAAGCCTCTTCATTTCTACCAAATGAGGGCTTGTCAAAAATTATTCTTTTTTGAAACTAAATACAATAAAATAGGAACTTGCAAGTAGACTCCACTCCAATCTTTATTCCAAAGCAAACCTGCAATAACATATGTAGGTTGTGACCATGGAGGCTCACCTCCCAAATTAGGCTTACATGAAGCCACCCCCGAGCTAGGAGAACCAAGGCTAAACATGATACAACCAATGAAAACATAACACAAGAAGACTCACAACCATAGAACTCTCATCCCAAGGATAAACAAATTCACCAAGTGACTATTTCTTTGTGGGATGAAGGTGGACCAAGTACCAAGAGGAGAACACAATACCTTTAAAAGGCTACCATAATAGAGTCACCACAAGTCACATACTTATCCCAACAAATATCCTTATGTCCCCCATGGCATACAAGCCCAAATCTCCCCTTATGACCCCATTGCATAAACATAAAAACAACAATGCAACAAGGGTCCCATAACCCTTGTGAATCACTCTCTTCCAATAAGAGAGTCTCTACACTCTTAGGTTGCCAAGCAGCCCTTCACCCCAAGGCTACTCTACCCTCCCAAGGGTGAGTATGGCCTTGAAACACCCAAAACATATAACATGAAACATGCAAAACAAAATACACAAGGAAGAACTCAAAACAATCTTCCCAAGCCAACAAAGAACACAACCATAGAAAAGCACAAACAATCTTTTCACATTAACAATACAAACATATATAAGAGAGTATTTCAACCAACCTTAAAACCTGCAAATGGAAATGAGGAGAAGTTGTAGGAGAGCTGCCCAATCCACAATGCTTTCCCTTCTCAAGACTTAGGAAAATTCCAACTCCAAAACTAAAACTTCTCAAGAATTCTATGTCTCCAAAAAATGGAGAGTGGGTGATCAAAATTCTCCCTCTCAAACCATTCCCTAAGAAGACTCTCCTCACTCTTTCCAATCCTCTTGGAAAGGGTGAGAGATTTCATAGGTTTCTCTTTCCAACACCTTACAAGCTCTCTAAACAAGGCAACCCAAAAAGGTAAAAGAAAATGGGGAAGAGCAAATATTATTCAATTGGAAGGTTGTCTAACCTAGGTGAAATCCTCAAAAGTTAAAATTCGGCCATCTTGAAAAACTCAACTTTTGAGGTGACTAGACAGTCACTAGAGAGTGGACACATGGCTAAAATTGGCCTTTACCCATAGGTATAACATATGGACCTTTAAAAATTCCCCTAACCTAACCTTAGGAGTTAGTTTAACCCTATAGAAACTCACCCAGAGTTTACCTACGGGTCAACCTTGAGTTGACTTTTCAAATGGCTCCCTATCTAAGACTTTCTTGGGACCATACTAGGATATTTTGAAAAATGCATTGGTAAAACAAATTCCCTCCAAGGGACATGTCACTGCCAACTCACTTCACAACACATGTGTCAAGTGACACCACAAATTTACACAATACTTAAATACAAATGGCAATGTCCCTTTTTTGGAATTAATAAATTTAACAAATTCAATTTAAACACACATTCAAGCATAAACATTTAAAAATAAAACACATCACACACAAGGTGTTGTTTCTTCAAATAGACAACCCTTGGCTTCACAAACGCACATAGGTTTAGCTTGATTCTCTGAATAGTTTCCATGATCACATGGATTGGTTTTCCTGCACATCTCACTTTGCACATTAGTAATCCCAATAATCACATATAGTATTATCATATGAAAAGAATACAATTCAGAAATTTGCATTCAATTTCAATTATAATAATCAAGTTTCCAATTATTCAATAAAATCCACATAAAATAATCTACTCAATGGCATCATCATAATCATCACAAAATTTAATCATTTATAAAGCATGCATACATAATTTATAGCATCAAAATAAAGTACTGCAAATCAGAGATAAATGACATACACCATATCAATATCATCCAATCACTGGATCATATAGAATCTATGTCCATAATGAATCAAAATAAAGTATCAATAATAGGTCCAAAACATGAGAAATGATTGCAATGTTATGACGGCTCGGGGTAGGGCCTCACACTATATCTACCCTCAACAAGATGTAACACTAAATGACATGCAACCTCAAGTTACTATGATGAAAGCTATACTATTGTTGCCCATACACACAATGCATACTAAATCCACTTATACTCTGTAATGATTATAGTACCAACCATGCATCAATTGTTTGTTACACCCATGATACTAATGATCTCTTAATCAAGTGTGGTCTATACATTTCAGAATTCTACAACTAACTACATTGCATTCACATATACATGAAAGTACACCATTACATATTTCTACATTGCAGCATAGATCTAGCTACATATACAAGTGTTCATTACACTTCAAGATAATAATACATAAATATTTAACATGCTGCCCAAATCTATTTCAATAATGAATACATACATACAACTTGTTGAATACAATACAACATATGGCAATTTAGAACATAAGTGTTGGGTCTTTACACATACTTAATATGGTGATCTAATAATGAAACATCCAAAATTCTTTACTTTCACATAGGTACAATGCTGCCCAAAACATGGCATGACAATTTCCAACTAATGATAATATGAACCTACATGCTACTATTACATAATCATATATATACACGAGGCTTACTCAGCCTTACAAATGGTTCCTACACTATTACAAATTATTACAGCTCATATGACAAGAAATTTAGTACCTAAATCTATTCCAAAGAATTCCATAGCCATCACGAAGAAGCTCCAAATCCACACACAAGAAGAACAACAATAGGAAGGGAAAAAAACCTCAATGGAAAAAATATCCAACCACCCAACCAATGTGTAACCTATAAGGAACCACCCCTCGAGCTAGGAGATGTCTCTAGGTCCCAACACACACACTAAGCCTAGGCGGATGCTTCTACCAAAGAGACCAACACAAAGAAAGACTTCCATACACATGGACTAACACCGTTGCAATAACAACAAGAAAATTCTCAGAGATCGACCAAACATCAAGGCATAAGTGCAAATATAAAAACACAAGGGAAATCATGTACAAGGGAGTGTCATCACATGTCATACTGAAAAGAAGGCTCTAGCCTAAGGGCATGCAAAGTCATCTCAACCTAGATGAGAGACCAAGGGAGATTGGCTTACCATCTCCATGGTCTTCTCATTATTAACCCAAAACATCCTCCCTCAGACTGAGTCATGAGGCACCATCATTTATTATCTTTTTACTTATCTAACTACCCAAGCCCATTCATTAATTAGTTGCCACTTAACTTGTCAAGGTAAACTCCCTTATGCCCAAGAGGTCTAGACTTCATGCATCCTTATAAGGAACCTCATGATATTAGACAACTCAGATAACCAGAGGACAACTAAGAGAGGGGGGTTGAATCAATTGTCACCGGATTACAATACTTTAAGCATTCAAAACCTTATTACCGAAACACATAAACTCAATAGCGAAATGCATAAACCAAATACCATAATAACTGATATAGAAATTAAGCATAAGAATAAATCATAGAACAATTACAATTCATCCAAAACACATGACACCAAGATTTGTATGTGGAAAACCCGGTAAAGGGAAAAACCATGGTGGGAAGCCTACCCACAATCAAATAATACTTATGCAGTAAGTATGTGATTACAATATGAGGGGCCTACACATGCAGGAAGGTGAACAACCTAGAGCGTACTTCTCATCACAAAAAGGACCCTTATTGACTACAAGATAAATCCAGACTACAATTCGGAAAGAATATTGAACTGCAAAGATAACATCTCCTATGCTGGAGTACAGTTTCGGTTAAGCTCAATACCGGAGGCCTTAAACCTCTCTTACCAACCCAATTAGATCACCTATGATCAACCAAATCTTTTGCATATGATTATAAAATTATTTGCACACAGATAGTCTCATAACCTTGACCTACTATCTACAAAGAGATCTTACATCATATTTATACCAACCCAAGAACTAAACAATTAAGTTGACAACCTAAGAGATAATACAATGAATTAATAACATAAGCATCAAATCGAATGATCAACCAAATCGGCTTAGGCCAAAAACAATGTAAACCAATTATTAAATCCCATCGGTAATGCATCAAGAACATCCTCCAACACGTTACATAAACCGGTCCATAACCCAGATAACACCAGACCCAAAATAGGTTGTCATAAACCAAATCCAATACCACCGATCAATGGGAACACGAACAAGATAACCTGTTGGGGCTTCAAATTTCCAAATAATTTCAAGAACCCTACTATTAAAAATGGTGGTCACTTCATGGAAATGACACATAATGGATGATTAATGATTTTAACAACTAGAGTAAAGGAGAATATGAATAAATTAATTCCAATGGACCCCATGAAAGACTAGTGTTTTTGATCAGTAGGAAAGATGATATGAACAAAGAATTTCAATGAATGAAACATGAAAATATAAGAAATACCCATTTCATAAAATCAAGTTTCCAAGCTCTAGTAAATATATTAGATCTATACAATGTGGTTTTGGTTGTAGACCATACAGAAGACCGTAAGAAGGCTGAAAAGCCTGTTATTTCGACCTACATGAAAGAAGATGTCAACTTTGAATGAAAATGTATGCAAATGTGAAATCTGATGAAGAACTATTTTACAAGTGGATGTTTCCTACTACCAAAAAAAATTTCAGATTCTTATCTAAATTTTAAGGCTGCCAACCAAACAAAAACCTGAAAGATAGCTTAAAGAAAGGTTATTGACTAACTAGTTTGCATATTAATTTGAAAGGGTTTTGTTAATTTTAATGTAAAATGGTGACTTTTCACCCCAAAATGGGTATGGTTCCCATTCAACCACATATATAAGTGGTTAAAAAATGTAGATAAGGGGGAGAGAGAAGAAATACTATAGCCTCTGGCAAACTATTGTACTATTTTGAAACTCTAATAGAATCAGTTGTTTTCTCTGCATATGTGTTGTGGATCATCTTATCTTCTATAGGCAGTTTTTTGTGATATTATCTAAAGTAGATAAGGTTATTTGTATTCTTACAGTAAAGTTTATGTTTCTATGTTATAAATTTGGATTAAAATGATCTACTGGTGGATTGTAATTGTTCCTTGTAGTTCTTCCTTGAATGGTCCCTTAAGGTTAGGGTTAAATTCATTTAGGCAGTTTATGATATAAGCATTTAGCAGATCTCATAAGAAATAGTAACTGACAGATTTACCGAAGGGGGTAGGTTTAAAAATTGTCTCACAAATCATACATTAAGTCCTAGGGAAATATAAGACTCTGTAGCCCAAATAACAGGAAAGACACTGGTCATTCATAAACACCAACTTTTTACCATATCAATTACCTTTACTTCAAAGCAATAGGAATAGTTGAGTAGGATGTATATAGAATCAATTAGCAATAATGTATACATATAAATTTAAAGTAAAAATATCTAATAGCTTTCACAACAACAATTTTTGAACTCATCTAAAAGCCACCTATCCTAGGAACCTATGTCATTCTGAGATAGGGAAGAACTTAGATCAAGATACTCAATTTGCTATAAAAAGCATTAGTCATCGAAAGCCACTAGTGAATAAGTATACCCGCCTAGGTCTTGTAGAGCCTAAAGTGAGAGAGTTAGTAACCAAATAGGTTCACTCTATAAGTTGGCCAAGTCAAATTGGAAGGTTTGATCATAGGAGTTGGCATTTCCTTAGAATCCATCCAATCTATTGATTTGAGATCCAACAGATTGGCGACTCTACAGCGGAGAGAACTCAGAAGAAAGAAATAACTTATGTCCTCTATGGAAGAGGTGATGAATCTATAAAAAGGAAAATTAAATGAAAAAGATCAGTAGCATTCAATATGTTTCAATATCCATATTTTTATTGAGAAGCATCTTCAAAAAAATATGCACAGTGGCAACCTCAGCCACAAAGAGGTAGGAATATTCCAAGAAGTTTTAAACCATTGGATCTCGGTAACATCCCTAAGTATGCATATGCATTTCCCTCTGAGTTGAAGATCTATATGTTGAGGTTCCATGGAGATGAAAGGGAATCACCAATTGGGCATCTAAAATCATTTTATTGGTTTATTGAGACCTTCAAAATCTACTCAGAAGAAATGATCATGAAATGGTTTGTGCTAACATTGGGGGATGTTGCGGAGCAGTCATTCAGCTTGTTACCCCCACAAAGTATCTCATCATGGGAAGAACTTGAGTGGTGGTTCATGGAAGAATTCTATGGTGTAATCGAGTGCCAACACTTCAGCCACTAGCCCTTCAATTGGTTCTCCATACCAAGGTCAGATTCAATTGGATTATGATTGTGGCAATGCAATCTACAACATAAGAAGAAAGGAAGGTGAATCTATAGAAAAATTGATTGACAGAATAATGGTGACTTATTTCCAAATGCCTGATAATATACAACTTAATTCATCTATATTGGAGGAATTGATCGTGAGAGAATGTGGGCCTGACAGTTTGGAATCAACATGTTCAATTTTTAAAGAATTGAATAAAAAACTACATGTTATGTATGAGAAGAGCAACATCAAAACAAGAGGTGAACATGAAGATGACTGTACAAAAGAACTACTTGTCCCTTTTGAAGGCCCATCTGATGAAGAAGCAATGGATGATATTTTTTACTATGATTCAGAACTTGAGGAGATTATTGCTGATGGTGATGATACAAAATTATCTCCATGTGAAGAAATATACTTGTCCCATAGGGAACAAATGGTTGATTCATCCATACCTGAAAACCATGAGGATATTTTGATAGGAACAAAAACTTGTATTAGTAACAAAGAGGAAGAAGAATGTTTGCTCAATAGTGAGCAGATTTCATATCTTTTGGATAGAGAGTATCAGAGAAGTGCAACGAAGACGGAAGAGGTGCATCATGGACAACAAAAAAAAGGTACATGTGCACCTATAAACAGGCTCAATTTTTTTTCAGATCAATGGTGTGATGACATGACAAAAGAAGGTTGCAGTTCGGAAAAGGCTTCACATGATGAGTTCCCCTACAAAGAGAACATATATGATGGCATACAGGTTAAAGGGACTTATAGATGTGAAGATAATTTAAATTTTTTTACAAATCCTCTCTATGATGATACAAATAGCGATGATGAGATGATATAATGCCATAGTGTACCTGATAGAGACTTCTATATATTCCCAAATCCACTATATGAAGTGTTGGGTCTCAAATCAACAGATTGGATAGGTTTTAAGGAAATGCCAACTCCTATGATCAAACCCTCCAATTGACTTGGCCAACATGTAGAGTGAACCTGTTTGGTTGTTAACTCTCTCGCTTCAGGCTCTGCAGGACCTAGGCGGGTATACCTATTCACCAGTTGTTTTTTAATGACCGGTGCTTTTTATAGCAGATTGAGTATCCTGATCTGGTTTCCTCCTATCTCAGAATGGCATAAGTTCCTAGGATGGAGATATAGCAGATGAGTTCAAGATTGTTGTTGTAGAATCTATTCGATCTATGTTTCTTACTTAGTTACTCCTGTTGCTTTAAAATAACATATGATGAGTATGGTGATAAGTGTAATCTGTAGATAGCCAGTGCCTTCTTCGCTGTTTGGGCTACAGAGTCATTATATTTTCTTTAGGACTTACTGTGCGGACCTGTGAGACAGTTTTTTAACCCACCCCTTTATGGACCTGTCGGTTATTATTTCTTTTGAGATCAATTGAATGCTTATATCATAAGTTGCTTGAATGAATTTAACCCTACCTTTAAGGGACCATTCAAGTAAGTACTGCGAAGAACAATTATAATTCGCAAGCAGAACTTTTATTTCAACCTTATAACATACAACATAAATTTCATTCCAAGAATATGAATAACCTTATCTCTTTAGATAATATCACAAGCAATTGCCAAAACAAAATGAAATAATCCACAACACATATGCAAAGAAAAACAACTGATCATAGCATGTATTCCATCAAAATTTGTATAACAGAAAACTTACAGGTTGGCATACATTGCTATCTTGTTCCTATGTCTATTGTTACCATATTACAAAAACCTCTCTCACATATATATGAGAGCAAAAGTCATTTATGAAAAGACGTGTCTTTTCAAAATACTAATTGTTAATTTGAATATTCCTAACAAACTTAAGTAAAAAGAGATTAAGAATTCCTAAATGATGAATATAATCATCTTCTTTGAAAGTCTTGATCTTAACACTCTGTTTCTTCAATTCTTCTCCTTGTGAAAGGTATTCAAAGATCATCTGGTTGACGGTAGGGGCCATGTCTTTGCTTCAGTCCAATCTTGACAGAGCCCAATCCTTAATGTTTACAAGCTCATTCCGCAAATCTTCCATAGACATTACTCCTCCTTCTTTATAGAACGAGGGCATTCCAATAGGGCTCCCATCATCCAATTCTTTAAGATCTCGCTTTAGCATATCTTCGAATTTAACATGATCTTCTATATATGAAGTCCCTTGAGCCTTCTCCTCTGGCGTCATCACATCAACACGGCTTATTACCTCATGCAATCGTGCTTTTAACCTTTTATGCTCTCTTAATGCTTTTATGGTTCCAGTGTACACCCTCCAGTAATGTTCGACATGTATAAGCATGGTGTTGAATCGGTGTTCAATGATGTCGTTAACCAGTTTATCCATCTTTTGCTGGATATTATTTACCTGTTTGGTAGCCTTATCTGCTTGATACTTCCAATATAGAGCATCAGAAACATCATCCAAGCTCTGTCTTGTGGGATATGAGGCATAGTCATTCAAGGGAGTCCCTGTCTCTCCAGTAATGTTCGACATGTATAAGCATGGTGTTGAATCGGTGTTCAATGATGTCGTTAACTAGTTTATCCATCTTTTGCTGGATATTATTTACCTATTTGGTAGCCTTATCTGCTTGATACTTCCAATATAGAGCATCAGAAACATCATCCAAGCTCTGTCTTGTGGGATATGAGGCATAGTCATTCAAGGGAGTCCCTGTCTCAAGTTGTAATATTTTCGTTTGTAACTTTTGGTTCTCCTCTTTAGACTTTTCATACAAGCCCTTATAGGTAATATTTTCCCTGACCAAAAACTCTGTCTGATCCATATTTAATTTGGCTACATCCAGGTTCAACTTTGCAGTGACCCTAGGGTCAGTCTTTCCAACTTGATGAATCATGAGGTGTCCAAAGGTTTCTTCGATATCCACAATAATTGGCCTTTTTACCTTTGGATATAATGCCCATTGCAGGAGAGCCTTTTGATCAGGATCAAACCCGGAGCCTAGGAACAATTTATCTACCTCTTGAGGCAACACTTGTTGATTCAAGTCCTGTTTCTTCAAGAATCCGTCAAACAAAAGTGCTGAATTTATGTCCCAACCAGAAAAGATGATAACACCAGCCTCTTTTAATATTTTCCTCCCTTTCTCAGGGGTCATATCTTTCATGAGGGTATCGATTTCATCCTGTAGTCTCTTCATCTGTTCCTCTTCTGGTCTTCCAGCCATGCTTCGTTTCACATGGGCCCCTTTATACTGGTACAAGAATGAAAGGAATTCCCTCGAAGAGGCGAATCCGTCATCAGCAACAAAGTCCTCATGCTCTATCATCCTTATGTCAACTACATCTTTAATGTTGAATTCACCAGTGTCCACATAAGTGGCATAATCAAATGACCTAGGGTCTTTCGATTGTAAATCAACACACAGAACCATAACCCCAATATCCATGAGAGGATGAGCCTCTAAGCCTAATACTTGGGCTGCAGCATAATATGTATACTTAAAATACAGATGGAATTGGTTGACATCAAATGGCACCTTGTCATTTTTGCTGAATGGAACAAAGCACCCGCCCACTTTTGGCTGGTGAATGGGTAATCTCCATGTCCTGTAGATGTTTTCCAAGATAAAGAATTCTCGCAACAGTTTCTCCATATCAATTTTCTCTTCTACTTCCCAGTCTAGATCAAATACCATATCAATAGTCTGTTTGTTAATCACCACCAAGGGATTCCCTCGGTAGTCGCATATGGTTTTGGTTCTCAGATCATAGCAATCCACCAGAGCTTTCATTAATTCAATATCCACAAATACATTCGAGACTACCAATTTCCCTAAGTTTTTCTTCCATAGGTTACTTATGGGCTCAGGAGCATCCCTCCTCTTGTAACTAAACAATAATAACTCATGTCCTCTGATTTCTGTCCATATGTCTCCCAGACGTTCAAATCTATCCTCCAATCCTTCTTCTTCACTCTTGATCATTTTAGACCTCACACTGGATGTCGGGCACTGGTCCAGCAAATCCTGAGTCAAAGCTCTACCTTCCTTTTTCTGTCTTTTGGGCTTCTCTTCAAGGTTTAATTCTTTCCCTTTTCTACTCTTTTTAGAAGAAGAAGAAGGTTCCATAATTTCAGCAAATATGAGAAATCACACTTACTTGGAGAATTGTCTAACTCTTCTGATTGTCGTTCATGAGTTTCAGCAAATTCCTTGCGACTTTCAGTCTCTTGGCATCAATCTGGTTCTTATGAAGATTCGATCAGCTCAGCTGTAATTGCATGGGCAACTTGTGCATAGTTAATGTCTCTACATCTATAATGGCTATTCAAATGTTTAAACTTAATTGCAGATGTGACATTCCTCACTTGGGCTTTTAACTCTTTCGCAGGAAGTACTACTCAACTGAAATGATCGTAAATCGAGTTTTCGATGAAACCCTTGTCTTCGACCGAATACTTTGATCTTTCATCGAAAGCTCACTTTCCTTGATATCACGTCATCGGCGAATAGCCCATGTCGAAAAACCATTTTCAAGTCTCATCGAAATCATATTTTCCTTGATGAACTTTCTTTCGATAAGTCATTCGCAAGTTTCATCGAAATCATATTTCGATGAGTTTTGTTCTTCGGTGAAAGTTCATGCAAGCTCTTCGAAAGTCTTTTTTCTTCGATATCCCCTTTATCGATAAAACCCCTCTGTTTTTGTTCGATATAATGTTATCGATGAGATTCGCATTTCGATGAATGCTTTTTGAACTTCTTCGGTAGTTGTATCTCCTCGAAATCACTTTTTGCTTTTTGCTTTTTGCTTTCCACTTTTTGATGAAACTGGAGTATCGATGAGCGGCTTCCTTCATTTATCAAAAGTGATATTCCACCGAAGACATCTTTACGTAGTGCTTTACACGTCATGCTCTATTTCGATGAAGGCATTCTTTTGGTGAAATTCCTTTTGAGATGCTCGATATGATATTTTGGCCGATATCTTTTAGTTTTCACGCCTTTGGGAAGATTTTTTATTTATTTCAAATATAGTGTTCAACAACGGCTCTGACTGAGGATGGAGGCATACTGTGTATGTCTTCAAGAATTCAGAATCTCTGGTTAATGAGGATACATTTTGACAAGTCATGGTATTTACAATGGAAATGGATCCTAATCTACTGTACATGTAACAGAACACATCAAGAAAAGAAATTTTTCAAGAACTGTCCATGTACTGGCAATTCTTGGACTTCCCCTGTTGTATTTTGGAGCAAGTAGGAGTCTTCTCCTTTTTTATCCATAATCACATATGGTCCGATCCATAAAGCCTCAAATTTGCCATGTTTGCCTTTGTCTTGACTCCTGGCATTCCACATTAAGACCCAATCACCCACACAAAATTTTCTATCCGTTGTCCTCCTGTCATACAACCTCTTCATCTGATTTTGAATCTTTATATTCTATTTCTGAGCCTCTATTCTGACTTCATCAAGTTCTGCTAACTGCATCATCCTCTCTTGTGAGGGGTCTTCAACATCTATCCCTTCTTGAGTCACGAACCTATGTACAGGCAGGAGATTGTCCAAAGGCAATCTGGCTCTTTTGCCATAAACCAACTCAAATGGAGACTTTCTCGTAGATTTCTTCATTGTTATTCTATCTGCCCATAATGCAAGACTCAACTTTGAATCCCATGCCTTCTTGTTGTGTCCTAACATCCTTTTAATGATCTTTAGGATGTTCTTGTTGCTTGATTCAGCTTGCCCATTTCCTTGGGGGTGGTAAGGAGAAGAATGAGATATTTGAATGCCATACTCTTCACAAAAAGTGTTGAATTCCTTAGATCTAAAGGACATGCCATTGTCTGAGATGATATTTGCAGGAACACCGAATCTGGTCATAATGTTCTGCATTATGAATTTTATTACTACTTTACTAGTAGCTTGTCTAGTGGGTATTGCCTCTACCCACTTGGTAAAATAGTTTGTAGCAACCAATATCCATCTGTGTCCTCCATTGGATCTTTCAAATATTTCTCCTATGAAATCTATTCCCCATTGTTGAAATGGTTCCTCAGCTAGCATTGGTCTTAATGGAAGTGACCCTTGATATTTCATTTTGCCTGAAAATTTCTGACAAGCCTCACACTTTCTAACATATCTATAAGAGTCATTGAAAATGCATGGCCAAAAGTATCCAGCTCTCAATATCTTATGTGTAGTAGTCTTAGCCGAAAAATGACCACCACAAACCCCATCATGCATCTCTTGGAGAACCTTCTCTGCTTGGCAGTTATCTAGGCACAATAATAATATCCCATCTCTGTTTTTCCAATACAAATCCCCATTGACAATCACATATCTCGCAGATTTCAACTTTAAAGTTCTTCTCTGATTATCAGTTATACCATCCGGGCATTTCAAGTGCTTAAGGTAGTATATGATGTCAGTGTACCATGCTGTATTCTCAATGTTGAAGTTGGCTTCTTCTAATCCCACTTGGTTTACACAAGACTCCTCAATTTCAGTCCCTGTCATGAGTTTGGCCAACCCTTGTCCTTTGATAACTTGTGAAATTTTGAGTTCAATGTTGAACTCTTGTATTTGGTTGATCCATTTACATCTTTTGCCTGTGACCTCAGTTTGTCTGAAGATATCTTTCACTGCTGCATTAGGAACATATACTATAACTTCAGCCCCCACCAAGTATGGTCGAAATTGTTTTACTGATCTGACCAAGGCATAAGCTTGCTTCTCATTCAACTCATATTTTATTTCCGAAGGGCTTAAAGACTTGCTAAAATATGCAATGGGTTGCTCATACCCTTCTGGATTCTTCTGCAACAATACTGCTGCTATTGTATGACAAGAAGCGAATGAGAATATTATAAAAGGCTTGCTAAAATCTGGAGAGATCAGTACTGGTGCTTCAGAAATTGCTCTTTTGATCGCTACAAAGGAATCAACTGCTTCCTCAGTCCAATCAATTTGGACTCCCTTTTTTAACATCTTTACTATAGGTTTTATTATGTCTGCAAAATTTAGAATAAACCTTCTTACAAAATTTATTTGTCCCAAGAATGATTGAATGGCCTTGATAGTTTGAGGAATGGGAACCTCATTGATAGCTGCCACCCTTTCAGGGTCAATTCTTACCCCCTCCTTGGATACTATGTGTCCAAGTAACTTTCCTTCTTCGACACCAAAATGGCATTTTTTAGGATTCAAGGAAATCCCATACTCTAAGGCTTTCTTGAATATCTTCTCAAGGTGCTCACAATGATCATCAGCCCTTTTTGAGTATGCAGTTAAATCATCTTGGTATACTACCATGATTACATCAATCAGCTTTGCAAAAGCCACATCCATTGCTCTCTGAAATGTGGCACCAACATTAGTCAATCCAAATGGCATTCGTGCATATACATAAGTGCCCCATGGAGTTGTAAAGGCTGTTTTATACTTTTCAATTTCTTTAACTTTCACCTGATTGTAACCTGAAAACCCATCCATCATAGATAACAACTCACACCCTGTCACTTTCTGCAGCATGTTGTCCATATTTGGCAATGGGTAATTGTCCTTTAGAGATGATATGTTTAAGTTTCTAAAGTCCACACACAATCTAATATCCCCATTCTTCTTTCTGACCGGTACTAAGTTAGAGACCCATGTGGAATATCTGCAGGGTTCAATAATTCCTGCATCTTTCATTTTTATGATCTCTTCCCTCATTTTTGGTAACAATGTTGGATTAATAGGTCTCTGCTTTTGTCTGAATGGTTTAGCTTCTGGCTTAAGCGGTATCTCATGCTGAAAAAGATCTTCTCTATAGGCTTTGAGATCTTCATAAGACCATGCAAACACGTGTTTATATCTTCTTAGTAATGTCATCAGTTGTTGCCTCATGGCAGGAGTTAGCCTTCTCCCAATGAAAACATTTCTAGGAGTTTCTTCACTTCCTAAATTGACTTGTTCCACATCACTTTCTTTAACAGCTGATCCTTTAGTCTCAATTACATCCTGAGCATTGAAAGTCCTTTCCAATGCTACTAAGCCTCTTGGTAATTTATTTGATTTCAATTGTATGATTTCATGTCCAAACAAGGTTTCCTTACCTTCAGTCTTTTCCACGAAGTCACTGAAATTTATTGCCTGAGTCTGATAGTGATCAACACACTATAAGAATTTTAGTAGGTCCGTATCATCATGAAACACTTGCCAATTATATAGGTTGTCAGGAACTGATGGTCTTACTTTCATCTCCACTTCAGATATCCCAGTTAATGTTATGTCATTATCCTTCAATGCAATACTGGCTAAAAAGTCTTCCATGATGTTCTTTGACCTGTCGATCCAGTTTATTTGAAAAGCATCAAAAAGTTCTATAGTATCCCAAACAGTATTTCTATACTGTTTCAGTCTTAAGTGCTTTGAAGAATACTTCTCCTTTACTTGTGAGACTATTAACTCTGAGTCACCAAACACACTGAGTAATTTAATTCCATGTTTAACTGCTATATTAAGACCAGTGAGTAAGGCTTCATATTCCGCAATGTTATTTGTGCATTCAAATAGCAATTTGAAAGAATATTTGTAAGTTTCCCCTGTGGGTGAGATAAATAGGATTCCAGCCCCACTCCCTTCCTTGCTACAAGACCCATCAAAGAACATTTTCCATACTTGATCATTCTTCCCAACTAGACCTGATTCAATGGGGATCCATTCATCAACCTTAGGTTTTGTCAGCTGTACTTGGAAATTGTCCATATCAATTTGCAAGAAACATATTTCATTTGCTGACTCTTCCATGTCTTCTTTGATATATGTGGACCGGGGTTCCCTATCAATTTTTACCTCTTGCCCATTTATTGGAATCGTAGCATATGATAAATCTAACTACACATACCCTCCAATCATGTTTGACCATTGCCTAGATAGCAACATCCCATAGTTTGGAGGGACATCCACCACTGTAATATCTATCTTGTACGATGCTTCGGGACAGGCTGCCAATTTGAATTCTACATCCTTCATGATGCCAACCACCGGGACTGACCTGTTGTCCATGGCATAACATTTCCCAAAGGTAGTATCAACTTCCAATCCAAGCTCTTTCATCACTCCAACAGGCATAACATTTATGGTTGTTCCTGAGTCAATCATACAATTCTTTACTTTTTTATTGTTTACCACCAAGGTGAGATAAAATGGGTCTACTTGTGTTGGGTTTTTGGTTATGGTAGACCCTAGATATATAACTGGGGCCATTTGTTCACTATTATTACCTTTTGGAACCTCTTCTTTCTATTCGTTCACTTTTTCCTTCTGGACACCTGAAATTATCTCAAGAGTCTTTTCTCTGTATTCAGGGAACTTCATTATTTCCATTAGGGGAATAGAAACTTTTAATTGCGTTAATGCATTTGAAATATCAAATGAAGTGGAATGTTGTGCCAAAGGAAATTTTGTTATATCTTCCTTTTGAACATCAGGACCCCTTGTATTATTCTTTGGTACATCTTCCTTAGCTGCTTTATTTGTTTGCTTGGGTGTTTCATCATTTTCTTTTATAGAAAGACTAGTGAGTTTGCTTTGCTTTGGATTCACCACCCTATTCCTCAAATCATAAGTTCTTTTTGCTTGTGCAATGGCATAAGCCGTAATTCTTCTCTTTTCTTCTTCAGTGGGGATTCTGAGCTTAACACTTTCATTTATGTTGGTGGTTATGGGTAACACAGAGCATTGATCAATGTTCATGGAATGTGATCCTCCTTCTTCTGCAAAGGATATCATGTTAACAGTTGGGTCACCCATATGTTCTTCATAACCATTCTCTTCCTCCTGCAATCCTTTTGCTACAACGCACAAAGAGGGAGCATGTGGCATATTGCAAGCATAACACCACATGTCATCATCTTGAGTATAGTTTACTGTTCTTTTCAAGGGATCTGAAATTTGCTGGTTGTCTCTGTGATTCTTGTCTACTGGTTTTCCATCTTTCCAGGTAGTGTTATAGGGCATGTCATGCAGTCTGGGCCTCTCAGGACGATAATATTGCTGCTTCTCTATTTTGTTTACCCTTACAGATAAATCTTTCAAGGCATTCAAAACCTTGTCAAGCTTATCCTCATCTTTATTAGCCTTGGGTGCTTTAGGATTGTATAACCTGGCATCTTCTCTTTTCCCCACTTTACCAGCAGCCTTCCTGTTATTTTCTATAACAATGGCATTTTTCATAACATCCCGGAGGTCTCTAGGATTTCTGGTTCTCAGCTCATAGTTCGTTTTACTATCATAAGCATTGATGTAATATAGAATGCTTACCTCAGGTATTGGTTTCATCCTATTGGGGATTTTGTTTAGAACCCTATTAAATCTTTTATTGAAATCTACCACTGATTCATTATTCTCCTTTTTTATGATAATGATCTCATGCAAAGCAAATTCAAGGCTGTTATGGTCTCCATACTGCTCAAGGAATAAGTTTTTGAACTCTGCAAGATTTCTAATAGATGCATCGGGCAATGCCCTAAACCAATCTCTTGCATCTTCTATTAATGATTGCATAAATAACTTGATCTTAACATCTTCATGTGGTAAACCAAAATCCTCAATTACTGCATCAAAGGCTTTACAATGAGCTTCTCCTAAAGTTGCATTACTTCCCGTGAATCTTGGTATTGCAGTCCTGATTTCATTTGGGATAGGATATGGGTATACCATCATTCCTGAAAAATCAAACTGCCTCATTTGTTCCATATTCATTAATCCATGTCCCCCATGAGGATTCCCAAAGTTTTGGTTCATATTACCATATGAGGGAATTTGATTTTGATAGGGAAAAGGGTATTGATTCTGGTATTGATATTGAAATTGATCAGGGGGTGGATGTTGGTTATAAAATTGACCCGGAGGCGGAAATTGGTTGTGAGCAGCAAAGTTTCTATGTAAATTTGGCTGGATTGGTGGTGCACTTGATTGCACATGATCATCCCTTTTGTTACCAAACAAGGGGTTCTCATAAGCCTTAAAATTATTACTCTTTGCTTTACCCACTCCCTGAGCACATTTTTTCTTGTAGTTGTTTACATCTTTATTAAAGTCATCCTCACCAACATTTATGCCTAATTTAGCACACAGCTCCAAACATTCCTGAGTCCTTCCCGAATCTCTCATTTCAGCAGCTGCCTCCATCATTTGTCTAGTTAAATCTGTGAATCTATCTGCAGGATCTGCCATACCTGATCCCGATGAAAGCGGTGTGTTTTGTCTGGATCGTGCTTCGTGATTTTTGAAACAAGGGGGAATTTGATATCTCCCCTTTTGGGCTTTATATGCTGCAACCAAATCCTCATTTACTGGGCTTGAAGTAGTTGCTTTATTCTGCTCTCTTGAAGGTGAATGTTGGTTGCTTTCATGTTTATACTGATTGTATCTTTCTCTCTTGAATTCATTCATGGGTTCTTTGTTTTTGTTCTTTCGTTGAGAGAAATATAACTGGGATAAAGATTGTCCTTTTGTGACTGACCTTGTTCCGTGCATAGATATTCCTCCCCTTTATCTTTGAGTCGCCACCTCTTTTCTTAAGAGGAAAGTTTTCTTTCTTTTGAGTTCTCTCCCACAGCAGAGTCTTAATAATTTTCCCCAGCAGAGTCGCCAATCTGTTGGGTCTTAAATCAACAGATTGGATAGGTTTTAAGGAAATGCCAACTCCTATGATCAAACCCTCCAATTGACTTGGCCAACATGTAGAGTGAACCTGTTTGGTTGTTAACTCTCTCGCTTCAGGCTCTGCAGGACCTAGGCGGGTATACCTATTCACCAGTTGTTTTTTAATGACCGGTGCTTTTTATAGCAGATTGAGTATCCTGATCTGGTTTCCTCCTATCTCAGAATGGCATAAGTTCCTAGGATGGAGATATAGCAGATGAGTTCAAGATTGTTGTTGTAGAATCTATTCGATCTATGTTTCTTACTTAGTTACTCCTGTTGCTTTAAAATAACATATGATGAGTATGGTGATAAGTGTAATCTGTAGATAGCCAGTGCCTTCTTCGCTGTTTGGGCTACAGAGTCATTATATTTTCTTTAGGACTTACTGTGCGGACCTGTGAGACAGTTTTTTAACCCACCCCTTTATGGACCTGTCGGTTATTATTTCTTTTGAGATCAATTGAATGCTTATATCATAAGTTGCTTGAATGAATTTAACCCTACCTTTAAGGGACCATTCAAGTAAGTACTGCGAAGAACAATTATAAATCGCAAGCAGAACTTTTATTTCAACCTTATAACATACAACATAAATTTCATTCCAAGAATATGAATAACCTTATCTCTTTAGATAATATCACAAGCAATTGCCAAAACAAAATGAAATAATCCACAACACATACGCAAAGAAAAACAACTGATCATAGCATGTATTCCATCAAAATTTGTATAACAGAAAACTTACAGGTTGGCATACATTGCTATCTTGTTCCTATGTCTATTGTTACCATATTGCAAAAACCTCTCTCACATATATATGAGAGCAAAAGTCATTTATGAAAAGACGTGTCTTTTCAAAATACTAATTGTTAATTTGAATATTCCTAACAAACTTAAGTAAAAAGAGATTAAGAATTCCTAAATGATGAATATAATCATCTTCTTTGAAATTCTTGATCTTAACACTCTGTTTCTTCAATTCTTCTCCTTGTGAAAGGTATTCAAAGATCATCTGGTTGACAGTAGGGGCCATGTCTTTGCTTCGGTCCAATCTTGACAGAGCCCGATCCTTGATGTTTACAAGCTCATTCCGCAAATCTTCCATAGACATTACTCGTCCTTCTTTATAGAACGAGGGCATTCCAATAGGGCTCCCATCATCCAATTCTTTAAGATCTCGCTTTAGCATATCTTCGAATTTAACATGATCTTCTATATATGAAGTCCCTTGAGCCTTCTCCTCTGGCGTCATCACATCAACACTGCTTATTACCTCATGCAATCGTGCTTTTAACCTTTCATGCTCTCTTAATGCTTTTATGGTTCCAGTGTACACCCTCCAGTAATGTTCGACATGTATAAGCATGGTGTTGAATCGGTGTTCAATGATGTCGTTAACCAGTTTATCCATCTTTTGCTAGATATTATTTACCTGTTTGGTAGCCTTATCTGCTTGATACTTCCAATATAGAGCATCAGAAACATCATCCAAGCTCTGTCCTGTGGGATATGAGGCATAGTCATTCAAGGGAGTCCCTGTCTCAAGTTGTAATATTTTTGTTTGTAACTTTTGGTTCTCCTCTTTAGACTTTTCATACAAGCCCTTATAGGTAATATTTTCCCTGACCAAAAACTCTATCTGATCCATATTTAATTTGGCTACATCCAAGTTCAACTTTGCAGTGACCCTACGGTCAGTCTTTCCAACCTGATGAATCATGAGGTGTCCAAAGGTTTCTTCGATATCCACAATAATTGTCCTTTTCCCCTTCGGATATAATGCCCATTGCAGGAGAGCCTTTTGATCAAGATCATACCCGGAGCCTAGGAACAATTTATCTACCTCTTGAGGCAACACTTGTTGATTCAAGTCCTGTTTCTTCAAGAATCCGTCAAACAAAAGTGCTGAATTTATGTCCCAACCAGAAAAGATGATAACACCAGCCTCTTTTAATATTTTCCTCCCTTTCTCAGGGGTCATATCTTTCATGAGGGTATCAATTTCATCCTGTAGTCTCTTCATCTGTTCCTCTTCTGGTCTTCCAGCCATGCTTCGTTTCACATGGGCCCCTTTATACTGGTACAAGAATGAAAGGAATTCCCTCGAAGAGGTGAATCCGTCATCAGCAACAAAGTCCTCATGCTCTGTCATCCTTATGTCAACTACATCTTTAATGTTGAATTCACCAGTGTCCACATCCACCTCTGCTTCAAAACCGAGGGGATAATCTTCTCTAGGAGAGTCAGCAGGGATGCTACTAGCAGCTGATTTTGGTGACATGTGAGCCAGTGGTTGACTATCCTTTTCAGTATTGATAAAATGAAGGAACTATGGGGGCACTCTATGCATAATCTCTACTTCATGTTGAAGTAGCCTTTTAGCTATCACCAAAGGGTCTTGGAGGTTTCCAAGCAAGTCACCATCCACCATCCCCCTTGCTCTTTTCCATTTGAAGGCTTCCCAAGTCATTTCGCTTCTTTCTCTCAAAACCCTGGCCTCTTCCCTTTCAAGGTTCTTGATTAAGTCATCTGACACTTTAGCCACATGTATTTCGGCTTTTAGTTTTTGTGACGCCCTAGCAGCTCTTATATATCCCTCAGGATCATAGTTCTCTCTAGGATCACCCAGAGTCATGCCATAATAATCTAATTTATTTTGAAGTAAATGATAGCTTTTTGAACTTTTAACAATAAAATCAGAAAAAACCAATAAGCCTGGAACAATGGATTGTTTACCAAAATCTGTAAGATGTTTGGCACTGATAGTAGATAATTGTCTCACAATCTCCAGGCTAGCCACCCTGTTTGGTATGGTAATTGGAAGCATGTATGGCTTTCCTTCATACCCAAATACCCTAATTTCTGTATGATTATTGTAGCAATACCAGTCACCTCAGTTGTGATCAATCTGGGACTCTGGAGAGAAGTCTTTTGGCCTGAGGAATCTCTTAATTTCAGGGGACAAAGTATAATCTCTATGTTGTCCAAAGGCCGCACTAAGGAGTTTCACAAAATATTCCTGAAAGTGCCAGTATTGGTTGTTCATGAAACTTTGATCCCATGCAGAAACCCATAACTGAACTGGTTTCTTCAAACCATTCCTATCATAAGCTCTGATGCATAAATCATCTGACCAGAAATTGATTTCTTGTCCACAATAAAGAATAATGTGCATCAATAAAGAGTACAATGAGAAATGGATATTCACAAGGTCTCCTTTCAACTTTTCCAACCCATGATATAGGGCATTTGCAACGTAAGTGGCATAATCAAATGACCTAGGGTCTTTTGATTGTAAATCAGCACACAGAACCATAACCCCAATATCCATGAGAGGATGAGCCTCTAAGCCTAATACTTGGGCTGCAGCATAATATGTATACTTAAAATATAGATGGAATTGGTTGACATCAAATGGCACCTTGTCATTTTTGTTGAATGGAACAAAGGACCCACCCACTTTCAACCGATGAATGGGTAATCTCCATGTCCTGTAGATGTTTTCCAAGCTAAAGAATTCTCACGATAGTTTCTGCATATCAATTTTCTCTTCTACTTCCCAGTCTAGATCAAATACCATATCAATAGTCTATTTGTTAATCACCACCAAGGGATTCCCTCGGTAGTCGCATATGGTTTTGGTTCTCGGATCATATCAATCCACCAGAGCTTTCATTAATTCAACATCCACAAATACATTCGGGACTACCAATTTCCCTAAGTTTTTCTTCCATAGGTTACTTATGGGCTCAGGAGCATCCCTCCTCTTGTAACTAAACAAGAACAACTCATGTCCTCTGATTTCTGTCCATATGTCTCCCAGACGTTCAAATCTATCCTCCAATCCTTCTTCTTCACTCTTGATCTTTTTAGACCTCACACTGGATGTCGGGCACTGGTCCAGCAAACCCTGAGTCAAAGCTCTACCTTCCTTTTTTTGTCTTTTGGGCTTCTCTTCAGGGTTTAATTCTTTCCCTTTTCTACTCTTTTTAGAAAAAGAAGAAGGTTCCATAATTTCAGCAAATACGAGAAATCACACTTACTTGGAGAATTGTCTAACTCTTCTAATTGTCGTTCACGAGTTTCAGCAAATTCCTTGCGGCTTTCAGTCTCTTGGCATCAATCTGGTTCTTATGAAGATTCGATCAGCTCAGCTGTAATTGCATGGGCAACTTGTGCATAGTTAATGTCTCTGCATCTATAACGGCTATTCAAATGTTTAAACTTAATTGCAGATGTGACATTCCTCACTTGGGCTTTTAACTCTTTCGCGGGAAGTACTACTCAACTGAAATGATCGTAAATCAAGTTTTCGATGAAACCCTTGTCTTCGGCCGAATACTTTGATCTTTCATCGAAAGCTCACTTTCCTTGATATCACTTCATCGGCGAATAGCCCATGTCGAAAAACCATTTTCAAGTCTCATCGAAATCATATTTTCCTCGATGAACTTTCTTTCGATAAGTCATTCGCAAGTTTCATCGAAATCATATTTTGATGAGTTCTGTTCTTCGGTGAAAGTTCATGCAAGCTCTTCGAAAGTCTTTTTTCTTCGATATCCCCTTTGTCGATAAAACCCCTCAGTTTTTGTTCGATATAATGTTATCGATGAGATTCGCATTTTGATGAATGCTTTTTGAACTTCTTCGGTAGTTGTATCTCCTCAAAATCACTTTTTGCTTTTTGCTTTTTGCTTTCCACTTTTCGATGAAACTGGAGTATCGATGAGAGGCTTCCTTCATTTATCGAAAGTGATATTCTGCCGAAGACATCTTTACGTAGTGCTTTACACGTCATGCTCTATTTCGATGAAGGCATTCTTTCGGTGAAACTCCTTTTGAGATGCTCGATATGATATTTTGGCCGATATCTTTTAGTTTTCATGCCTTTGGGAAGATTTTCTTTTTATTTCAAATATAGTGTTCAACATGAAGAAGAAGAAGGTGTTCTGACAGTATGGATAATACCACATAGGAAAAGGAATTTCAAGAAGAAGGTAAATCAGATAAAGGTGTTCTACGTGATCATCACATAGAAATAACCCCACCCAAGGGTAATTCCCAAAATGTTCATGGTGACAAAAAAGCACATTATGGATCAGGACTGAAGGAGGAAACAAGTTGTTTTTTGAGACCCGATGGTGATACTGTTAAGAGAATTTCACTTGAGGATAAAATAAAGGGAAGAACAATGCCAGCTAGATAGTAGAGACACCCCTATAAAATAGGGATAGAACATAAATACTATAATTATTATTCAAGAAGAGCCCTTGAGTCTGTTGGTATGGTTTTGTCATTAATATCAACACCTATCAACACTTATCAACTCTGGCACTTTGGAGAAATGGTTATGGTCACAGGCAAGCAAGTGATTTTATGCACAATCACCAACATCTGGTACACCAGCAGGATATATTATTCATCGACACTTGGAATGACATGGAAAACATCTGGCTATGTCGAAGACATTGTTTGGACACTTTTTCTTGGAGAATTGCTCATTGATATATTCGTATTTGCATAATTGTTGTTACCGGCAAATAGGTTCAGGTTATGCTCTGGCAGGCTTATCTATTCCAGATCAGCACGACACACTTTGGAGATGATTTTGTTGTTATTGTAAATGCCTTAAGCCGACATGTTGAATCAGATATTGCATCGGTTATTGATTTACTTATAATTATTTTATTGTAATATCTTTTAGAGCCGACCTACTAAAATTGGTCTTAGGTTATGGTATATATGTAAGATCTTATTTGTAAGATCAATAGGCATATTGAGAAAAAGAATTATAAGAAGGTATATGCGAGAATAAGTAGAGCTATACATGCAGGCATCATTTAAGGTGAAGCAAGGTTTTTGTAAAGGCAAACAAAACTACACCGGTACTGAATCCAACATATGAAGATGTTATTTTGAGTAGTACATCATTATTAGATTTAACCATCCAATTGTAGTCAGTGACTCCTATTTGTGTTTGAGCAGTGAGCTTTAGGCGCTTGGCCTTTCTACATGTGCAGACCCCATTTGTATACACATACTATCTGCAGTAGTATCATCTAATTGTGGGTAAGGTTTCCCACCATGGTTTTTTCCCTTACAAGGTTTCCACGTACAAATATTGGTGTTATGTGTTGTGGATGTTATTGTCTTTCTGTTCCATGCATTAATCTTTACTGGTACTGTAATTAACTGATAAATTGTCTACCGGCATAAAGTCTGATTTACCAATATTAAGCATTAAGGTTGGTTAAGTTGTTTTTGGTTTGAATTTATTTGACAACTGATTCACCCCTCCCCCCTCTTAGTTGTCTTTGGGACCTAACAATTGGTATCAGAGCCGAGTCCTCTTTTTGCAGAATTTTAATAGCTTGAGGAGATCTAATGTATACTAACTATTTCAGGAAGGACAGTCCTAAACTTGATGGAACCAACTATGGTATATGGAAGATCAAAATGTAGACACATCTAAATTGCATTGGAAAGGACATCTGGGATGTTATAAAGAATGGCTACATTGCTCCTACTCAAAGTCAGCCTAATCCACCTACCTTAGGAAAAGATGAAGAAAATGATTGCAAGGCAAGAGAAGAACTTTTGAGCGCATTATTAGATCATCAAATCATGGGATTATTAGATTGGTCTACTGCTAAAGCTATTTGGGATCATTTGGAAAGATTGAATGAAGGAGATTCCACAGTCAAAATTGCAAAACTTGAAAGCTTTCGGGTTAGGTATGAAAATTTGAAAATGGAAGAAGATGAAAGGATTTATGCTTTTATGGAAAGAGTAAATGAAATTGTTTTGGGTATTAAATGTTGTGGAGGAACCTTAAGTGAAAATGAAATTGTTTCAAAAGTTTTAAGAGGATTGCCACCGGCATATAAAATGAAAGTTACTACTATAAATGAATTGAGAATAATGTCTAATTCATCAATAACTAGGGATACATTGATTGGAAAACTTTCAACTTTTGAAATTGAGGAATTTGGTCTTGTTGCTACTATAAAGACAGATTTAACCTTTAAAGCATCAACATCATCTGCACAATCTTTTGACAAATCTGATTGGAAAGCCTTTTATGCAAGATAACTTGAGGAAAGCAGGAGAGAAAATGAAGAACTTGAAGAACTTGAAGCACTATTTGCAAGGAAAATGCCTAAAGGTCAAGTTGGAAGTAAGTATGAACGTAAAGCACCCTTTAAATGCTTTAACTGTAATAAGATTGGTCATATGGCTTCAAGATGCCCTGATAGACATGCTAGACTAAGAGAAGAAGCTAGAAGAACATACAAGCCTAACCCTGAATATGAGAGATACATATTTAAGAAGAATAAAGATAAATCTTGTTATCTTGCTGATCAAGGAGTCACTGATGATTCTGATGAAGATCCGGTAGACAATGGATGGGTTTTTGTTGCTATAATAGAAGATCAACTGACACCTACTGTTCAACCGGTAGAGCAAGCCCTGGCAGCTAAAGTTGAAGTTAAGGATGAATGGATCATTGATTCAGGATGTTCCCATCATATGATTGGTGATAAAGGTAAACTCTTGAACTTTCAGGAATATAATGGAGGTCTGGTAAGATTTGGAGATGATAAAGCTTGTTTGATCAAAGGAAAAGGTACTATATCCCTTGATGGTAAGCATAATACTAACAATGTTTACTATGTAGAAGGTTTAAAGCATAATCTTTTGAGTGTTGGTCAATTGGTTGAGAAAGGATTTCAATTACAATTCAAGAATGGAAAATGCAGAATTATGAATAGAACTGGTTTGGAAATTGCAACCGGTAATCAAACTAGAGGAAATGTCTTTCATTTAAATAACAATGAAAAGACATGCTTGATTGCACACATTGATGAAAGTTGGCTATGTCATAAGAGACCCTGTCATGTAAATTTTGATTGCATGGTAAAAATCAGTACTACTAAGGCAGTTAGAGATTTACCTAAGATTGTTAAGACTCACAATCTGGTATGTAAGGAATGTCAATCTGGAAAACAAGTTAGAGCATCTTTTAAAAGTATTCCAGAAAAATCCAATAATGCTCTTGACTTAATTCACACTGATTTATGTGGTCCAACTAGAACTAAAAGCTTACAAGGTGATAGATATTTCATGCTAATCATTGATGACTATTCTATAATGTGTTGGGTTACTTTTCTCAGAGAAAAAGCAGAAGCTCTTGGGAAGTTCAAACTATTCAAAGCAATGGTAGAAAATGAAACCGGTAAGAAAATTAAATGTCTAAGATCAGATCAAGGAGGTGATTTCAAATCTAAGGAATTTAATACATTCTGTGAAGTGAATGGAATCAGAAGACAGTTATCAGCACCCCAGACACCACAACATAATGGAGTTGTAGAAAGGAAAAACATAACTATCTTGTACACAACTAGAAGTATGTTATCTAAAGCAAATCTACCACATGTATATTGGAGAGAGGCAGTAAGCACAACGGTCTATACATTAAACAAAGTTCACATCAAAGGAGAAACTGGTAAGACCCCTCATGAACTATGGTTTGGTATTACTCCTACTCTTAAATATTTTAGAATATTTAGAAGTAAATGCTATATTAGAAGAGACAAGTGTATTGGCAAATTTGATCCTAGAAGTGATGAAGGAATATTTCTTGGTTATTCATCTAAGAGTAAAGCATATAGATGTTTTAACAAGAGATTGCAGAAAATTGTTGAGAGTACAAACGTGAAGATGGATGAATGGTTTAGAGGAACTTCAAGGTATATAGACTCTAAACCGGCAACAAAGATACTGACAAATGAACCTACATTGAATCCATCGATACAAAATGAAGATCTAGTTACATCGGTATCATCTGAAAATTCCATTGTAACTGAGGAACAACAGTAAACAAAGACACCCTAGTATGTAAGATTGAACCACTCTGAAAATCAGATAATTGGGAACAAGTATCAAGGAGTTATGACAAGAAGAAGACTGGAAAATGAAGAGGTATGTCTTATTTCTCAAATTAAACCATCATCAATTAATGAGGCATGTGAAGATGAGCACTGGATTAAAGCTATGGAAGAGGAACTAGAACAAATTGAGAAGAATAACACATGGACATTAGTTCCTCAGCCTAAAGACAAAAATGTGATTGGAACAAAATGGGTATTCAGAAACAAACTTAATAAAGATGGGAAGGTAATCAGAAATAAAGCAAGACTAGTGTGTAAGGGATATTCTCAGAAAGAAGGAATTGATTATAATGAAACCTTTGCACCGATAGCTAGAATTGAGGCAGTCAGATTATTCTTGGCTTTTGCAGTACACAAGAACTACAAAGTATATCAAATGGATATTAAATGTGCATTTTTGAATGGAGATCTTGAAGAAGAAGTTTACATTGAGCAATCTGATGGATATTCTTTAACAGATAACAAAGATATGGTTTGCAGGTTAAGGAAAGCTTTGTATGGGTTGAAGCAAGCTCCAAGAGCTTGGTATGCTAGATTGGATAAATATCTTTTGAAGATTGTTTTTTCTAGAGGTAATTTTGACAACAACTTATACTATAAAGTGACTAATGATGACATCTTGGTTATAGAAGTTTTTGTTGATGATATAATCTTTGGAGGAGAAGATGGATTATCTAAAGACTTTTCTATTGAAATGCAGCATGAATTTGAAATGTCTATGATTAGAGAGATAAAATTCTTTTTAGGATTGCAGATTTCACAGACTGATAAAGGTATATTCTTCAGTCAATCCAAGTACTTGAAGGAGTTACTAAAGAAATTTGGGATGGAGAACTCTAAACCGGTAAGCACACCTATGACTACAAATGACAAATTATCACTAAGGGATGAATCTACACCTGTTAATCCGACTAGGTACAAGTCTATGATAGGAGGCCTGTTGTATTTGACACAAACAAGACTTGATATTATGAATGTAGTATGTATTGTTTAAAGATTTCAGATTAATCCTAAAGAAAATCATGAATCAACAGTAAAAAGGATTTTTTGACACTTTGATGGTTTTTCCATATTGTGTTGCCATCAATGCCAAAGGGGGAGATTGTTGGTATTTTGGTATGGTTTTGTCATTAATGTCAACACCTATCAATGCTTATCAACTCTGGCACTTTGGAGAAATGGTTATGTTCACCGACAAGCAAGTAATTTTATGCATAGTCACCAGCATCTGGTACATCGACAGGATATATTGTTCACCGAAACTTGGAATGACATGGAAAACATCTGGTTATGTCAAAGACATTGTTTGGACACTTTGTCTTGGAGAATTTCTCATTGGTATATTCGTATTTGCATATTTGTTGTTACTGGCAAATAGGTCCAGGTTATGCTCTAGCAAGCTTATCTATTCCAGATCAGCACGACAACTTTGCAGATGATTTTGTTGTTATTGTAAATGCATTAAGCCGACATGTTGAATCGGATATTACATCGGTTATTGATTTACTTATAATTATTTTATTGTAATATCTTTTAGAGCTGACCTACTAAAATTGGTCTTAGGTTATGGTATATATGTAAGATCTTATTTGTAAGATCGATAGGCATATTGGGAAAAAGAATCATAAGAAGGTATTGTTGAGCACTATTTTTGAAAATAAAAATATAAAAAAAATAATGTATGTTTCCATAAGCGTGAAGACTAATGGATATTTCGGCCAGTAAACTGTATCGAGCACTGCAGAGGAAGTTTCATCGAAAGAGTGTTTTCATCGACACAGGGCATATAAAGCACTAAGCAAAGGTATTTCGGCAAAAAGTTACCTTCGATGAACGCAGGAAACCGCTCATCGATACTCCAAGTTTCATCGAAAAGGTAAAAGCAAAAAGCGATAAAGGCAAAAGGGTGATTTCGAAGGAATGTCATTACCGAAGAAACTCAAAAGGCATTCATCGAAATGCAAGTTTTCATCGATGAACGTAGTGTCAAACAAAAGTAAGGCTGTTTCATCGATAAAGAAGGATATCGATGAAAAAGGGATATCGATGAACGCGCATAAGCCTACACCGAAGAAAGAAACTCATCGAAAGTATGACATCGATGAAACTTGCGAGCGACTTATCGAAAAAGGGGTCTATCTATGAAAGAGTGATTTCGATGAGTCTTAAAAGCGGCCTCTCGACATGAGCTGTTCACCGAAACAATTGTATCGAAGAAAATGAGCTTTTGATGGAAGGTTTAAACACTCGGCCGAAGACAAGGGTTTCATCGATGACTTCAAATGTACGCACTTTGAGCGAACTGTACTTCCCGCGAAAGAGTTAAAGGCCCAATTGAAAAGTGTCACATCTGCAATTAAGTTTAAACACTTGAGTAGCCGTTGTAGATGTAGAACATTAACTGTGCACAAGTTGCCCATTCGATTACAGTTGAACTGAGTGAATTTTTGTAAGAATCAGATCGATGCTAAAAGATTGAAAGCTGCCAAGAACCTGCAGAGACTTGCAAGCGATAACCAGAGAAGTTGAGCATTCACCAAGTAAGTGTTGCCTCTCTTATTTTACTGTGACTATGGAACCTTCATCTTCCTCTTCTAAAAAGAGTAGGAAAGGAAAAGAGTTGAACCCTGAAGAGAAGCCCAAAAGACAGAAGAAAGAAGGGAGAGCTCTGACTCAGGACTTATTAGACTAGTGTCCATCGTCTAGTGTAAGGTCAAAAAAGATCAAAAGTGAAGAAGAAGGATTAGAAGACAGATTTGAAAATCTAGGAGACATTTGGACTGAGATAAGAGGGCATGAATTATTTTTGTTTTGTTACAAAAGAAGGGATGCACCTGAACCCATAAGCAATCTATGGAAGAAGAATTTAGGCAAGTTAGTAGTCCCAAATGTGTTTGTAGATGTAGAATTAATGAAAGCTCTGGTAGATTGCTACAACCCAAGAACCAAAACCATATGTGATTACAGAGGGAATACATTAGTAGTGATTAATAAGCAGACTATTGATATGGTTTTTGATTTGGACTGGGAAGTAGAGGAGACTATCGATATGAAGAAACTTTCACAGGAATTCTTTAGTTTGGAAAATATCTACAGGACTTGGAGGCTACCTGTTCACAGGCCAAAAGTGGGTGGGTCATTTGTTCAGTTTGGCAAAGATGACAAGGTGTCGTTTGATGTCAACCACTTCCATCCATATTTCAAGTATACGTATTATGCTGCAGCCCAAGTACTAGGCCTAGAGGCTCATCCACTCATGGATATTGGGGTTATGGTTCTATGTGCTGATATACAATCAAAAGACCCTAGGTCATTTGATTTTGCCACTTATGTTGCAGATGCCTTGAATCATGGGCTGGAAAAATTGAAAGGAGACCTTGTGAATGTTCACTTTTCATTATACTCCATGTTAATGCATATTCTTCTCTATTGTGGACAAGAAATTAACTTCTGGCCAGAAGAGTTTAGCATTAGGTCTTATGATAAGAATGGTCTGAAGAAGCCGGTTCAGTTGTGGGTATCAGCATGGGACCAGAGGTTTATGAATAACCAATATTGGCATTTTCAAGAATACTTTGTGAAACCTCTCAGTGCGGCTTTTGGACAGCACAGGGATTATACTTTGTCCCCTGAAATCAAGAGGTTCCTCAGGCCAAAGGATTTCTCTCCAGAATCACAGATTGAACATAATTGGGGTGATTGGTATTGCCATGATAATCACACAGAAATAAGGGTATTTGGATTTGAAGGATGACCCCACATGCTTCCAATTATGGTACCAAACAGAGTGGCTAGCTTGGAGATTATAAGGCAATTGTCTATTGCCAGTGCTAAACATTTAACTGATTTTGGTAAACAATCTATTGTTCCAGGTTTATTAGTTTTCTCTGATTTCATTGTCAAAAGTTCAAAGAGTTATCATTTATTACAGAATAAATTAGATTACTATGGCATGACTCTGGGTGAGCCTAGGGAGAATTTTGATCCTGAAGGATATATAAGGGCTGCCAGAGCCTCACAGAAACTCAAAGCTGGGATACATATGGCCAAAATGCCAGACGACCTAATTAAGAACCTTGAAAGAGAGGAGGCCAAAGCTTTGAGAGAAAAGAGTGAATTGGTTTGGGAGGCTTACAAGTGGAAGAGGGTGAGAGGAATGATAGATGGGAACCTAATTGGAGATCTCCAAGACCCTCTAGAAATAGCTAAAAGGCTGCTTCAACATGAAGCAGAAGTCATGCATAGGGTTCCTTCACAATTCCTTCACTTCATTAATACTGAGAAGGACAGTCAACCCCTAGCTCACATGTCACCAAAATCAACCGCCAGTAGTATCCCACCTGATTCTCCTAGAGAGGATTATCCTCCTGGTTTCGAAACAGAAATGAACATGGACACAGGAGAAATCAACATCAAGGATTTTGTTGATATAAGAATGACTGAGCATGAGGACTTCATTGCTGATGATGGATTCGCCTCCTCTAGGGAATTCCTTTCATTTTTATACCAATACAAAGGGGCTCATGTCAAACGAAGCATGGCTGGAAGACCAGAGGAGGAATAGATGAAGAGATTACAGGATGAAATTGATGTCCTCATGAAAGACATGACTCCTGAAAAGGGGAGGAGATTATTAAAAGAGGCCGGTGTAATCATCTTCTCTGGTTGGGATATCAATTCAGCACTCTTATTTGATGGCTTCTTGAAAAAACAAGATTTGAATCAACAAGTGTTGCCCCAGGAGATAGACAAACTGTTCCTAGGCTCTGGATATGATCCAGACAAGAAAGCTCTCCTACAGTGGACACTATATCCAAAGGGGGAGAGGCCTATCATTGTGGATATAGAAGAAACCTTTGGGCATCTCATGGTTCATCAGGTTGGAAAGACTGATCCTAGGGTCACTGCAAAGCTCAATCTGGATGTTGCAAGATTGAACTTGGACCAGACAGAGTTTTTGGTTAGAGAGAACGTTACATATAAGGGACTATATGAAAAATTCAAGGAGGAAAATCAGAAGCTGCAGGCAAAGGTATTGCAATTAGAGACGGGGACTCCTATCAACGAATACACCTCATACCCCGCAGGACGCAGCTTGGATGATGTCTCTGATGCTCTGTACTGGAAGTATCAGGCAGAAAAGGCCAATAAACGCGCAGACAATGTCCAACAAAAGATGGACAAATTGGTCAACGACATTATAGGACATCGGTTTAACACCATGCTCTTACAGGTCGAACCATATTGGATAGTTTACAATGGAACGATAAAAGCGCTAACAGAGCATGAATGGTTAAGAGCACGATTGCAGGAAGTACTGAGCAATGTCGATACCATGTCACCAGAGGAAAAGGCTGAAGGAAACGCGTATATGGACAATCATGTCAAACTCGAGGATACGCTGAGGAGAGACTTAAAAGAATTAGATGATGATAAACCTGTTGGAATGCCTTCCATCTACAAGGAAGGAGAGGTGATATCCTTGGAGGATCTGCGAAAAGAACTCATCAGCGTCAAGGATTGGGCCTTGTTAGAGATTGATCGGAGTAAGGATATGGCCCCTACTGTCAACCAGATAATATTCAAGTATCTGTCGCTGGGGGATGAATTGAAGAAGCAAACTCCTCGAATCAAAACATTCAAAGACGATGATTACATTCATCATTTGGGGCTCTTAAATCTCTTTTTACTTAAGTTTAGAAATATCCAAAGTTAATGATTAATATTGTAAAGGGTCGTGTCTCTTCATGAAGAGCTTTCATCCTCATATATATATGAGAATGATTTTTGTAATGTAAGGTGATAGATATTAAATAGGATGAAGAGCGAAAGAACGACAGCCTGTAAGTCTTCTGTGTACGAACTATAATGGAATACAAATCTTGATCAATTGTTTCCCTGCATGTGTGTTGTGGATTATTTCATTTTCTTTTGGCAATCGTCTGTGATATTGTCTGATAAAGATAAGGTTATTCATGTTCTTAAGATCAAATCTATGCTTTATGTTATAATGTTGCAACAAAAGTTTTGCTTGCGGATTGTAATTGTTCCTTGCAAAGCTTAATTGACTGGTCCCTTAAGGGTAGGGTTAAATTCACTCAATCAGCATATAATATAAGCATTCATTTGGTTTTAACAGAAATAGTAACTGACAGGTTCATAAGGGATGAATTAAAAACTGTCTCACAGATTCGCACCATATGTCCTGAAGAAAATTGTAATGACTCTGCAACCCAATTAGTGAAGAAGGCACTGGCTAAATTACAAATTACCCTCACCATTTCTTCATTTTGACAGCTATAGAAGTAATTAAGAAACATAAAGCAAACAATTATCATAACAACAATCTTGAACTCATCTGCTATATCTCCATTCAAGGAACTCATGCCATTTCAAGATCAGGAGATATCAGATTAGGATAACATACCTGCTATAAAAAGCACTATTTATTGGAGACATTCAGTGAATAGGTATACCCACCTAGGTCCTGCAGAGCCTAAAGTGAGAGAGTAAGCAACCAAACAGGTTCACTCTACATGTTGGCCAAGTCAATTGGAGGGTTTGACCATAGGGACTGGCATTTCCTTAGAACCTATCCAATCTGTTGACTTGAGACCCAACAGATTGGCGACTCTGCTGGGGAAGAATTATTAGGACTCTGCTGTGGGAGAGAACTTAGAAGAAAAAATAACACATATCCTCTAGGAAAGACGTGGCGACTCTGAAATAAGAATATCAATGCACGGAACAAGATCGGTTGCAAAAGGACAATCTTTACCCCAATTAGATTTCCCTCAATGAAAGAACAAAAATAAAGAACCCATGAATGATTCCATGAGAGAAAGATACAACCAGTATAAACATGAAAGTAGCCAACATTCGCCCTTAAAAGAACAAGATAGAATAACAACTTCAAGCCCGGTGAATGAAGATTTGGTTGCAGAATATAAAGCTCAAAAGGGGCGATGCCAAATTCCCCCTGGTTTTGAAAATCATGAAGCACGGTCCAGACAATACACACCACCTCCATCAGGATCAAGTATGGCAGACCCTGCAGATAGATTCACAGATTTAACTAGACAAATGATGGAGGCAGCTGCTGAGATGAGAGATTCAGGAAGGACTCAGGAATGTTTGGAGCTGTGTGCCAAGTTGGGCATAAATGTTGGTGAGGATGACTTTAATAAAGATGTAAACAACTACAAGAAAACATATGCTCAGGGAGTGGGTAAAACAAAAGGTAATGATTTCAAAGCTTATGAGAATCCCTTGTTTGGTAGCAAAAGGGATGATCATGTGCAATCAAGTGCACCACCAGTCCAGCAAAATTCACATACTCATAATCAGTACCCACCCCCTGGTCAATTTTATAACCAACATCCACCCCCTAATTAGTTTCAATATCAACACCAGAATCAATACCCTCTTCCTTATCAAAACCAAATACCCTTGTATGGTGATGTGAACCAAAACTTTGGGAATCCTCATGGAGGGCATGGACTGATAAATATGGAGCAAATGAGGCAGTTTGATTTTTCAGGAATGATAGTATACCCATATCCTATCCCAAATGAAATCAGGACAGCGATACCAAGGTTCACAGGAAGTAATGCAATTTCAGGTGAGGCTCACTGTAAAGCCTTTGACGCAGTAATTGAGGATTTTGGGTTACCATATGAAGATGTCAAGATCAGGTTGTTTATGCAATCATTAATAGAGGATGCAAGAGATTGGTTTAGGACGTTGCCTGACGCATCCATTAGAGATCTTGCAGGATTCAAAGATTTGTTCCTTGAGCAGTATGGAGACCATAATAGCCCTGAGTTTACTTTGCACGAAATCATTAGTATAAAAAAGGAGCAAAATGAATCAGTGATAGATTTTAACAAAAGATTTAACAGGGTTTTAAACAAAATCCCCAATAGGATGAAACCAGTACCTGAGGTGAGCATTCTGTATTATATCAATGCTTATGACAGTAAAACAAACTATGAGCTAAGAACCAGAAATCCTAGAGACCTCCGAGATGTTATGAAAGATGCTATTATTATAGAAAACAACAGAAAGGCTGCTGGTAAAGTGGGAAAGAGAGAGGATGCAAGGTTATACAATCCTAGAGCACCCAAGGCTAATAGAGATGAAGATAAGCTTGACAAAGTTTTAAATGCCCTGAAAGATTTATCTGTAAGAGTAAACAAAACAGAGAAGCAGCAATACTACCGTCCTGAGAGACCTAGACTACATGACATGCCTTATAACACCACATGGAAGGATGGAAAACCAGTAGACAGGAACCACAGAGACAATCAACAAATTCCAGACCCTTTAAAAAGAACAGTGAATTATACTCAAGACGATGACATGTGGTGTTATGCTTGCAATATGCCACACACTTCTTCTTTGTGTGCAGTAGCAAAAGGATTGCAAGAGGAAGAGGATAGCTATGAAGAACATGTGGATGATTCAACTGTTAATATGATATCATTTAGTCAGGAAGGAAGGTCAGATTCTATCAATATTGATCAATGCTCTGTCTTGCCTATGACCACCAGCAAAAATGAAAGTGTTAAGCTCAGAATCCCTACTGAGGAAGAAAAAAGAAGAATTACAGCTTATGCCGTTGCACAAGCAAAAAGGACTTATGATTTAAGGAATAGGGTAGTGAATCCAGAGCAAGGTAAACCTACTAGTCTTTTTATGAAAGAAACTAATGAGACACTCAAGCGAATAAACAAAGGAGCTATGATTAAGGAGGTTGTACCGAAGAATAATAAGAAGGGTCCTAATGTTCAAAAGGAAGAAACAGTAAAACTCCCTTCATCACAACACTCTACCTCAATTGATATCTCAACTGCATTAACACAATTAAAAGTTTCTGTTCCATTGATGGAAATAATGAGGTTTCCTGAGTATAGAGAAAAAACTTTGGAGATGATTTCAGGTGTCCAAGAAGAAAGGATTAATGAACAGAAACAAGAGGTCCCAACAAGTGACAACAATGAACAAATGGCTACAGTTATATACTTAGGGTCCACTATAACTAAAAACCCAACACAAGTAGACCCATTTTATCTCACTTTGGTGATAAACAACAAAAGGGTGAAGAATTGTATGATCGATTCAGGAGCAGCCATAAATGTCATGCCTGTTGGGGTGATGAAAGAATTAGGATTGGAAGTTGATACTACCTTTGGGAAGTGCTATGCCATGGACAATAGATCAGTCCCAGTGGTTGGTATCATGAAGGATGTAGAGTTCAGATTAGCAGCCTGTCCATAAGCATCATATAAAACAGATATCACAGTGGTGGATGTTCCACCAAACTATGGAATGCTGTTGTCTAGACAATGGTTGAATATGATTGGTGGATATGTGCAGCTGGATTTGTCCTATGCTACAATTCCAATAAATGGACAGGAAATAAAAATTGACAGGGAACCTCGGTCCACATATATCATAGAAGACATGGAAGAAACAGTGAACCAAGTATGTTTTTTGCAAACTGATATGGACAACTTTCAGGTACAGTTGACAAAACCTAAATTTAAAGAGTGGATCCCCATTGAGTCATTTCTAACTAAAAAGGATGGTCAGATATGGAAAATGTTCTTTGATGGGTCTTGCAGCAAAGAAGGGAGTGGGGTTGGAATCCTTTTTATTTCACCCACAGGGGAAACTTACAAATACTCTTTCAAGTTATTATTTGAATGTACAAATAACATTGCTGAATATGAAGCTCTACTCACTGGTCTTAACATAGCAGTCAAACATGGAATCAAATTGTTAAGTGTCTTTGGTGATTCAGAACTAATAGTCTCACAAGTAAAGGAAAGATATGCCTCGAAACACTTAAGACTGAAACAATACAGGAATGCTGTATGGGATACCATGGAGCTTTTTGATGCTTTTCAGATAACCTGGATAGATAGATCAAAGAACATCATGGCAGATTTTTTAGCAAATATTGCACTAAAAGGCAATGATATAACGCTAACTGGGATATCTGAAGTAGAGATGAAAGTAAGACCATCTGTACCTGACAACTTGTATAATTGGCAAGTGTTTCAAGATGATGCAGATCTGCTGAACTTTTTACAGTGTGTTGATCATTATCAGGCTCAAGCTATAAATTTTAATGACTTTGTGGAAAAAACTGAAGGTAAGGAAACTTTATTTGGACATGAAATTATACAACTAAAGTCAAATAAATTACCAAGAGGCCTAGTGGCATTAGAAAGAACTTTTAATGCTCAAGATGTGATTGAAACCAAAGGGTCAGCTGTTAAAGAGAGTGATGTTGAACAAATCAACCTAGGAAATGAAGGAGCCCCCAGAAATGTTTTTATTGGAAAAAAATTAACTCCTGCTATGAGGCAACAACTGATAATGTTGCTAAAAAGATACAAACATGTATTTGCATGGTCTTATGAAGATCTCAAAGCTTATAGGGAAGATCTCTTTCAACATGAGATACCACTTAAGCCAGAGGCTAAGCCATTTAGGCAAAAGCAGAGACCTATTAATCCTACATTGTTACCAAAAATGAGGGAAGAAATTATAAAGATGAAAGATGCAGGAATAATTGAGCCATGCAGATACTCCACATGGGTTTCTAACTTGGTACCAGTCAGGAAGAAAAATGGGGATATTAGATTATGTGTAGACTTTAGGAATCTAAACATATCATCTCTAAAGGATAACTATCCATTGCCAAATATGGATAACATGCTGCAGAAGGTAACAGGGTATGAGTTGTTGTCTATGATGGATGGATTTTCAGGTTACAATCAGGTGAAAGTTAGAGAAATTGAAAAATATAAGACAGCCTTCACAACTCCATGGGGCACCTATGTCTATGCACGAATGCCATTTGGATTGACCAATGATGGAGCTACTTTTCAAAGGGCAATGGATGTGGCTTTTGCAGAATTGATTGATGTAATCATGGTAGTATACCAAGATGATCTGACTGCGTACTCAAAGAAAGCTGATGATCACTGTGGACACCTTGAAAAGATATTTAAAAGGGCCTTAGAATATGGGATTTCCTTGAATCCTAAAAAATGCCACTTTGGTGTTGAAGAGGGAAAATTACTTGGACACATAGTATCCAAGGAGGGAGTAAGAATTGACCCTGAAAGGGTAGCAGCTATTAATGAGGTTCCCATCCCCCGAACTATCAAAGCCATTCAATCATTCTTGGGACAAATTAATTTTGTGAGAAGGTTTATTTTGAATTTTGCAGACATAGTGAAACCTATAGTAAGGATGTTAAAAAAAGAGGCCCAGATAGATTGGACTGAAGAAGCAATTGATTCCTTTGTGGCAATCAAAAGGGAAATTACCGAGGCACCAGTACTAATTTCCCCAGATTTTGGTAAACCTTTTATGATATTCTCATTCGCTTCTTGTCACACTATAGCAGCAGTGTTGTTACAGAAAAATTCAGAAGGGTATGAGCAGCCCATTGCATATTTTAGCAAGTCTCTGAGCCCTTCAAAAGTAAAATATGAATTGAATGAAAAGCAGACCTATGCTTTGGTCAAAGCAGTGAAACAATTTAGACCATACTTAGTAGGGGCTGAAGTCATTTCTTATGTCCCCAATGTAGCAATAAAAGATATCTTCAGACAAACTGAGGTCACGGGAAAAAGATGCAAATGGATCAATCAGATACAAGAATTTAACATTGAGCTTAAAATTTCACAGGTTATCAAAGGACAAGGGCTGGCCAAACTCATGACAGGAACTGAAATTGAAGAGTCTGGTGTGAATCAGGTTGGATGGGAAGAAGCTAACTTCAGTATTGAGAAAACAGCATGGTACACTGATATCATGTATTACCTTAAGCACTTAAAATGTCCAGATGCTATGACCGATAGTCAGAAGAGAGCTTTGAAGCTAAAATCAGCAAGATATGTGATTATCAATGGGGACTTATATTGGAAAAATAGAGATGGGATATTGTTATTATGTCTAGACAACTACCAGGCAGACAAAGTTCTTCATGAAATGCATGATGGGGTTTGTGGTGGCCATTTCTCAGCTAAGACTACAGCACATAAAATATTGAGAGCTGGATATTATTGGCCATGTGTCTTCAATGATTCTTATAGATATGTCAGAAAGTGTGAAGCTTGTCAAAAGTTTTCAAACAAAACAAAGTATCAAGGATCACTCCCACTGAGACCAATGTTGGCTGATGAACCATTTCAACAGTGGGGAATAGACTTTATAGGGGAAATATCAGAAAGGTCCAGTGGAGGACACAGATGGATATTGGTTGCTACAGACTATTTTACCAAATGGGTGGAGGCAATACCTACCAGACAGGCCACTAGTAAGGTGGTGATAAAATTCTTAATGGAGAACATTATTACTAGATTCGGTGTCCCTGCAAGGATCATCTCAGATAATGGCATGTCTTTTAGATCAGAGGAATTCAACAATTTTTGTGATGAATATGGCATTAAGATATCACATTCTTCTCCTTACCACCCCCAGGGGAACGGGCAAGCTGAATCAAGCAATAAGAACATCCTGAAGATCATTAAAAAGATGCTGGGGCAAAACAAAAGAGCATGGGACTCAAAGTTGAATCTTGCATTATGGGCAGACAGGATAACTGTGAAAAAATCCATAGGAAAGTCTCCATTTGAATTGGTTTATGGCAAAAGGGCCAGATTACCTTTGGATAATCTCTTACCTGTACATAGATTTATGATTCAAGAAGAGATAGATGTTGAAGATCCATCACAGGAAAGGATAATGCAGTTAGTGGAACTTGATGAAGTCAGGGCAGAAGCTCAAAGGCAGAATATCAGGATTCAAAATCAAATGAAGAGGTTGTATGACAAGAGGACATCAAACAGAAAATTTTGTGTAGGAAACTGGGTTTTAATGTGGAATGCCAGGAGTCAAGACAAAGGCAAGCATGGTAAATTTGAAGCCTTGTGGATCGACCCATATGTGATCATAGACAAAAAGGGGGAGGATTCTTATTTGCTTCAAAATGCGACAGGGGAGGTCCAAGAATTGCCAGTACATGGGCAGTTCTTAAAGAACTTCTTCTCCTGAAGCATTCTGTATCACCTGTACAGTAGATTAGGATCCATTTCCATTGTAAATACCATCATGTTTGCGTTAACTAGAGATTCTGGATTCTTGAAGACATATTCAATATGCCTCCATCCTCAGTCAGAGCCGCTGTTGAGCACTATTTTTGAAAATAAAAATATAAAAAAAATAATGTATGTTTCCATAAGCGTGAAGACTAATGGATATTTCGGCCAGTAAACTATATCGAGCACTGCAGAGGAAGTTTCATCGAAAGAGTGTTTTCATCGACACAGGGCATATAAAGCACTAAGCAAAGGTATTTCGGCAAAAAGTTACCTTCGATGAACGCAGGAAACCGCTCATCGATACTCCAAGTTTCATCGAAAAGGTAAAAGCAAAAAGCGATAAAGGCAAAAGGGTGATTTCGAAGGAATGTCATTACCGAAGAAACTCAAAAGGCATTCATCGAAATGCAAGTTTTCATCGATGAACGTAGTGTCGAACAAAAGTAAGGTTATTTCATCGATAAAGAAGGATATCGATGAAAAAGGGATATCGATGAACGCGCATAAGCCTACACCGAAGAAAGAAACTCATCGAAAGTATGACATCGATGAAACTTGCGAGCGACTTATCGAAAAAGGGGTCTATCGATGAAAGAGTGATTTCGATGAGTCTTAAAAGCGGCCTCTCGACATGAGCTATTCACCGAAACAATTGTATCGAAGAAAATGAGCTTTCGATGGAAGGTTTAAACAATCGGCCGAAGACAAGGGTTTCATCGATGACTTGAAATGTGCGCACTTTGAGCGAACTGTACTTCCCGCGAAAGAGTTAAAGGCCCAATTGAAAAGTGTCACATCTGCAATTAAGTTTAAACACTTGAGTAGCCATTGTAGATGCAGAACATTAACTGTGCACAAGTTGCCCATTCGATTACAGTTGAACTGAGTGAATTTTTGTAAGAATCAAATCGATGCTAAAAGATTGAAAGCTGCGAAGAACCTGCAGAGACTTGCAAGCGATAACCAGAGAAGTTGAGCATTCACCAAGTAAGTGTTGTCTCTCTTATTTTACTGTGACTATGGAACCTTCATCTTCCTCTTCTAAAAAGAGTAGGAAAGGAAAAGAGTTGAACCCTGAAGAGAAGCCCAAAAGACAGAAGAAAGAAGGGAGAGCTCTGACTCAGGACTTATTAGACCAGTGTCCATCGTCTAGTGTAAGGTCAAAAAAGATCAAAAGTGAAGAAGAAGGATTAGAAGACAGATTTGAAAATCTAGGAGACATTTGGACTGAGATAAGAGGGCATGAATTATTTTTGTTTTGTTACAAAAGAAGGGATGCACCTGAACCCATAAGCAATCTATGGAAGAAGAATTTAGGCAAGTTAGTAGTCCCAAATGTGTTTGTAGATGTAGAATTAATGAAAGCTCTGGTAGATTGCTACAACCCAAGAACCAAAACCATATGTGATTACAGAGGGAATAGATTAGTAGTGATTAATAAGCAGACTATTGATATGGTTTTTGATTTGGACTGGGAAGTAGAGGAGACTATCGATATGAAGAAACTTTCACAGGAATTCTTTAGTTTGGAAAATAACTACAGGACTTGGAGGCTACCTGTTCACAGGCCAAAAGTGGGTGGGTCATTTGTTCAGTTTGGCAAAGATGACAAGGTGTCGTTTGATGTCAACCACTTCCATCCATATTTCAAGTATACGTATTATGCTGCAGCCCAAGTACTAGGCCTAGAGGCTCATCCACTCATGGATATTGGGGTTATGGTTCTATGTGCTGATATACAATCAAAAGACCCTAGGTCATTTGATTTTGCCACTTATGTTGCAGATGCCTTGAATCATGGGCTGGAAAAATTGAAAGGAGACCTTGTGAATGTTCACTTTTCATTATACTCCATGTTAATGCATATTCTTCTCTATTGTGGACAAGAAATTAACTTCTGGCCAGAAGAGTTCAGCATTAGGTCTTATGATAAGAATGGTCTGAAGAAGCCGGTTCAGTTGTGGGTATCAGCATGGGACCAGAGGTTTATGAATAACCAATATTGGCATTTTCAAGAATACTTTGTGAAACCTCTCAGTGCGGCTTTTGGACAGCACAGGGATTATACTTTGTCCCCTGAAATCAAGAGGTTCCTCAGGCCAAAGGATTTCTCTCCAGAATCACAGATTGAACATAATTGGGGTGATTGGTATTGCCATGATAATCACACAGAAATAAGGGTATTTGGATTTGAAGGACGACCCCACATGCTTCCAATTACGGTACCAAACAGAGTGGCTAGCTTGGAGATTATAAGGCAATTGTCTATTGCCAGTGCTAAACATTTAACTGATTTTGGTAAACAATCTATTGTTCCAGGTTTATTAGTTTTCTCTGATTTCATCGTCAAAAGTTCAAAGAGTTATCATTTATTACAGAATAAATTAGATTACTATGGCATGACTCTGGGTGAGCCTAGGGAGAATTTTGATCCTGAAGGATATATAAGGGCTGCCAGAGCCTCACAGAAACTCAAAGCTGGGATACATATGGCCAAAATGCCAGACGACCTAATTAAGAACCTTGAAAGAGAGGAGGCCAAAGCTTTGAGAGAAAAGAGTGAATTGGTTTGGGAGGCTTACAAGTGGAAGAGGGTGAGAGGAATGATAGATGGGAACCTAATTGGAGATCTCCAAGACCCTCTAGAAATAGCTAAAAGGCTGCTTCAACATGAAGCAGAAGTCATGCATAGGGTTCCTTCACAATTCCTTCACTTCATTAATACTGAGAAGGACAGTCAACCCCTAGCTCACATGTCACCAAAATCAACCGCCAGTAGTATCCCACCTGATTCTCCTAGAGAGGATTATCCTCCTGGTTTCGAAACAGAAATGAACATGGACACAGGAGAAATCAACATCAAGGATGTTGTTGATATAAGAATGACTGAGCATGAGGACTTCGTTGCTGATGATGGATTCGCCTCCTCTAGGGAATTCCTTTCATTTTTATACCAATACAAAGGGGCTCATGTCAAACGAAGCATGGCTGGAAGACCAGAGGAGGAACAGATGAAGAGATTACAGGATGAAATTGATGTCCTCATGAAAGACATGACTCCTGAAAAGGGGAGGAGATTATTAAAAGAGGCCGGTGTAATCATCTTCTCTGGTTGGGATATCAATTCAGCACTCTTATTTGATGGCTTCTTGAAAAAACAAGATTTGAATCAACAAGTGTTGCCCCAGGAGATAGACAAACTGTTCCTAGGCTCTGGATATGATCCAGACAAGAAAGCTCTCCTACAGTGGGCACTATATCCAAAGGGGGAGAGGCCTATCATTGTGGATATAGAAGAAACCTTTGGGCATCTCATGGTTCATCAGGTTGGAAAGACTGATCCTAGGGTCACTGCAAAGCTCAACCTGGATGTTGCAAGATTGAACTTGGACCAGACAGAGTTTTTGGTCAGAGAGAACGTTACATATAAGGGACTATATGAAAAATCCAAGGAGGAAAATCAGAAGCTGCAGGCAAAGGTATTGCAATTAGAGACGGGGACTCCTATCAACGAATACACCTCATACCCCGCAGGACGCAGCTTGGATGACGTCTCTGATGCTCTGTACTGGAAGTATCAGGCAGAAAAGGCCAATAAATGCGCAGACAATGTCCAACAAAAGATGGACAAATTGGTCAACGACATTATAGGACATCGGTTTAACACCATGCTCTTACAGGTCGAACCATATTGGACAGTTTACAATGGAACGATAAAAGTGCTAATAGAGCATGAATGGTTAAGAGCACGATTGCAGGAAGTACTGAGTAATGTCGATACCATGTCACCAGAGGAAAAGGCTGAAGGAAACGCGTATATGGACAATCATGTCAAACTCGAGGATAAGCTGAGGAGAGACTTAAAAGAATTAGATGATGATAAACCCATTGGAATGTCTTCCGTCTACAAGGAAGGAGAGGTGATATCCTTGGAGGATCTGCGAAAAGAACTCATCAGCGTCAAGGATTAGGCCTTGTCAGAGATTGATCGGAGTAAGGATTTGGCCCCTACTGTCAACCAGATAATATTCAAGTATCTGTCGCTGGGGGATGAATTGAAGAAGCAAACTCCTCGAATCAAAACATTCAAAGACGATGATTACATTCATCATTTGGGGCTCTTAAATCTCTTTTTACTTAAGTTTAGAAATATCCAAAGTTAATGATTAATATTGTAAAGGGTCGTGTCTCTTCGTGAAGAGCTTTCATCCTCATATATATATGAGAATGATTTTTGTAATGTAAGGTGATAGATATTAAATAGGATGAAGAGCGAAAGAACGACAGCCTGTAAGTCTTCTGTGTACGAACTATAATGGAATACAAATCTTGATCAATTGTTTCCCTGCATGTGTGTTGTGGATTATTTCATTTTCTTTTGGCAATCGTCTGTGATATTGTCTGATAAAGATAAGGTTATTCATGTTCTTAAGATCAAATCTATGCTTTATGTTATAATGTTGCAACAAAAGTTTTGCTTGCGGATTGTAATTGTTCCTTGCAAAGCTTAATTGACTGGTCCCTTAAGGGTAGGGTTAAATTCACTCAATCAGCATATAATATAAGCATTCATTTGGTTTTAACAGAAATAGTAACTGACAGGTTCATAAGGGATGAATTAAAAACTGTCTCACAGATTCGCACCATAAGTCCTGAAGAAAATTGTAATGACTCTGCAACCCAATTAACGAAGAAGGCACTGGCTAAATTACAAATTACCCTCACCATTTCTTCATTTTGACAGCTATAGAAGTAATTAAGAAACATAAAGCAAACAATTATCATAACAACAATCTTGAACTCATCTGCTATATCTCCATTCAAGGAACTCATGCCATTTCAAGATCAGGAGATATCAGATTAGGATAACATATCTGCTATAAAAAGCACTGTTTATTGGAGACATTCAGTGAATAGGTATACCCGCCTAGGTCCTGCAGAGCCTAAAGTGAGAGAGTAAGCAACCAAACAGGTTCACTCTACATGTTGGCCAAGTCAATTGGAGGGTTTGACCATAGGGACTGGCATTTCCTTAGAACCTATCCAATCTGTTGACTTGAGACCCAACAGGTATATGCGAGAATAAGAAGAGATATACATGCAAACATCATTTAAGGTGAAGCAAGGTTTTTGTAAAGGAAATCAGAACTACACCGGTACTGAATCCAGCATATGAAGATGCTATTTTGAGCAGTACATCATTAGTGGATTTAACCATCCAATTGTAGTCAGTGTGACTCCTATTTGTGTTTGAGCAGTGAGCTTTAGGCGCTTGGCCTTTCTGCATGTGCAGACCCCATTTGTATATACATACTATCTGTAGTAGTATCATCTAATTGTGGGTAAGGTTTCCCACAGTTTTTCCCCTTAAAGGGTTTCCACGTACAAATATTGGTGTTATGTTTTGTGGATGTTATTGTCTTTCTATTCCATGCATTAATCTTTACCGGTACTGTAATTAACTGATAATCTGTCTACCGACATAAAGTCTGATTTATCGGTATTAAGCATTAAGATTGATTAAGTTGTTTTTGGTTTGAATTTATTTGACAACTTATTCACCCCCCCTCCTCTCAGTTGTCTCTGGGAACTAACAGAGTCTATAGTGAAATATGAGGCAAGCAATAGGGGAAGTCACAACATCACACCAAATGCATGTAGAGACAGTATATCACCTTATAACAAAAACTTTCAGCATAGACAATTTCAAAATATGGAGTGTTGATAGTGTAATGAACAAAAATAATGCACTACATACAAGTGGTGTTTTCAGAATTGATATATTGTCACATGATGAAAATTAGGTGTTTGATCTAGGAGTAAATTAGTACTTACTTATGGGGGCCTTGGGGCCACTAGATGAAATTTTAACATAATCTACAGAAGGGAGGTGATTGGCAATGGTCTAATCTACCAAAGAAAACTAGATTTTTGCTATGCTCACAGGGGGCATACATCCCCAGACAGAGCCACTATTGGGGCTTCAAATTTTCAAATAATTTCAAGTACCCTACTATTAAAAATGGTGGTCACTTCATGGAAATGACACATAATGGATGATTAATGATTTTAACAACTAGAGTAAAGGAGGATATGAATAAATTAATTCCAATGGACCCCATGAAAGACTAGTGTTTTTGATCTGTAGAAAAGATGATATGAACAGAGAATTTCAATGAATGAAACATGAAAATATAAGAAATACCCATTTCAGAAAATAAAGTTTCCAAGCTCTAGTAAAAATATTAGATCTGTACAATGTGTCTTTGGTTGTAGACTATACAGAAGACTGTAAGAAGCCTGAAAAGCCTGTTATTTCAACCTGCATGAAAGAAGATGTCGACTTTGAATGAAAATGTATGCAAATGTGAAATCTGATGAAGAACCATTTTACAAGTGGATGTTTCCTACTACCATAAAACATTTTAGATTCTTATCTGAAGTTTAAGGCTATCGACCAAACGAAAACCCGAAAGATAGCTTAAAGAAAGGTTATTGACTAACTAGTTTGCATATTAATTTGAAAGGGTTTTGTTAATTTTAATGTAAAATGGTGACTTTTCACCCCAAAAGGGGTATGGTGCCCATTCAACCATATATATAAGTGGTTAAAAAATGTAGATAAGGGGGAGAGTGAGAAGAAATACTATAGCCTTTGGCAAACTATTGTACTATTTTGAAACTCTAATAGAATCAGTTATTTTCTCTGCATATGTGTTGTGGATCATCTTATCTTCTATAGGCAGTTGTTTGTGATATTATCTAAAGTAGATAAGGTTATTCTTATTCTTACAGTGAAGTTTATGTTTCTATGTTATAAATTTGGATTAAAATGATCTACTCGTGGATTGTAATTGTTCCTTGTAGTTCTTTCTTGAATGGTCCCTTAAGGTTAGGGTTAAATTCATTTAGGTGTTTTATGATATAAACATTTAGCAGATCTCATAAGAAATAATAATTGACAGATTTACCAAAGGGGGCAGGTTTAAAAACTGTCTCACAAATCATACATTAAGTCCTAGGGAAATATAAGACTCTGTAGCCCAAATAACAGGAAAGACACTGGTCATTCATAAACAACAACTTTTTACCATATCAATTACCTTTAATTTACAACAATAGGAATAATTGAGTAGGATGTATATAGAATCAATTAGCAATAGTGTATACATATACATTTCAAGTATAAATATCTAATAGCTTTCACAACAACAATTTTTGAACTCATCTAAAAGCCACCTATCCTACGAACCTATACCATTCTGAGATAGGGAAGAATTTAGATCAAGATAATCAATCTTCTATAAAAATAATTAGTCATCGAAAGCCACTAGTGAATAGGTATACCCGCCTAGGTCTTGTAGAGCCTAAAGTGAGAGAGTTAGTAACCAAATAGGTTCACTCTATAAGTTGGCCAAGTCAAATTGGAATGTTTGATCATAGGAGTTAGAATTTATTTAGAACCCATCCAATCTTTTGATTTGAGTGATGCAAAGGAAGGGTGTGATAAATGAACCTTTAATATTTATTAGGGAAATACAAGGTTCAAACCCCTAGGCCTACTAGCACCCAAATGGCTCAAATAGGTCAAATGCAAACCAACACTTCTCCAAAAGATTCCAAAGGAATGGAATGTTTGAAATACCTCCAAATAATTTGTTTCATCTAGTTTTGTTGTTCCAAGAACTTGTTTGAGTGCAAAGCCCTCTTTTTAGCCTTCTAGGCCTAGTTGCCCAATTAGCCCTCCAACGAGGAAAATGAATTATTTTCTCCCAACTATTACAATAAAATCAACAAATAAATTAGATATTCAGACACCCTTTTGGCTTCCCTTTAACATATGAAAATATTTCATATGGTTGTTTTGGAGAATATATGTTGTCCTGCAACTATGCATTGTTTTTAGACCCAAAAAGTGGCAAATTAACAAAGGAAGTATATTATGTTTTAACTCCCTGATTCCCAAAATCTCAATAGTCATCCAATATGGTTAAAAACTAAGGAAAATGAAATTATTTTCAAGTTTTAACTTTCTTATATGCAAAATCTCTATTTTAGCCTCTCACAAGCCCTCAAAAGTGAGTTTTCTCACATATCCCTCTTCCAAACACTATACCATCCAAATGATGATGGATTCAACTTTTATATGACATTTCTCAACATTTTAAATCATAAAAAGTACCCCTCCTTAAGGCAGATTTTCTACTGCTGCTCCTTAGCAAGCATTTTCAATGCATTTTTCACTCTTTCCCAATGGTGATCACCCTTTTCTTCAACTTATCTACACATTATTAGGTTAGGAAATAATTTTAAATGTTAAATGGAGACATCCTATGATTCACAGGCCTGGTTCAATCATGGAATGCCTTCTTCATGTTAGAAAATCACTTTTCTTGATAAAAAAACTAGTCAAAATGTGTTAACAATCAGCCCAGAATTACAAACTGAAACCAAGAATGCATTTTTAGTGAATAAAACAATGTATCCATGGTTCCTAAAAGTCCTCAAATCATTTTAGATCAACAACACCAATAAAAATCAAAATTACAACGCACCAAACATCAAAAATGGCAGAAAATAGAGTGTTTTATTGAATTTTTTGGTTTCCAATCCATACACCAACATGATCTGTTGTACAAAGCATTTCATCTCCCATTTATAACTTCTCCCTAACTATATAAACCACTTTATATTGGTTACATTTCATTTTTAAAACATTTAACTCTTACAAACTAATTTCCCCCCAAAACTACCTAACTGTTGCCTTTCAAATATTAAAATTTGTCAAATATGGAAAATGACATAATTTGATCAAAAACTCCTAGCTATTGACATGAAATGTCTTGAAATGTTTTATTTAAACCTTCCTAGACTCTCTAAGCCATAAATTCCCATTACATCTTTTTGTTGGTCCTAAGGTCCTTACCAGGCCCTTTAGGACAAATTACAAACTTATTACATTTTTCATCATTAAAGGCCATAATGGGCCTTAAGACATTATAATTTATTGAACTTGTCTTCATATGACCTTCAAAAGTCTTTAATGGTTTCATTGAGTCCTTTGGTCTTCCAAATGCACCTGCACCATGCTCCCCAAAAAAGAAAAAACTCTTGTCCCAAGAGTTTGGCTTGAGTTTGCCTCCATCAACTGGCCAATGCCTCCTCATTGATTGGTCTCCCAGTGTGATCTTTGTCCTCCCATCACCTGCACTCATTTTGCCAAAAGTATTAGAATGAAAACAAAAGTTATTTGACCCTATTTTTGGATCAAACTGCTACCTTGTTGCCCCATCTGACTTTGCTGCTTCATAGTGATTTGTTGTTTGTTGCACCACTTGCATCGGTTCTCCCTTTATCTAACCTTGAAATGGACACTTGATAGTGCCTATTTGAACATAGTTTAAGTCCCAATCGGCTGCTCTTTTGGGACTGATTTTCTACTCTATAACAACCAAATTTTTGTTGCCTTGGGTTTGCTGCCTCCAACTAGTGTCATACTCATCTCTAACCTGCTCATTCAATGGAATAATGTTTCCAAAACACATCACCATCTTGTCATTACTCTTGTAATCCAAAGGTTGTAACCTATACCTTAGTCCACCCTTATGCACAATGTAGTTATTTGAGTAACCATCATGAAGAGTTAATCTTGCCCATTGCCATGGTCTACCCAAAATTATATGTCCACAACTCATAGGTATGATATCACACATTACCTGATCATGATAAGGACCAATTGAAAAATTAACAAGAGCTCTCTTTCTAACCTCTGTATTCAACCCTTGATCAACCCAAGTGGCCTTATAAGGGTTAGGATGATCTACTATTGTCAATCCCAACTTAGTCACCATATCAAATGAAACCAAATTGTTATGTGAACCAGAATCTATAATCAATTGACATAATTTACCCTTGCTCAAACAATATGTTCTGAAAATGTTCACCTTTGGTTCTTGTATTTGCTCACCTTGTCTCACCATAAGGAATTCTACCTCTGTCTTTGGATATGCTAGCACTAGTCCACCATCTTCCTTCTTCTCTTCTTCTTGTGTCAAACCCACTCTTCTCTCTTTTCCCTTATCAGATTCAACCCATTTAGGACACCTAAAGGATTGATGACCTACCTCATTACAATTAAAACACTTGCCTTGGAAAGTTCCACTTCCTCTTCATACTCCAAATCTTCCACCTCTATGGTTGTATCCTCCTCTTGGCTCTGAAGTATTTCCTTTGTCTTTATCCTTGTCTTCCCAAGTCTGATTTTTTCTTCCTCCTCTTCCTCTCATGAATCCACCTCCTCTATTGTTTCCTTGTCTTTCATTCTTCCTCTTCAATTTCTCTTCTTCTCTCACTGCTAATGGAAAGCATTCTCCAAGGGTTATAGGCATATTCAACCCTATCTCATCTTGAATGTTGTACTTGAGGCCATTGATGTATCTAGCCACCTTCTCATCTTCATCTTCTACTCCTCCACTAATGCTTAGGGTGTGAAATTGTTCAGTATAGGACATTACATCTAAGTCCTTTTGTTTCAAGTTGTTCCTCCTCATCTTTATCTGGATTGCCAAGTCTGATGGCAAAAATTGACTCATCACCATAGTCTTCATCCTCTCCCAATCTGAGATTTTATTCAATCCCATGTCCTCTCTCTCATTTTGAATACTTGTCCACCATGTAAGGGTTGTTCCCCTTAGCCTTGCTTTTTCTATTTTCACCTTCTTGTCTCCATCTATGTCTTCTAGATCAAAATAGTTTTCAAGTGCCTCAATCCAACCAAGCACTTCTTCACTCTCCATCTTGCCTTTGTAGATTGGAACATTAGCTTGTGTATTCATACCAGTACCTTGTACTACCTTAATCAATCTTATGAATCTCCTCTCCTCAGGGTCTTCTTCATCCCTATGTCTCTCATGTGCTTGCTCTTCTCCTTCATTGTTGTCTTTATGATTCTCTTCTCCTATAGGGTCTCTTCTTTCTTTCTCTAAAGATTATATCCTTCCTAACAATTTAAGTCTCTCCCTTCTCATTTTTCTTTCTTCCCTTTCCTTGGTTGCCTCTAACTCTCTATTCTCTCTTTCTTTTTGTTCTAGGGCTGCTTTCAACTCTTCAATATCTCTTGCCATTTGGTTTTTAGGTGCCATGTTATAGTTTGTTGGTTTTCCTCCTTAAATATATACTAACTAAAGCTCTAATACCACCTTATGCAAAGGAAGGGTGTGATAAATGAACCTTTAATATTTATAAGGGAAATACAAGGTTCAAACCCCTAGGCCTACTAGCACCCAAATGGCTCAAATAGGTCAAATGCAAACCAAAACTTCTCCAAATGATTCTAAAGGAATGGAATGTTATAAATACATCCAAATAATTTGTTTCAACTAGTTTTGTGGTTCCAATAACTTGTTTGAGTGCAAAGCCCTCTTTTTAGCCTTTTAGGCCTAGTTACCCAATTAGCCCTCCAGCGAGGAAAATGAATTGTTTTCTCCCAGCTATTCCAAAAATTTCAAAAAATGAATTAGATATTCAAACACCCTTTTGGCTTCCATTTAACATATCAAAAAATTGCATATGGTTGTTTTGGAGAATATATGATGTCCTACAACTATGCACTTTTTTTAAACCTAGCAAGTGGCAAATTAACAAAGGAAGTATTTTATGTTTTAACTCCCTAATTTCCAAACTATCAAAATTAATCCAATATGGTTCAAAACTAAGGAAAATGAAATTATTTTCAAGTTTTAACCTTCTTATATGCAAAATCTCTATTTTAGCCTCTCACAAGCCCTCAAAAGTTAGTTTTCTCACATATCCCACTTCCAAACACTATACCATCCAAATTATGATGGATTCACCTTTCATATTAAATATCTCAACACTTTCAATCATAAAAAGTATTCCTCCTTAAGGCGGATTTGCTAATGTTGCTCCTTAGCAAGCATTTTCAATGCATTTTTCACTCTTTTCCAATGGTGATCACCCTCTTCTTCAACTTATCTACACATTATCAGGTTAGGACATAATTTTACATGTTAAATGGAGACATCCCATGATTCACAAGCCTGGTTCAATCATGTAATGCCTTCTTCATGTTAGAAAATCACTTTTCTTGATAAAAAACTAGTCAAAATGTGTTAACAATCAGCCCAGAATTACAAACTGAAACCAAGAATGAATTTTTAGTACATAAAAAAATGTATCCAAAGTTCCTATAAGTCCTCAAAGAATTCAAGATCAACAGAACCGATAAAAATCAAAATTACAATGCACCAAACATAAAAAATGGCAAAAAATAGAGTGTTTTATTGAATTTCTTGGTTCCCAATCCATACACCAGCATGATCTATCTTAAAAAGAATTTTATCTCCCACTTATAACTTCTCCCTAACTATATAAACCACTTTATATTGGCTACATTTCATTTTTAAAACATTTAACTCTTAAAAACTAATCCCCCCCAAAACTACCTAACTGTTGCCTTTGAAATATTCAAATTTGTCAAATATGGAAAATGACATAATTTGATCAAAAACTCCTAGCTATTGACATGAAATGTCTTGAAATGTTTTATTTAAACCTTCCTAGACTCTCTAAGCCATAAATTCTCATTACATCTTTTTGTTGGTCCTAAGGTCCTTACCAGGCCCTTCAGGACAAATTACAAACTTATTACATTTTTCGTCATTAAAGGCCATAATGGGCCTTAAGACATTATAATTTATTGAACTTGTCTTCATATGACCTTCAAAAGTCTTTAATAGCTTCATTGAGTCCTTTGGTATTCCAAATGCACTTGCACCATTGAGATCCAACATAACCAATAGCATCCTGAGAACCATCTAGAATCCCATGAACACCACTTATCATGTGCATCAAAAGATCTTCAACAAAGCTCTGGCAGTAAAACCCTTACCGGTGACCAAAAGGCTTACTAGAAAAAATGATAGCTCCTGAGCCATTAAATCCCAAACCAACTGATCGTGATACACATCTGAATAGCATGAATGACAGATCCAAATGAATTCCACAAACCAAAGCATACCGGAAAATACCAAATCAATATCATAATGCAACCACTCTATCAGAACCAATTAAAAACCGGTAAACAACCAAAACAACCAGTGTTGCCATCAATGACAAAACATCAATGCGACACATAATCAATTCCTCCAAATTTCCAACAATCTCCCCCTTTGGCATTGATGGCAACACTAGATGTGAAAAACATCCAAGTGCCAAGAAATGCCAAACAAGTCTACCCCTATGGAAGATAACCAACAATCTGATGAATACTAAGAGGGGGGGGTGAATTAGTATGCCAAAATTCTTTGCACTAAAACACTTACACAGTCTAAAGATAAACTGGTAAAGTAGTCTGACAGTCAAACCGGTTACCACACATACAAACCAAAATGCGAATAAAACATTCACCCACAAAAGCAATACAACCATAACATAAGATATTTGACGTGGAAACCCAACTAGGAAAAACCACGGTGAGATGGAACTCACAAGTCACTATCTGCAGAATAGAAACCAGACCGGTTAAGGTCAGATCGGTTAAGGTCTTACAATATTCTTCACCAGAACAGATCCTGTTAGGAATCTCAATCTCTGTTAGGAGATAAGTCTGATTAAAGACTACCTTGTTAGAGGATTTTAGATTCACATGTGTGAACCACCTTGTTAGAGGATTTTACAAAGGCTTTGAGACCTACTCGGTTAGGGGCTACTGACTTGTTAAAGATGTGATCAATCAACAAGTGTTTGATCTATCTAATAGCACAAACTACTTGGTTAGATCCAGTATTGCTCACAGCTAATGCATTCCAACATTACTTCAGTCTTCTCTATCTCTCTCTCAGTTACAACTTGATCTTCTCAGATAAGATCGCTCTTCCAACAACTCAACATCCACCTTAAACCCTAGCTCAATATTAATCCTTTTCGCAACAACCTAAAACCCTAGACATGATGTCCTTTTAAAGGAATCTGATTTCATGTTGGTCCAATAGGATTTCTTTACAATTTCCTAGGTTCAATGAACCTAGACATACTTAGTAACACGACATAGGAATCACCATTAATGTGTCGGCACCGTCAAACAATCGGTGGATTGGTAACTCATCACAAAATGCCGGTTGGTAACTCATCACAGAGTATTACCGGTTCATACAAAATACCGGTTGCCGGTTTGACAAAAATGAAGACTGGTAAGAATGTGTTGTGCCGCTTTGCTCCCTCGTACCGCTTGTGATCTGCGAACTGCTTGGGGTCGACATGCCGCTTTAGACCGGGAAACACATTCTGCAAAATCACTACTAGTCTAAAGACTAGAATACAACATACCGGTTGGAACAAATACCGGTTGAGCATGAGCTCATACATATAAAGGGGATCTCAATACAAGTGTGTGTCCATCAATGACAATCACAACATAAACATCAAAAATGCCAACAATCTCCCCCTTTGGCATTGATGGCAACACTTAGGAAAATAAAATTTTGACATCTAAGTGTTTTACAACAAAAACTTGCCAATGAACAAAATTGCTCCCCCTAAGCATATACACTATCCCTTAATCAACAGAGTGTATAGAAATTTTGCATTCAGAGCATAATCATCAGAGCATATAGCATATATCACAACATATATCAAAATTTCAAAACAGATACTTCTCCCTCTGATATACTTCTCCCCTGATATATCAAAATTTCAAAATTTTAAAACCATATACTTCTCCCCCTTTGCCAACAATGACAAAGTACCACTAAAAAACCTGTTTCCATATATATATAAAAGAGTTTATGACAATAATGAATAATACTTGTCAAAAACTGCTTTATAGTCCTGCAAAAATTGTTTCATGGAAAGAGACCAGGACTCAAGTAGGGAGGTCACCACTTCCTTCTCTGTCTGCATTTGTGATAGTTGTTCCTCCATGGCATCTATTGTGCTCAATTCTTGTGTGACTGTTTGGGCATCCAAGTTCAGATAGCATTTCTAGAGAATTTGCAGTTGTGGAAGTAATACCAGTTGAAGCTCCTGCAAATCCCTAGACCTTGTGCTGATCTCTTGCTCTATCTTGGTTAACTAGATTTGGAACCGGTGAACGGTTTGCCCATATGCTGCAAAGGAGTCATAAGGAGTCTTGAATGTGCTTAAGTAGGACTGTAAGTCCATTTGAAGCTGTTGCTTCTTGGCTAGCACATCATCACAAAATAGATGAGGTTGACAAATTTTGTTGAGTAGCAAGTTTCCCTCATCCAAGGCACTCCTTATGTCCTTTTGATCCTTTAGCAGTTCAGTCCTAAGCTCATTTAATTTCTTCACGAGAGCAACATTAAGAGCCTTTTGGTGCACTTTCTTTACATTGGCCTCTATTGCTTCTTCTAGACCCTGCACCTGATCATCCACTAAAGTACACAGAAGTTTGAGTTGTGCTAGTGATGAATCAGTGTCAGGAAGATTAGTACCGAGGATTAAACTGGTAAGTGTGTCTACAGCTTCCTGAATGATGTCGTGTTCCTTTTTCCTATGAATGATCTCAAGGTGCTCTTGAGAAACCTTGATGCTTTGCATAAGCTCTGACTCACTTGCAGATTGGAGATCAATAGGACTAGAGAGATCAATCGGTGAGGGTTGACTTCTGGTTGCCTTCGGAGTCTCCACCTGAGAGCCTTTTTCCGCTTCTTGTTCCTTGGCTTCTTCAGCTTTCTTCTTTTCCACTTCTCTTCTCTTCTCTTCTTCCTTGTCTTCCTCTGCCTTTTTCTTCTCCTCTGCTCTCCTCTTTTGCTCTTCCTTTTCTTCTTCTTCCCTCTTCTTCTTGTCTTCCTCTTCCTTTTTCTTCTTCTCTTCCTCTTCCTTCTTCTTCTTTTCTTCCTTGTCCTCTTCTTCTTTCTTCTTCCTTTCTTCTTCTTGCTTCTTCTTCTCTTCATCTTTTCTATTTTCCTCTTCCTCTTTTCTCTGTTTCTCATCTTCATCCTTCTTCTTTTTCTCTTCCTGTTCTTTTGCCGCTTGTTGTGTGTCCATAGCTTGTTCACCACCCTGATCGTCTTGTTGCCCCTGTTCAGTTCCCTTAGAAGGTATGTCCTGAGTGACATCTTCTATATCCAGGGCATCGATATCTATGGTGTCGATTGGTTCCTCCACCAGGTTTCCTTCCTCATCAAAAACCTCATCCGGTTTGGAAATAACCAGTTCCTTTTCCGCTTGGAGGTTGGCCATTCAAGCTTTGTGAAAGCTGATAGCATGGGCCATGTGTTGATGTGTATCCTTTTCTACATCATCAACTCTCCCCTCCAACAACCAGAGCCTTCTTCTCCTTGTGAAGAAGAGACCTTTATTTTGATCCAATACATCAAATATTTCTGACTTTGAGAGTTCGGGGAAGTATTGTGCAAAAACTTTCTCCTTAATCTCTTGTTCCTTTTCAATGGCAATGCGCCATTTATTATCCAATGTTTTAAATGATGAATCCGGTGTCTGAGATTTAATCTTTGATGGTGACCGGTCATTTTTACATAAATAAAGAATGATTTCCTGCAATACTTCATCTTTTTTATCACTATTGAATTCATCATAATAATCTATTAAATCATGAAGTCACTTTCTCCTAATATTCTTTACTGTTCTTTGACAATGTGTCAAAGGTTTGTAAGAGGAGATATCTATATTTACTAGTGTGGATGTTGCCAGTTCATTCTTCTTCATCTTCTTGGTCTGTCTAGCCTTCTTTGGTTGTTCATTAGACTCGGTTTCTTTGGAGTCTGGTTCATTTGCCTTAGTCTTCCTCTTTCTTTCGAAGACTTTTGCCAGTGTTACCTCCAGTTTCTTCTTTGCCGATGACCGCTTGGTCACTCTTGGAGTCACAGTGGTAGCTAGTGCTGATGCTGTAGGCACTGCCTTAGCTTTCTTAGCTACTAGTTCTTTTCCCTTCTTCACCGATGGTTCTTCAACCGGTGCAATCCTCTCCAAGTAGGTTCCGGTTCGCTTAGCCTTTGGATCAAGAGGCGAGGCAATAAGGGTTGAAGCATACCCTTCCAACATGTCAAACATGACCTCATAGCCCATAGGCTCCACTTCCTCCATTCTAGGCTCAACAGCCTCCATTAGACATTTGTCCACCTGAATAGTGAAACAGATGTCATCTTCATACTTCTTCACTATGTCACCTGAGATTCATACCCTCTGACTCATCTTTCTTCTGAACTCATCAAAGTATTTGTTCAGTACCTCAGGGTAGCCAGTTCTAATGGCTTACACACTTTCCTTTATCTGCTTGGTTACTGGTTGGTCAGGGGACCACTGGACATCTCCTACACCCAGAAAGTAGCCTTGGAAATAGAAAAACAACCCTACCAGTAGTTGTCCAAACTTAAATCTCAATGAATTGTCCTTTTTGATTGCATTAAGATTTAACGGGAGTTGCCTCTACATACCGATGCATATGTCAGATGATTTATCCTCTATAATCATCCGGTAAGTGGCATTTACCCCACTGCAGTAGATATAGAATTAATCCAACTGGCTGAGAATGTTCTGTAGCCTATCACCATGTAGGTGTATTTTACCAGTTCATCCTTGATAGGATTAACTATCATACCTTGTGAATCACTTGTCGAACTGGTGAGCTTGGTCATTTCCGTTTTTCTTACCATTCTCAGGGCTGGCACTTCCCCTATGTTGCAAAAACCGGCGACTGCATGAATTGCCTTAGGTGTGATATCATGCGTTCTCTCCAGGTACATCTTGTCACCATGGACTCTGCTCAAGATGATCCTGATGTGATCCTCTGTGAAGTCTTCCAGAAAATATACCGCATTATGGAGTTTCTTCTTCTCTAAGATACTGAACTCCGGTTTGATCCTTTTGTCCTTTCTGCAAAATAGACCTAATTGAGTATGAATGGCTAAGGACCCTAGGTCTTCTATCTTGCAATCAATATAATCTTAAATTCCTTCTTCAACTATGACTCCAGCTAGAACTTGTGACAAAGAATTATACTTGGACTTCCTCTAAATGAAAATTTCTAACTCAATGGATGTGCTTGAACTGGTATGAGATGTAGAAGCCATTGAAGAGTATTTCAAGAACATGAAAAATACCTTTCAAATTTAGGGCTTCCTGATTCTACTTTACTTCACTCTTCGTTGGATGCCAAATCACCGCTTTGAGTTCTCCACTACTGCTTGCAAACTAGATTTGAATCTCTTTCAAAGTTATCCAATTTCTTGAAATCTAAGCTCAAATCGCCTTTTCTTCGCTCTGCACTTGAAAACTTTTCTTTGCTCGAAAATAGATAGTGAGAAATGATTTGAAAAATGCATTTATACATGTCACTCACCTACCATCATTAATGCTCCTCTATTAGGGCGTAAACCCTAATTTGCCTTGTTTTACCATTTCTGGTCTTCTGCCAAGCGACAGGTATAACATACCAGTTAAGGTCTTTTACCGGTGTTAACCGGGGGTTTGAAAGCATTTCACCATTTTCTCCCCCTAAGCCTTTGAGGCTTAGTTTTCGGGTTCCGATATTTCCACACTAGGTGCAGAAACCGGTTCCTCTTCCGATATTGTTGGTTTCTTCTTCCATGTTTTCTTCATGTCTCCTTGAACTTTTTCAACATCTATTTCTCCTTCTTGAGTGACCGGTATATCATCAGATATACTTTTTCTGCTTCTGCAAAATCTTGCAATGTGACCCGGTTTGTTGCAGTGATAGCAAACAAGTCCAGGTGCTCTCCAAGGTCCATTGTACATGTTTCCAATCTTCCTTCTACATGTTGCAGTAGTGTGACCACGACCATGATAGATCATACAAATTTCTCTCCATCCAGTTGCCGCTTGATGACCACCGCTTCTTGACTGATGATTGAAGTCATTAAACTAGTTGTGGTTCCGGTTCATAAAAGATTCAGGGCCAGTTCATTGGGTCCTCTGAGGATATCTTCCAGTGTTATCCACTACAAACCTGCATTCAAATGCTCTATGCCCAAACTTGTTGCATGCATAACAATGACCATTGAACTTATTGAATCTAGGTACATTGTTGATAAAATAAGGAAAATTATTGTAGGCTTTTTTCCTACATACATTGGCAGTGTGTCCTTCTTTAAGACAGTTAAAGCAAACAAGTTTGAATTTTTTCTTGCCTTTTCCTTTGAGTGTCGGTTGCTTCTTTGATGCTTTAGCATTTGTTCCTAAGGATTCTCCTTCCTCATGTCCAGAAAAACGAGGACCATTGGTATTCTTTGCCGGTCTAGATGACTCAAGCTTTTGCTCTAGCTTGACTGTACTTTTGCCAAACTTAGCAAGTATTTCCTTTTGACTCAAAGAGTTCTTTGGAAATAGCATTGTTTGTCTCCATAAGACTTGCATTTTCAGAGATGGCAATGTTTAGTTCTCCTTGCATGTCTTCTTTTTCCATTCTACTCTTATGAAGGTGATCAGTTAGCACACTAATCTCATGTTTCAACTTGGAGATCTCACAATCTCTGTCTTTTACTAGATCTTCACCTTTTCTCTGGTTCTCAAGCTCTTGACTGAACTGAATAGTCAGTCCTTCCAACTCCTTTCTCAGATTGGAGTTTGAATCATTCAGCTTATTCACTTTAGCAATCATAGCTTCCATGTTAGCTTCATCTTCAAAACTACTTTCAGATAGTTCCATCAACTTTTTTGCACGTTCTCTTCTTTTTTCTTGAGATGCCTTGTATTTGACCATAAGATCATCATAGGCTTGCTCAGACTTAGTGAGCCATTGAGTAAGTTCCCTCAAGGTGTATTCCCCCATATCTCTTTCCAAGTGGTTAAACTTATAGAAAGGTTGGCTCTGATAACAATTGATGAATACTAAGAGGGGGGGTGAATTGTATGCCAAAAATCTTTGCACTAAAACACTTACACAGTCTAAAGATAAACCGGTAAAGCAGTCTGACAGTCAAACCGATTACCACACATACAAACCAAAATGCGAATAAAAAATTCACCCACAAAAGCAATACAACCATAACACAAGATATTTGACATGGAAACCCAACTGGGAAAAACCACGGTGAGATGGAACTCACAAGTCACTATCTGCAGAATAGAAACCAGACCGGTTAAGGTTAGACCGGTTAAAGTCTTACAATATTCTTCACCAGAATAGATCCTGTTAGGAATCTTAATCTCTATTAGGAGATAAGTCCGATTAAAGACTACCTTGTTAGAGGATTTTAGATTCACATGTGTGAACCACCTTGTTAGAGGATTTTACAAAGGCTTTGAGGCCTACCCGGTTAGGGGCTACTGACTTGTTAAAGATGTGAGTAATCAACAAGTGTTTGATCTATCTAATAGCACAAACTGTTGGTTAGATCCAGTATTTCTCACAGCTAATGCAGTCCAGCATTACTTCAGTCTTCTCTGTCTCTCTCTCAGTTACAATTTGATCTTCTCAGATAAGATCGCTCTTCCAACAACTCAACATCCACCTTAAACCCTAGCTCAACATTAATCCTTTTCGCAACAACCTAAAACCCTAGACATGATGTCCTTTTAAAGGAATCTGATTTCATGTTGGTCCAATAGGATTTCTTTACAATTTCCTAGGTTCAATGAACCTAGAAATACTTAGTAACATGACACAGGAATCACCGTTAATGTGTCGGCACCGTCAAACATTCGGTGGATTGGTAACTCATCACAAAATGCCGGTTGGTAACTCATCACAGAGTATTACCGGTTCATACAAAATACCGGTTGCCGATTTGACAAAAATGAAGACTGGTAAGAATGTGTTGTGCCACTTTGCTCCCTTGTACTGCTTGTGATTTGCGAACTGCTTGGGGTCGACATGCCGCTTTAGACCGGGAAACACATTCTGCAAAATCACTACTAGTCTAAAGACTAGAATACAAAATACCAGTTGGAACAAATACTGGTTGAGCATGAGCTCATACATATAAAGGAGATCTCAATACAAGTATGTGTCCATCAATGACAATCACAACATAAACATAAAAAATGCCAACACAATCTCCCACAAAATGATATAGCAATGAAGCTCTGAACCAAACTCCCCTAATGAATATATCTCTCCCTTATGTTTTTCACTAGAATTACTCTCCCCCTTTGACATCAATGCCAAAGATTGGATATAAATATCAAAGAAAAATCATAAATCCTCTTAATCTTATAGCTGACTACTCCCCCTGAGTAGTAGCACTACCACATCAATCTGGAATGAGTAATAGCTCTGATAGTGCATACTGGACTAATGCTAATTAGCATCACTCAGGTCTCTATCGGAGGGGCAGAAACCCCCAATCTGTCTCTAAAGTACTCAAATGAATCTTTAGGAAAAGGTTTAGTGAATATGTCTGCAATCTTCTCTTTAGTGTTCACATAAACTAGTCCAACTTCATTTGCTTCCACCTTCTCCTTCAAAATTTTTTACTTGATAGATATGTGCTTTGTTTTAGAATTAAATACCAGATTCTTTGATATATCAATAGCAGCAGAGTTATCATAGGACATAACTACCGGTTTATTACAATCCACCCTTATATCCTTCAACATTTTCTTCATCCATAGAACTTGTGTATAGGGAGTAGCAACAACAACATACTCAGCTTCAACAATAGATAAAGAGGTACATTACTTCTTTTTGTTGATCCATGAAACAAGTTTCTTTCCAAGAAAGAAAGCTCCACCAGATGTGCTCTTCCGGTAATCAACATCTCCAGCCCAATCTGCATCTATATAAGCATATAATGTAAAGTCATCATTTTTAGGATACCACAAACCATATTCATTTGTTCCCTACAAATACCTGAAAATCCTTTTCACCGCACTCTCATGATTTTCTCTAGGATCACTCTGATATCTTGATACAATACAAACTAAATTCATTATATCTGGTCTAGTCTGAGTCAGATATAACAAACCTCCAATCATAGACTTGTACCTTGTAGGATCTACCGATGTAGATGCATCATTCTTTGTCAATTTCTTACTTGTAACCATCAAAGTACTAACCAGTTTAGAATTTTCCAGCCTAAATTTCTTCAATAGCTCTCTACAATACTTAGTTTGATAGATGAAAATACCTTTATCACTTTGAGTAATCTGCAAACCTAAGAAAAATTTCATCTCCCCAATCATAGACATCTCAAATTCATTCTTGATATTGTTAGAGAATTCCATACACAACTTATCTTCACCTCCAAAAATGATATCATCAACAAAGACCTCAATAATCAACATGTCATCATCAGTGATCTTATAATGTAATTTACCATCAACTTTTCTTTTAGTGAAATCAAGCTTCAAAAGATATTTATCCAGTCTTTCATACCAAGCTCTAGGGGCTTGTTTCAATCCATATAAAGCTTTCTTTAACCTACAAACCATGTTTTTGTCATTTGAAAGTGAAAATCCATCAAGTTGCTCAATATAAACTTCCTCTTCAATATCTTCATTCAAAAATGCACACTTAACATCCATTTGATAAACCTTGTAGTTCTTATGTGCAACATAATCAAAAAATAATCTCACAGCTTCAATCCTAGTTACCAGTGCAAAGGTTTCACCATAATCAATTCCTTCCTTCTGAGAATATCCTTTACAAACCAATCTAGGTTTATTCATCACAACTTGTCCATCTTGCTTCAATTTATTCCTAAAAAACCCATTTAGTTTCAATAACATTCTTGTTTTTAGGCCAAGGAATTAAAGTCCACGTGTTATTATTTTCTATCTGATCTAATTCTTCTTTCATAGCTTTCATCCAACATTCATCTTTACAAGCTTCAATTACTGATGCCGGTTTAAATTGAGAAATAAAGCATACCTCATCAGCTGCCAACCTTCTTCTTGTCATCACTCCTTTGTTTTTGTCTCCAATGATCTGATCTTCTGAATGATTCAACCTTACATACCTAGGAGTCTTCTAATTTTCTGTTCCCCTATCCTAATCTTTAGTTACTGTTGAATTTTTTAATACTGATGGAGTAACTGGTAGTAACTGGTTCAACATTCTATTCCAGTGTAGGTGCTACCGGGTAAGTTATGATCATTTCCACTATCAGTTCTCTCTCATAAGTTCTGATTTGACTTCTATTCTTCTCATCCACCTTGACATTTGTGCTCTCCACAATTCTCTGCAATCTTTTGTTATAAAATCTATATTATTTGATTTCATTAGAATAACCAAGAAATATTCCTTCATCACATCTAGGATCAAACTTTCCAATGGAATCATCTCTTTTGATATAGAATTTACTACCAAAGATTCTAAAATACTTAACTGTCAGGGTATGACCAAACCATAACTCATAAGGTGTCTTATTGGTATCTCCTTTGATATGAACTCTCTTGAATGTTTATATCGTTGTTCTTACAACTTCTCTCTAGTAGATATGAGGAAGATTAGCTTCCATCATCATAGTTCTAGCTGCATCCAAGATAGTTATGTTCTTCCTTTCCACAACTCCATTCTGCTAAGGTGTCCAAGGTGCAGACAATTGTCTCCTTATCCCATTCTTTTCACAATATCTTTTAAATTCATCGGATGTGAATTCTCTACCTTGATCTAGCCTTAATCATTTAATCTTAAATCCTATCTCTATCTCAATTTTAGCTTTAAAGATTTTAAACTTTTCAAATGCTTCAGAATTCTCCCTTAGAAAAGTAACCCACATCATTCTTGAGTAGTCATCAATGATAAGCATGAAATGTCTATCACCCTGAAAACTTTTGATTCTAGCAAGACCACACAAATCAGTATGAATAAGATCAAGAACATCATTATATTTGTCTTGTATACTCTTAAAAGAAAATCTGACTTGTTTTCCCATTTGACATTCCTTACATACCGGATTATAGGGCTTTGCAATCTTAGGTATATCTTTAATTTCCTTAGTAGAACTGATCTTCGCAATGCAATCAAAATTCACATGACACAACCTCTTATGCCATAACCAACTCTCATCAACTTGTGCAATCAAACATGTCTTCTCACCGAAGTTCACATGAAATATATTACCGTTAGTTTGTGTACCAGTTGCAATCTCCAATCTAGATCCATTGATAATCTTGTATTTTCTCCTTGAACTGTAACTGAAATCCCTTATTCACCAACTATCCTACAATAAAAAAATTATGCCTTAAACCTTCAACATAATAAACATTATCAGTGTTATGCTTACCATCAAATGATATTGTTCCTCTTCATTTGATCATACATGCTTTGTCATCTCCAAATCTAACCAAACCACCATCAAATTCTTGCAAAGATAAGAAATTCCTTCTCTCCAGTCATATGATGTGAACATCCACTGTCAATTACCCATTCATCCTTGTCTTCAAAAATAGCAGCAAGGGCCTTCTCTTTAGGTACCGATTCATCTTCCTTGTTAGCCAAAAATATCCATTCCTTTCCATTGCCAGATCCACTAGTTGAATCTCATGTCGGTTCATCATCAGAATCAATCACACCTTCCTCATCAACATAGTAGCATGATTTGTCTTTGTTTCTCCTATACTTATGCTTGTTCTGATAATCATGGTTAGGCCTAAAAGATCTTCTAGCTCTTTTTTCAAATCTTGAATTCCTTTCAAGTCATCTAGATGCAAAATGACCTATCTTATTACATGCAAAGCATTTAAAAGGTGATTTTCCTTCATACTTACTTCCTGTCGATCCTTTAGGTACTCTTATAGAAAATAAGGCTTCACGTTGCTCAAACTCTTAATCTTATTTCTTCATATCCTCTAGTTCCTTCACATTCCAATCACTCTTTCCGATAGATGATGTAGATGCATGAAAAGAAGGTTTAGATTTTTCAGCTCCAAAAGGTCCGAATTCCTCAAGTTCAAAAGAAAATAACTTCCCAACCAAGGTATCACATTTAACAAAGGTATTTTCCATAGTTCTCAACTCATTAATTGTAGTAGCCTTCATCTTATAAGCTGGTGGCAAAGCTCTCAGTACTTTAGAGACTATTTCATCTTCGCTCAGAGATCCACCACAACATTGAATTCCCAAAACAATCTCATTAACTCTCTCCATAAAAGTAGTAATCCTTTCATCTTATTCCATTTTCAGGCTCCCATACCTCACCCGATAACCATCAAGTTTAGCAATTTTAATAGTAGGCTCACCTTCATTCAGAGTCTCCAATTTTTCCCATATAGCCTTTGCAGTGATTTGTCAGTTAGTCCCATTATTTGCTGATCAAAAAGTGCACACAAAAGGGCTTCTTTAGCTCTACAATCATTCTCAAGCTCCTTATCTAGGCCTACCAGAGGAGGATTACCACATGCCAGATTAAATGATGTAACACCTTTCTTAATGATCTCCCAAATTTCCTTTCTAAGACATCTCAGATGAGTCTCCATATGAATCTTCCATACCTTGTAATTAGTTCCATCAAGCCTAGGAATTTTTCTCCAGAAAACAACTGGAGATGTATTTGATGAACTTGAACTTATAGATGCCATCGGATCTTCCTCAATCAGTTAACCTTTTGTAGAGAGGACCAAGCTCTAATACCAATAATTAGACAACTCAGATAACCAGAGGACAACTGAGAGGGCGGGGGGTGAATCAGTTGTCACTAGATTATAGAACTTTAATAATTCAAAACCTTATTACCGGAACACATAAACTCAATATCGGAATGCATAAACCAAATACCAAAATAACTAATATAGAAATTAAGCATAAACATAAATCACAAAATAGTTACCATTCATCCAGAACACATGACACCAAGATTTGTACATAGAAAACCCGGTAAAAGGAAAAACCATGGTGGGAAGCCTACCCATAGTCAAATAATACTTCTACAGTAAGTATGTGATTACAATATGAGGGGCTTGCACATGCAAGAAGGCCAACAACCTAGAGCACACTTCTCATCACAAAAAGGAGCCTCACTGACTACAAGATAAATCCAGACTACAATCCGGAAAGAAGATTGAACTGCAAAGATAGCATCTCCTATGCCCGAGTACAGTTCCGGTTAAGCTCAACACTGGAGGCCTTAAACCTCTCTTACCAACCCAATTTGATCACCTATGATCAACCAAATCTTATGCATATGATTACAACATTATTCACACACAGATAGTCCCATAACCTTGACCTATTATCTACAAAGAGATCTTACATCATATTTATACCAACTCGGGATTGAAATAGTTAGGTCAGCCACCTAAAAGATAATACAATGAATTCATAACATAAAACCACAATACAATGATCAACCAAGTCAGCTTAGGCTGAAAACAATGTAAACCATCATTAAATCCCACTAGTAACCAATCAAGAACATCCTCCAACATGTTACATAGACTGGTCCATAACATATATAACACCAGACCCAAAATAGGTCGCCATAAACCAAATCTAACACCATCGATCAACATGAACACAAACAAGATAACTAATAGCATTTTGAGAACCATGTAGAAGCCTCACCAACACCACTTATCATGTGTATCAAAGGATCTTCAACAAAGCATTGTCAGTAAAGCCCTTACCGGTGACCAAAAGGCTTACTAGAACAAATGATAGCTCCTAAGTCATCAAATCCCAAACCAACTGATAGTGAAACACATATGAATAGCATGAATGATAGATCCAAACCAATTCCATAAACCAAAGAATACCAAAACATACCAGATCAATATCATAATCCAACCACTCTACCGGAACCAACCGAAAATAGGTAAACAACCAAAATAGTCGGTGTTGCCATAAATGACAAAATATTAATTGAACACAAAATCAATTCCTCCAAATTGCCAACACATGATAGTCCATCTCTCGTGACCCTGGGTGTCGCAAAGGAGCCCACTCCCTTACATGGACCCAAAATTAGCATCACAAGAGGCTCTAAGTTACACAATTAAATCTGAAATGCAACATCATATAATGCAATATCATGTATAAACACTTACTCATGAAAAATGGACATCAATATACAAAAGAGTGGAGCCTCTTGACCAAAAGATACATAAACCAAGTCATAAAAATGCTGCAACCAAATCAACAAAAATCCAACAAGTTCTTCACACTTGTTGTCCTTAAAATCAGCAGCATAACAAATTAACTCCCATGGAAAAACATCATGAGATAAATTCAAATAATCAATCAAATCTTACATCCAAGCAACGACATCAAATCCTAACATAAACAAAATTCATTCTGATACACGACATATGCAAGATAACCTTTGGTATTTAAAATACAACTTGACACATTATGTAATATGACCCTCACAAAGAAAACAATACATAAAACAGGGCAGCATTTGTAAAATGCTTAGCCCACACTATAACTTGCAGGCTTCATTCGAAATCACAACTGGACTTAACTTTGATCATCAAGAACTCATGGACAACAAAATGCGTAAATTTGCATAGCCAAATCAACCACCAAATAGCTACAAAACTAAAATCACAACACCTTCTATTGACCAAGACAAATCTGAAAACATACTAAACCAAATAAAATGATGAACTGACAGCATAAACTAAATATACAAACTCATTTCTAGACCCATCAAATTGATATTTTGGTTCAAAAGTTCTAAAATCAAATTGGAATAAGATAAACAACAGTTTGATTACAAGTCTGTCAAATGGCAACTCATCTGGAAAATACAAATAGAGAAGAACATAAATAAAAATAATACTCACTATTGTCTGGGCAAGAATTTTACCTAGCAGAAGGCATTCATCCTCTGTAGGACATGGCACAGAAACATGGTGCAGAGAACCCATCACGTTGTGGTGGTATTGTTGCACCCACCATGACATGGTGGTACAACTACACCCACCATGTTGTGGAGTGGTGCTTGCACCCTCCATGATATGGGAGGTGTTGTAGCACTCACCCTGCCATGAGTGGTGCTAGGCACCACCACGACATGGTTGGTGTTGTTGCACCTTCCATGTCGTGAGAGGGTGCAAAGAACCCACCATGACATGGTGGTGGTGCAACAACACACCACCATGTCGTGGGTGGTACTAGGCACCAAACCCCCAGTGTGGGTCAACCAAAACACAACAACAACCAAATAAAAAAAAGGGGGCGTCAGGGCAAATAACTATAGGAAGAACAAATAAGATATGTGGTAGCACACAGCCAACGACATATCCAAATAAGAGTTATGCAAATAAATTTGACTCTAAAATAAAAAGGGAATACTATGATAACAACAGACAATACAACCAATTTGTAAATTTCATAATACATAAAGAGGGTTTTAATAGAAAAAGACTGATAAATATAACATGGATATCAAACAACAAGCATTATTTCTAATAACATTCAGATTTCATAATAATACAGTCTCCATTCCCTCGTTCAATAATCTCAATCACAATGAAGACACTCAACAACAAGATAAGATAACAATACAAAGGAAAGAAGAAGCAAAACAAGAGGCCAACCTCTCTCCTATGTTATGGAAGACAACCTCTAATGAAGATTCTTGGCCACTGCTCCCAGCTACAACACAAACCCTTCCTGCACAAAAACTTCAATCGACGAATTCCAAATCCTCCAAAAAAAAGCTCCTAGTGATAAAATTGCAGAAGAAGAATAAGAAAAACTAGAAGAACTAGAAGAAGAAGAAGCCCCCAAAATGAAATTCATGACAACATATAAAAATCTAGAAGAGAAATTGGAAAACCCTAGCCTTCTATTCGACCAATAGAAATATTTTATTTTAAAATATTCTTCCCTTTTACAACTATATAATATAATAACTATACTTCCCATTTCTTTTATGGGATTACAAAAATCCATTTGAATTTTAAAATCCGAAATAGAAACATATTTCTCTCATCTCATACAACTCCAAATATTATTTAAACATTGAATAATCAATCTCATAAAAGATAAATCAAAATCAAAATTGGCATTAAATAAATAAGGTAATTAAAGAGAAATAAATAAATAAATTCAATAATTTAAATCAACTAAAAATATTAAATATTAAATAAGATCTCAATAAAACATTATTTTAAATTCAATAGCAAAAATAATTAAATAAACAAAAATCGCTAAATTATAATAAATTAAAATAATACTGCCACTAGTAAAAGTCATAATTTATTATTAAATAATCACTGAATTATGATAAATCATTTATCGCCGATATTTAAATAAATTAAATAATCAATCCATCACTAAATAAAAATCGTGATTAAATACATTCAATAATTAATCTATTACTATAGTCAATAAATCATAAATTTAAATAAATTAAATAAACTAAACAATCAGACTCACCATGCCACATACTCACAACTTACGACAACCGACTCGACATGGCGAAATTTGCCAAGACTGAAGGCAAGGACATATCACAACCTGAACCTAGAGTGTGGGTACGAAACCAGCATCTCTGAACTACATATTTGCCATCGGGAAAGAAACACTCACACCTGTAAAGCTAGGGGAGCTCACACCTGGTTGCCCGAGAGGAATGAATGTCTAGGTACCTGCAACCCTACAACCACAATGCAAATATATGTGCAGATAAATACATACATACATACATACATACATACATACATACATACATATATATATATATACAAGACAGGAAGTGGAGGGATATCGCAACGACACATCCTACTCGCAATGAGTGATGTGGCGTTGATCCCCCACAAAGACAGTCAAATAGTATCCATATAGTGAGCATACAAATCATGAAATATTGCATCATAAGTAAATCAAAATGAGGTTAGTATATCCATTTCAAAATGAGGCATGATCTATGAAATCTATCAAAGCACATGATAACCAAGATACCATTATTGACCATCTAGAAATCATAACTAGTCATGAGCACAGTCAATAATATCAATAGTATAAGGTCATGTAATGTCTATCATCAAAATCATCAGCTGAAAATGTAAGTAGTCATAATCAATGTCCATGCATCATATAAGTCAAATCATATCCATCACACAAAATAAAGGTCTGATCAAGTCAATCCAAAATGAAACAAGAGTCTGCTCAAGAGTGGGCATTAGATCCTCCCCCCCTTGCCTAGGCTTACTCCTGAAAGCTTGAGAACAAGTAGGGGTATGACTCTGTCATCCATGCTGCATCCTCCCAAGTGGCTGATGTATCATCATTTGGGTTCCACTGGACCCTTACCTCCTCTTTTCCCCAACCTCTGAGGGACATCTCTCTGCACTAAAGAATGTGCACGGGCTCCAAAGAAATCTTCATGTCCATGACTTGCAAAGCATTCCAATTGAGAACATATAATATGTCAGGATGGTATAGTCTCAAAATAGAAACATGAAATACATCATGGATGCGAGACAAGCTAGGCGGCAATGCAAGGTGATAAGCTACAGGTCCAATCCTGTCCAAGATCTCAAATGGTCCTACAAACCGAGGTGCCAAATTAGGGCATTTTCCATAATGGATCGGGCTCTTTCATGGTCGAACTCACAAAAATACCTTGTCTCCAACTGAGAACTATCTGTCTATCCTATGAACATCTGCATACTTCTTCTGTCTATCTTGTGCAACTGTCACATACTCTTTGATTCAGGTAACCAGCTCCTCCATATCCTATAGCATCTCTAGACCAATGTGTACCCTTTCCTCTAACCTTTCCCAACTCAAGGGAGTATGACATGGTCTCCCATATAAGGCCTGGTAGGGGGCCATACTAATGGAGCTATGGTATCCATTATTATAAGTAAACTCCACTAAGTATAGGTAATCCTCCCACCTGGACTGCTAATCCATAACATGCATCCTAAACATATCCTCCAAAACTTGGTTCACTCACTCTGTCTGACCATCTATCTCTGTGTGATATGTTGTACTGTAGTTCAATTGGGTGCCTAAATCATGTTGAAGTGTTTTCCATAATGCAAAAGTGAACACAAGATCTCTATTTGATATAATCTTACGTGGAATACCATGCAACCTGATGATGTCTCTGACAAAGATTTGTGCCACTATGGTTGTTATATAAGAGGATCTCACTGGCAAAAAGTGTGCAACCTTGATCAACCGATCAATGATGACCATAATGGCATCATGCCGACGAGAAGATATAGGCAATCCAACTACAAAATCTATGTAAATGATGTCCCATTTCCACTTCAGGACTGCATGTGACTACAAAAATCCTATTAGATGTCAATGCTCTGCCTTCACTCACTGACACTCAAGACAACATGAAACAAAATATGCTATGTCTCTCCTCATTCCTACCCAAAAGTAGAGTTGTCTCAATTCGGTGTGCATTTTTTTGACACCAAGATGTGCCGAGTAAGGTGCACGATGGGCCTCCGTAATGATCAATTTCTAAATTCCATCAGATGGCGGAACATAAATGCGTCCCATATGTCTAAGAATGCCATTTGTGTCCATGGAATATCCTGAATACCTACCTTCCAAGGCTCTACTTGATGCAATCTTTGATCTAACTACCTGGTACCATGAATCTGCTGGTAGTGCACTAAGAATAAGACTCCTCAAATCTACCTCCAAAGTCATTGTTGATATCCCATATCTCCTGCGCCTTAGTGCATCTGCTACCACATTCTCCTTACCCTGGATGCACTTCACCTCAAAGTCATACTCACACAAGAATTCCATCTAGTGCCTCTTACTAGCATTCAAATTTGGCTACGTAAATATATACTATAAGTTGTGGTGATCGATGTGCAACTCAAACCGATGCCCTAAAAAAAATGTCTCCAACAAACCAATGCATGTCCTACTACCGCTAACTCAAGATCATGAGTGGGGTAGTTTAGCTCATGGTCCTTTATTTTTCATGACTCACAGGCTATCACCCTACCATTATGCATCAATATTTCTCCTAGACCTTCCAACAAAGCATCGATATGAACCACAAAGTCACCTAATGGATCTGGAACTACAAGAATCGGTGCACTGGTCAACTTCTCCTTAAGTGCCCTGAAGGTCACTTCACATCGCTCTGACCAAATAAATTTCTTACCTTTCCTCTGAAGAGAAGTAATGGGGTGAGCAATCTAAGAGAAATCATGTACATATCTATGGTAATAACCAGCTAAATCCATGAAACTGTGCAACTCACCCACATTAGTGGGTGCCGGCCAATCTACTATCACCTCAATCTTTGAGGGATGAATTGCGATACCCTCTCCAGAAATAACATGGCCCAAGTATCTGGCCTCTGACCAAAAAAACTCACACTTCGCCAAATTGGCATATACCTAATTCTCCCTAAGACATTGCAAGACCTGCCTAACATGATCCTCATGCTCCTCCATTAATATGGAATAGATCAAAATGTCATCCAAGAAAACTAGTACAAATCTATCCAAGTATGTCCTGAACACATCGTTCATCAAGCTCATGAAGACTGATGGTGCATTCATGAGACCAAATGGCACAACTGTAAACTCATAGTTCCCATACCTGGTACGAAAATTTGTACGGTGTATGTCAGACCTCATGGATCCTCAACTGCTGATATCCAGACTTAAGGTCAATTTTAGAAAAGACCTTTGCATCCTTAATTTGGTCAAATAAGTCATCTATTGGAGGCAAGGGATACCTGTTCTTCACCATCACCTTATTCAGCTACCTATAGTCAATGCACAATCAGAGGGTACCATCCTTCTTCTTCACAAATAACACCGATGCATCCCATGGGGATACACTAAGATGGATAAAACCCTTTTCTAGCAAATCCTCAAGCTACACTCTCAGCTCACTCAACTCCTAAGTGGTCATCATGTATGGAGCCCTAGAGATAGGCTCAGCTTCTGGCACAAGATCAATCTTGAAATCTTTATCTCGCTGCAGGGACATACCTAAAATCTCACTTGGGAACACATCTGCAAACTCCTGAAGGATAGGATGTTGTTGCAATAACTCCTATGTACTAGCCTCCTCATCCATATCCATCATCCTAACTGCAAATAGCTGACAACCCTTACGAGCTCATCTCTTCATCTGCATGGCAGAAATCATATGAAGAGAGATAGGCCTCTAAATGCCTACAATATCCACACTTTTCCCATTGTCATCTATACAATGCACCCTCTTACTCCTACAACCTATTTGTTCCTAGTGTAACCCAAGCCAATCCATACCAAGAACTACATCATAGGAACCCAAGGACATAATACATAGATCCAGTGAGGTATGAAAATCTCCCAATACTAGGGGACACCTAAGCACAAGGGAATCCACTATGGCTCTGGCTCTCGTGGCTAGCTCTACCTGCCACCTATCATCTTTCTTTTTTGTATCAAGCTTGCATCTCTCTACTAAATAAGGATTAATTAATGAATCTGATGCTCCTGAATCAAATAAAATAGAACAAAGGATAACACCTATCACACTTGATGTCTCCACTACAGTGGCCTACTGCTCGGCCTGATAGTTATCTACCACCACAAATACTCGGTGGGACTTGCCTAAATCTCCGACAGTGGACTATGTTGGAGCTGCCCTCTATTTTCTTTTGGTCTATGATACACATTAAGGACAATGAACTTCTATGTGTCCCTATTGCCCACATGTGAAACATCCTCTCCTGTCCTATACTCTGCTGCTAAATGTAGCACTCGGCTGATGAACACTGCCTCTACAAGAGGCTAGCTATGAACTATGAGTTGGCTAAGCAAGAGTGGGTCTCCTATTATGTTGTCGATGGCTATAAATCCTATCAGCCAGAAATATAGCACCTCTCACAAAATTTTGTCCGTGTGGCTACCTCCTCCTCAACTATTGGCTACTGTGGAAAGAGGTGGGGTGGCTCCTAGCCACACCTGCTGACTACTACAATGAACCTCTAATAGATATACCTATAACCAGTGCACTAGCTACCTATCCTCCTATAGCACCTCCTGTACTTGAAGAGTGATTCTCCTCTGCAATCCTCGCTTTCTCTACAACAGCCTCTAAGGTCTTAGGTTCATGCATGTGAACCTCTCTACCAATGTAATCTCTAAGTCCCCACACAAAGTGTTGAATAAGCTACCTATCCTCCTACAAAACCTCTTGTACTCAAAGAGTAATTCTCCTCTGCAATCCTTACTTTCTCTACAACGACCTCTAAGGTCTTAGGTTCATGCATTGGAACCTCTCTACCAATGTAATCTCTAAGTCCCCACACAAAGTGTTGAATAATCATCACCTCATCCTCTACTATTCCTGCATAATGTTTGGGCTCAAAGAACCTCCACTCATACTCATCTACTAACATCATGTTCTATCTAAGGGTATGGAGCTCATCAATCTTATGCTGCCTCTAGTGTTCTAAGAGGAATCAGGCTTTGAACCTCTCTAAGAACAACTCCCAAGTAACTGTAGTAAACTCTAACTGCAACTTCCTATCCTTTGTATGCCACCATGTGGAAGCAAAGTCACGTAGGTGAATAATGGCACACCTAGCCTTGGTGTTACTACTATATAGGTGCATATAAAAATGCCGACTCAAGTCTAGCAACCAGGTCTCTGTTGGCATATGTGCAGAGTTTGATGACATGATGGTGTATGTTGTCATTGATGTCAATATGTTGAAGTATGAATTGGTATATTGAAGTAAGAAAACTAGCAAGTGAACCAATATGATGGTATGAAGTGAACTGGTATATGCAAAGTTTGTATCGGGGTTTCATTTGATATGACTACCGGTTGGTAGTCTCAGCTTCAGGGTTTTTGGTTGATGCATTCTGAGTTTGTGTGATTCGATCGACGACATCCTATGTTGAGTTAGCATTGAAATGAAGATGAGATCATGTTGCCATGTCAGCTTTGTGCATGTGAAGAATCTCCTTGAGGATCTTGCATGAAGAAGAATGATTCTATCTACCTCGAGAATGTGCAAAATCCTAGTAAATGGTGGAGAGCACGTGATGGGTTATCAGCTTCCAGAAGCAGCAAAGAATGAATGATACAGAATGTCTTGAGATTTGTTCAAGATCAATTTACCCTATGTAATGTGATTAAATGGTTAGGATTGAACCGACTGTATTGTTAACCTAGATGCTTAGGGTTTTAGGTTTTGACTACCGACCTAATTGTTGTCTATAAGGTTGATGATGGTTTTCATTTGAAGTTGTTGGCAACTGTTATGTGTGTATCCAAGTGAAGAGATACTTGATTCTTGCTAGACCAGAGCAGTGAGTAGAGATGTGTAGAGTGTGATTGCAGATGTAGAAGAAGTGAAGTGGATCTGCCTTGGCATTAAGTGTTGTTATCAGATCAGTGTATTACCTATTGACTTCTAACCATTTCAGCAGTTGGAAAATCCCTTTATCGGGTAGCTTTAACAGGCTTTTTGTAAATCCTTTAACAGGGTGACTCAAAATCATTGAGTTCTTCAAATCCTCTTGCAAGGTAACCTTTAATAGGGTTTTAACCTTTAACCAGGTATTTAGCCATCCCTTAACCGGGTGATCCCTAGCAGGATCGGTTCCTAGCAGAACCTATTGTAAAGTCTTTAACCGGACTAGGCTCCTAATAGAGTGGACTTCAAAAGAGTTCAAGAACAACTTGTGGGTATTCATCCCCACCATGGTTTTTCCCAGTTGGGTTTCCACATGAAAAATCAGTGTGTCATGTCTCATGCTTTTTCATGTGATGTTTTAGTGTTTTCTGTTAAGCGGTGATGCATGTTGATCCAATGGTCATTATATTTCTGATGTATTACTTGTTTAAGCATATGGGTGAAGTGGAAATGAGATATTAGGTTTTAAGCATATGGGTGAAGTGAAAATGAGATATTAGGTTTTGTGAAGATCTAAGTGTTACCGGTTTATGACTTTTATAGTCACTTTGTTTTACCGGTATTGCCTTGATTTAGATCAGTGATGTTGTTCACCAATTAGTGCAGTCTTTGTTGTTTAAAGTTGTTAAAGAGGTTTTTGTCTATACTGATTCACCCCCCCCTATCAGTATCTGTTGAGTATTTACTGTTCATTATTATTCATCGGTCTCTGCCTCCATACCAATACATGAACCTTCAAAGATAGGAGGACGAGCTCTCAATAAGTCTCTCATGTGACTGGCTTCCATCTCCTCCTGATCATCAACAACTCTCCTCCTAGGAGAATGTGAGCACTCTCTATCCTGATGCTTAGACTAGTGTGACTCCTCCTGTCTATCCACATCCTATCTAACCTCCTCCTGCCTTGGCCCTAGATGGCCAAGAAGCTCCTATAGTGCTTCTAATAACTATGGTATTGCCTCACCACTAGGTTTCTTCTTGTGTGTCTCACTGTGGTGTGACTCCTCTAAAACCTCGAGGCGAGGATTCCTATGATTCCCCATGTGTTTTCTAGGACCACGTCCACATCCTCTATTCCTAGTAGGTACCCTAACTCGACAAGATGCAAGGGAAATTACAACAACAAACAAAAGGGATAAAGCCACTAGCTATCCCATGCTAAACATCTAACAAGCATAATGGGCTCATGCATAACCAGATTACCCAATGTAGAACCCAAAACTCGTAAGTTATAATCTGATACCAAAAACTATGGCGTACCCACCAACAGCACTAGGGAACTCACACTAACAACCTATAAATGGAGATTTTTTTTTTAACTAATAAGTTTCCATCTAGCCTTATCTAGGAAATGTGAGTACAAGTTAATACACTTAATTCATCTTAGTTGAATCTTACATTGAATGTCTAATTATGTCTTGACACAAGTGGAAACATGCTTACAAAGTCTTAAATATTTCCCTAGGGTATATTGATTCCACCACTTACTTACTAACTTTATGATTCTTAGTCCATACATTAGATTATCAATCAACAATCCTACAATCTACATGCTTACATGCTACAAGAAACCTGCTCCTTACATGCTAGGGATGAACTAATACTACCATAAATATAATGTTCCTATAGCTTCCCTCAACAAGATGTAACACTAAATGACATGCAACCTTGAGTTACTATGATGACAACTATACTATTGCTGCCCATATACATAATGCATACTAAATCCACTTATACTCATTAATGATTATAGTACCAACCATGCATCAATTATTTGTTACAACCATGATACTAATGATCTCTTAATCAAGTGTGGTCTATATACATTTCAGAATTCCAAAACTAACTACATTGCATTCACATATACATGAAAGTACACCATTACATCTCTCTACATTACAACATAGATCTAGCTACATATACAAGTGTTCATTACAGTTCAAGATAATACCAAATAAATATTTAACTTGCTGCCCAAATCTATCTCCATAATGAATACATACATACAACTTGCTGAATACAATACAACATCTGGAAATTTATAGCATAAGTGTTGGGTCTTTACACATACTTAATATGCTAATCTAATAATGAAACATCCAAAATTATATACTCTTACACATAGTTACAATGATGCCCAAAAGATAGCATGACACTTTCCAGCTAATGATAAATATGAACCTACATGCTACTATTACATAATCATATATATACATGAGGCTTACTCAGCCTTACAAATGGTTCATACACTATTACAAATTATTACAGCTCATATGACAAGAAATATAGTACATATATCTGCTCCAAAGAATTTCGTAGCCATCACGAAGAAGCTCAAATCCATGCACAAGAAGAACCTATAAGGAACCACCCCTTGAGCTAGGAGATGTCTCTAGGTCCCAACACACACACTAAGCCTAGGTTGATGCTTCTACCAAAGGGACCAACACCAAGAAAAAATTCCATACACATGGACCAACAGCGATGCAATAACAACGAGAAATTTCTCAGAGGCCGACCAAACATCAAGGCATAAGTGCGAATGTAAAAACACAAGGGAACTCATGTACAAGGGAGTGTCATCACATGTTGTGCCAAAAAAAAGACTCTAGCCTAAGGACATGCGGAGCCATATCAACCTCTGAGAGACCAAGGGATATTGGCTTACCATCTCCATGGTCTTCTCATGCTCAACCTAAAACATCCTCCCTCAGACTGAGTCATGAGGCACCATCATTTATTATCTTTTTACTTATCTAACTACCCAATCCCATTCATTAATTGGTTTCCACTTAATTAGTAAAGGTAAACTCCCTTACACCCAAGAGGTCTGGACTTCATGTATCCTTACAAGGAGCCTCATGATAGTCCATTTGTCGTGACCCTGGGTGTCACAAAGGAGCCCACTCCCTTACATGGACCAAAAATCAGAATCACAAGAGGCTCTAAGTTACACAATTAAATCTGAAATGAAACATCATATAACGCCAAATCATGTTTAACACTTATTAAAAATGGACATCGATATACAAAAGAGTTGAGCCTCTTGACCAAATGATACATAAACCAATTCATAAAACCACTGCAACCAAATCAACAAAAAGCCAACAAGTTCTACAAACTTGTTGTCCTTAAAATCAGCATCATAACAAATTTACTCCCATGGAAAAATATCATGAGACAAATTCAAATAATCAATCAAATCTTACATCCAAGCAATGACATCAAATCCAAACTTAAAAAAAACACCACATACGCAAGACAACCTCTAGTATTTAAAATACAACATGACACATTACACAATATGACCCTCACAAAGAAAATAATACATAAAATGGGGCAACGTTTGCAAAATTCTTAGCCTGCGCTATAACTGGCACACTTCATTCAAAATCACAACCGGACTTAACATTGATCATCAAGAACTCATGGACAACAAAATGTGTAAATTTGCACAACAAAATTAACTACCAAATAGCTACAAAACTAAAATCACAAATGTTGAACTGACAACATAAACTAAATGTACAAACTCATTTCCAGACCCATCAAATTTGGTTCAACAATTCTAAAATCAAATTGAATTAAGATAAAAAAAAATTTGATTACAAGCCTGTCGAATGGCAACCCATGTGGCAAATAAAAATAGAAAAGACCATAAATAAAAATAAAAATAATACTCATTGCTTCTTGGGAAAGTATTTTACCCAGCAACATGCATTCATCCTCTACAGGAATGACATAGAAACATGGTGCAGAGCACCCACCACATTGTGGTGGTACTATTGCACCCACAATGACATGGTGGTGCAGCTTCACCCACCATGTCATGGAGTGGTGCTTGCACCCTCCACGACATGGGAGCTATCACAACACTCATCCTGTCGTGGGTGGTGCTAGGCACCACCACGACATGGTTGGTGTTGTTGCACCTTCCATGTCGTGAGGGGGTGCAAAGCAACAACCACAACATGGTGGTGGTGCAATAGCGCACCACCACGGCATGGGTGGTGCTAGGCACCAAACCCTAGTGTGGGTCAACCAAAACACATCAACAACCAAATAAATAAAAAGAAAAGGGTGACAGGACAAATAGCTGCAGGAAGAACAAATAAGATATAGGGTAGCACACAACCAGCAACCTATCCAAATAAGAGTTGTAAATAAATTTGCCTTTAAATAAAAAGGGAATATTGTGATAACAACATGCAATACACCCAATTTTTAAATTTCATAATACATAAAGAGGGTATTAACAGAGAAAGACTGATAAATATAACATTGATATCAAATAGAAAGCATTCTTTGTAATAACATTCAGATTTCATAATAATACAACCTCCATTCCCTCATTCAACAATCTCAATCACAATGAATACACTCAACAACAAGATCAAATAACAATAGAAAGGAAAGAAGAAGGAAAACAAGAGGGCAACCCCTCTCCTGTGTTATGGAAGAGAGCCTATGATGAAGAATCTTGGCCACTACTCCCAGCTACAACACAAACCCTTCCAACACAAAACCTTCAATCCATGAATTCAATATCCTCCAGAATAATGCTCCCAGCGAGAAAATTGTAGAAGAGGAGAAAGAAGAAATATTTTTCCCTTTTACAACTATATAATATAATAACTATACTTCACATTTCTTTTATGGGATTACAAAAATCCATTTAAATTTAAAAATCTGAAATAGAAACATATTACTCTCATCTCATACAAATTAAAATATTATTTAAACATTGAATAATCAATCTCATAAAAGATAAATCAAAATCGCCATTAAATAAATGAGGCAATTAAAGAGAAATAAATAAATAAAAGCAATAATTTAAATCAATTGAAAACATTAAATATTAAATAAGATCTCAATAAAACATTAGTTTAGATTCAATAGCAAAAATAATTAAATAAACCAAAATCGCTAAGTTATAATAAATTAAAATAACACTACCATTAGTAAAAGTCACAATTTATTATTAAATAATCACTGAATTACGATAAATTATTTATCATTGATATTTAAATAAATTGAATAATCAATCCATCACTAAATAAAAATCATGATTAAATAGATCAAATAATTAATCTATTACTATATTCAATAAATCAAAAATTTAAACAAATTAAACAATCAAACTCACCATGCCACATACTTACAACTTACGACAACCGACTCGACATGGCAAAATTTGCAAGATTGATGACAAAGACTTACGACAACCTAGACCTAGAGTGTGGGTAGGGAACCAACAACATCTCCGAACCACATATTTTCCATTGGGAAAGATACGCTCACACCTATAAAGCCAGGGGAACTTGCACCTAGTTCCCCGGGAGGAATGAATGTCTAGGTACCTGCAACACTTCAACCACAACGAAGATACATGTACATATACATTTATATAAATATATACAAGACATGCAAGTGGAGGGATATCGCAATGACACATCCCACTCACAATGAGTGATGTGGCATTGATCCCCCACAACGATAGACAAACATTATCTATATAGTGAGTATACAAATCATGAAACATCGCATAATAAGTAAATCAAAATAGGGTTAGTATATTCTTTTCAAAATGAGGCATGATTTATGAAATCTATCAAAGCACATGATAAACAAGACACCATTACTAACCATCTAAAAATCATAACTAGTCATGAGCAGTGTCAATAATATCTATAGTATAAGGTCATGTAATGTCTATCATCAAAATCATCAACTGAAAACTTAAGTAGTCATAATTAATGCCCATGCATCATATAAGTCAAATCATATCCGTCGAACAAAATAAAGGTCTGATCAAGTCAATCTAAAATGAAACAAGAGTCTGGTCAAGAGTGGGCATTACATCCTCCCCCCCTTGCTTAGGCTTACTCTTGGAAGCCTAAGAACAAGTAGGGGTACAACTATCTCATCCATGTTGCATCCTCCGAAGTGGCTGATGTATCATCATTCGGGTCTTGCTGGACCCTTACCTGCTCTATTCCCCTACCTCTCAGGGACATCTCTCTGCATTGAAGAATGTGCATGGGCTCCAAAGAAATTTGTCCATCCATGACCTCCAAAACATTCTAATTGAGAACATGCGATATGTCAGGATGGTATAGTCTCAAAACATAAACATGAAATACATCATGGATGCAGGACAAGCTAGGCGGAAATGCAAGGAGATAAGCTACAGGACCAATCCTCTCGAAGATCTCAAATGGTCCTACAAACCAAGGCGCTAGATTATAACCTTTTCCATAAAAGATCAGACTCTTTCGTGGGCGAACTCACAAAAATATGCTATCTCCAAGTAAGAACTGTCTTTCTATTCTATGAGAATCTGCATACTTCTTTTGTCTATCCTATGCAACTATCATATGCTCTTTGATTGGAGTAACATGCTCCTTCATATCCTATAGCATCTCTGGACCAATGTGTATCCTGTCCTCTAGCCTTTCCCAACTCAAGGGAGTACGACATGGTCTCCCATATAATGCCTACTAGGGGGACATACCAATGGAGCTATGGTATCCATTATTATAAGAAAACTCCACTAAGTATAGGTAATCCTCCTACCTGGACTACTGATCCATAACATACATCCTCAACATATCCTCCAAAACGTGGTTCACTCACTCTGTCTGACCATCTATCTCTAGGTGATATATTGTACTGTAGTTTAGCTGGGTGCCTAAATCGTGCTGAAGTGTTGTCCAGAATGTAGAAGTGAACACATGATCTCTGTCTAATATAATCTTATGTGGAATACCATGCAACCTGATGATGTCTTTGACAAAGATCTGTGCCACTATGGTTATTGTATAAGAGGATCTCAATGGAGAAAAGTGTGCAACCTTGATCAACCGATCAATGGTGACCATAATGGCATCATTCCGACGAGAAGATATAGGCAATCCAACTACAAAATACATGTAAATGATATCCCATTTCCACTCTGGGACTACATGTGATTGCTAAAATCATGTTAGATGTTGGTGCTCTGCCTTAACTCGCTGATACTCAAGACAATACGACACAAAATATGCTATTTTTCTCCTCATTCCTACCCAAAAGTAGAGTTGTCTCAAGTCTATGTGCATCTTCTTGACACCAGGATGTACTGAGTAAGGTGCACGATGGGCCTCTGTAATGATCAATTTCCAAATTCCATTGGATGGTGGAACATAAATGCATCCCATGTGTCTAAATGCCATCTATGTCCATGAAATATCCTAAATACCTGCCTTCCAAGGCTCTACCTGATGCTATCTCTAATATGACCGCCTGGTACCATGAATCTGTTGGTAGTGCACTAAGATTGTGACTCCTCAAATCCACCTCCAAAGTCATTGTTGATATCCCATGTCTCCTGCAACTTAGTGCATCTGCTACCACATTCTCCTTACCCTAGATGTGATTCACCTTAAATTCATACTCATACAAGAATTGCATCAAGTGCCTTTGCCTAGCATTCAGATTTGGTTGCGTAAATATATACTGTAAGTTGCAGTAATCCATGTACAGTTCAAACCGATGCCCTAAAAGAAAATGTCTACAACAAACCAATGCATGTACTACTACCGCTAACTCAAGATCATGAGTGGGGTAGTTCAACTCATGGTCCTTGAGTTTTCGCGACAAATAGCCTATCACCTTACCATTCTGCATCAATATTGCTCCTAGACCTTCCAACGAAGAATCCGTACAAACCACAAAGTCACCTAACAAATATGTAATTGCAAGAATCGGTGCACTGGTCAACTTCTCCTTAAGTTCCCTGAAGGCCACCTCACATCGCTCTGACCAAATAAATTTCTTCCCTTTTCTCTAAAGAGAAGTAATGGCGTGAGCAATCCGAGAGAAATCCTGCACATATCTGTGGTAATAACCAGCTAAACCCATGAAATTGCGCACCTCATCCACATTAGTGGGTGCCAACCAATCTTCTATCACCTCAATCTTTGAAGGATTAACTGTGATACCCTCTCTAGAAATAACATGGCCCAAGTATCCGATCTTTGATAAAAAAAACTCACTCTTCGACAAATTGGCATATAGCTGATTCTCCCTAAGATACTGCAAGACATGATAAAAAATTTGTACAAATCTAATCTATAAGAATTAAGAATATTATAACATGGATTGTGGAAACCTAACAACATTATTGTAAGTTCTTCATGGATCTCTAGAAGGAGATGATTCTCATGAGATTACCTTCATGTTGGATAAGGATAATTGTTTCATGGAGGAAATAGTACCATAGACTTCATGGGTCTCCAAGCCTCTCTATGAAGTCTCTGAGGATGAATGTATGGCTATTGCAAAAATTCTTCTCAATTTTCCAAAGAATATGAGTGGAGAAAGATTTGGAATGTTTGATGTGATGAATACTAAGAGGGGGGGGGTGAATTAGTATGCCAAAAATCTTTGCAGTTAAACACTTTGCAAGACTAACAGTAAACCAGTAAAATAGTTTAGCAGACAAACCGGTTAACACACATGCAAACCAAATAGCAAATAATGCATTCACCCACAGAAGCACAAACACCATAACACAAGAGATTTTGACGTGGAAACCCAAATGGGAAAAACCACGGTGAGATGGAACTCACAAGTAACTATCTGTAGAATAGGAACTAGACTTGTTAAGGTCAGACCGATTAAGGTCTTACAATGTTCTTTACCATAATAGATCCTGTTAGGAATCTCAATCTCTGTTAGGAGATAAGTCCAATTAAAGACTACCTTGCTAGAGGATTTTAGATCCACAGATGTGAACCACCTTGTTAGAGGATTTACAAAAGGCTTTTGGGCCTACCTGGTTAAGGGCTACAGACTTGTCGAAGATGTGAGTAATCAACAAGTGAGTGATCTAGCAAATAGCACAGATTACTTGGTTAGATCCTTGATAGCTCATTCCTAATGCATTACAGCATTACTTCAGTCTTCTATACATTCATACTCTCTCTAACATATCAACCACCTTAAACCCTAGCCACAACATCAACAACACCAACAACAACCTAAAACCCTAGACATGATGTCCTTATAAAGGAATCTGATTTCATGTCAGTCCAATAGGATTACATTACAATTTCCTAGGTTCAATGCATCTAGACGTATCTAGTAACATGACACAAAAAGAACCATTAAAGTGTCGGCACCATCAAACAATCGGTGGATGGTAACTCATCACAAAATGTTGGTTGGTAACTCATCACAGAGTATTACCGGTTCATACAAAATACCGGTTCAAGCAAAATGCCGGTTGCCGATTTGACAAAATGAAGACTGGGAAATATGTGTTTTGTCGCTTTGATCCTTCATACCGCTTGAGACCCTTGAACCGCTTGGGGTCAACATACCACTTCAGATCGGTAAATACTTTTTGCAAAACACCAATAGTCTAAGGACTATAATGCATCATACCGGTTGGAACATGTACCAGTTGAGCTTTAATTAATACATACAAAAATGATCTCAATGCAAGTGTGTGTCCATCAATGACAATCACAACATAATCATCAAAAATGCCAACAATCTCCCCCTTTGGCATTGATGGCAACACTTGGGAAATTTTGACATCTAAGTGTTTTACAACAAAAATATGCCATAATCAAAATTACTCCCCCTAAGCATGTACGCTATCCCTTTTGCAGAAAATACAATATATACTACTTCTTAACAGAAATAACATGAAAGTATACATCAAAACATTCAAAATTAATACTTCTCCCCCTTTGCCAACAATGACAATAAAATATTACAGATTAACACCTGTGTCATTAGGATTAAAAGAATAAGAGTTTATGACAATAAGGAATAAAACTTGTCAAAAATAGATTTGAAGTCCTACAAAAATTGTTTCATAGATAAGGACCAGGACTCAAGTAGGGAGGTTGCCACTTCTTTCTTTGTCTGTATCTGGGAGACCTATTCTTCCATGGCGTCTAATGTGCTCATCTCCTGTGTCACCATTAAGGCATCCAGATTAAGATAGCACTTCTAAAGTATTTGCAGATGTGGAAGTAGAACCAGTTGTAGCTCCTGCAAATCTCGAGTCCAGTTGCTTATTTCCAACTCTAATTTGGCAGATTGGATGTGAAACCGGTGAACGGTTTGCCCATAAATTGTAAAAGAGTCGCATGGCAGCTTGAAGGTACTCATATACAACTGCAAATCAGATTGAATCTTTTTCTTATGTGCAAGCACATCATCACAAAATAGATGGGGTTGGCAAATCTTGCTGAGTAGAAGATTCCCCTCATCTAGAGCATTCCTTATATCCTTATGTGCTTTTTGTAGTTTAGACCAGAGCTCATTAAGCTTCTTCACCAGGGAAATGTTGAGAGCCTTTTGATGCTCTTTCTTGGCATTTGCCTCTACTACCTCCTCTAAGCTCTGCACTTGATCATCCACTACTATGCATAGGAACTTTAATTGGGCCAATGATGAGTTGGTACTGGGGAGGTTTGTACCAAGTAACAAGCCGGTAAGAGTGTCCGCTGCCGCTTGGATCACATCTTGCTCCTTTTTCCTCCATATCACTTCAAGGCGTTCTTGAGAAACCTTGATGCTTTGCAGTATCTCCATTTCACTTGCAGACTGGAGGTCAATGGGACTAGTGAGGTCAGCTAGTTTGGCTTGACTACCAGTTGCCTTAGGTGTCTCCATCTGCATGCTCTTTGTGGCTTCTCCTTCCTTGTCCTCCTCTATTTTCTTCTTTGCCACTTCTCTTCTCTTTTCCTCTTCCTTCTTCCTTTTCTTTGTTTCCTTCCGCTTCTCCTCTTCCTTATCTTCTTCTTCTTTCTTCTTCTTTGCATCTTCTTGTTTCTTTTTCTCTTCATCTTCTTCTCTTCTTTTCTTGTCATCCTCTTTTCTCTTCCTATTTCTGTTTCTTCTCATCTTCTTCCTTCTTCTTCTTCTTCTTCTTCTCCTTTTCATCCTTCTTCTTCTCCTTTTCATCCTTCTTCTTCTCCTCTTCATCCTTCTTCTTCTCTGCTTGCTTCTTTGCTTCCTCCTTTTTATCCTCAGTTTCCTTTTTCTTTATTTCCTGTTCTGCCTACTTCTTCTGTCCTGTAGCTTTCGATGGTGAACCCTGAGCAACATCCTCTTCATCCGGAGCATCAACATCAATAGTGTCGATAGGTTCAATAACCAGGTTTCCTTCATCATCAAACACTTCATCCGGTTTGGTTATTATCGGTTCTTGCTCAACCTTCCTGTTGGCTTCAACCACTCGATGTATCTTCAGAGCTTCTAGAGCAAGGGTGTGTGTATTCTTGAGCACTTCTTGACCCTTTCCTTCCAGTAACAAGAGTCTTCTTCTTCTCATGAAGAAGAGGCCTTTGTATTTATTCATTACTTCAAATAGTTTTGAGTTTGATACATCAGGAAAATGTTCAGCAAAAACTCTCTCTCATTTCCTATTCCTACTCTATGGCAATGCACCATTTATTGTCTAAGGACTTATATAAAGAATCCGGTGTCTCAGATCTAATTTCTGAAGGTGACCGGTCATTAACACATAAATACTGAATGATCTCTTTTTCAACCACTTCCTTTTCATCATCATTAAAGTCATCAAAACAATCAATCAAATCATTCAACACTTTTCTCCTATTGTTTTTGATAGTTCTTTGACAATGTGTCAAAGGTTTGTAGGAGGAGATGTCAATATTTACCGGTGCCAAAGATGTCGGTTCATTCTTTGTCTTTTTCTTTGCTTGTCTAGTCTTCTTAGGTTTTTCCTCAGACATAGTTTCTTCTGAGTCTGGTGAGGTATTCCTTGTCTTCCTCTTTCTCTCAAACACTTTAGCAGGTGCCGCTTCCGGTTTCTTTTTAGCCGGTGACCACTTGGTCACTGTAGGACTGGCTATAGTAGCCAGTGCCGATGCTGAAGGCACTACTTTTTCCTTCTTCACTAAAGGTTCTTTTCCTTTCTTTGCTGAGGACTCTTCAACTGGTGTTATCCTTTCTAGGTATGTGTCGGTTCTCCTTGCCTTTGGATCAAGCGGTGAGGCAATAAGGGTAGAGGCATATCCTTCTAGCATATCATTAATTACCTCATAGCCCATAGACTCCACTTCCTCCTATATGGGCTCAATAGCCTCCATTATGCATTGATCCACCTTGATGATAAAGCAGATATCATCTTCATACTTCTTGACTATGTCACCGGATATCCTCATCCTTAGGCTCATCTTGCTTCTGAACTCATCAAATTACTTGTTCAGAACATCAGGGTAACCAGTTCTGACTGCTTGAAGGCTTTCCTTGATTGACTTGGTTACCAGTTGGTCAGCAGACCACTGGACATCACCTACTCCTGGAAAGTAGCCTTGGAAGTAAAACAACAAACCAACCAATAGTTGTCCAAACTTGAACCTCAATGCATTATCCTATTTGATTGATTTCAGATTCAACATGAGTTTCCTTTGCATATCGGTGTAGAGGTTGAATGATGCATCTTTCTTGATCATCCGGTAAGCGAAATTTATCGCTGCAGTAGATACAGAGTTAATTCTGCTGGCTAAGAATGTTCGGTATCCAATCACCATACATGCATATTTCATGAGACCATCCTTGATGGAATTGACAGTCATACCTCATGAGTCACTCACTGAACTGGTGAGCTTGGACATTTCAGTTTTGCTTACCATCCTTAGGGCTGGCACTTCCCCTGTATTGCAGAAATTGGTGACGACATGAATTGCTTGTAGTGTAATATCATGCATTCTTTCCAGGTACATCTTGTCACCATGAACTTTGCTCAGAATGATCCTAATGTGATCATCTGTGAAATCCTCCAAGAAATAAACAACATTGTGGAGCTTCTTCTTCTCCAAAATCCTATACTTCGGTTTGATCTTTTTATCTTGTCCACAAAATAAACCTAGCTGCGAGTGAATTGCTAGAGACCCTAGGTCTTTGATTTTACAATCTATGTAATATGAGATTCCCTCTTCTACTATCACACCAGGAGGAACTTGTGATAGGGAATTATATTTAGACTTGCATTGAATAAAGCTTGCTAAATCGACAGATGCACTAGAGCTAGTATGGGATGCAGAAGCCATGATAGAAACTGAAAACTCAAAAAATACCTTTTGGAAATCGTGAATTTAGGACTTTCATATTCTTCTCCACCTCACACTCCATCGGTTGCAGAATCACCGCTTTGCATTCTTCACTTGACCGTTTGCAATTTGAATTTGAATCTCCTTCAAGGTTCCTTAAATTTCTCAAAATCGCAGCACAAATCACTTTTCTTCGTTCTGCACTTGAAAACCTTCTTTGCTCAAAAACTGATAGTGAGAAATGATTTGAAAAATTCCTTTTAAACATATTCCTCACCTACTGCAATTAATGCTCCACCATTAGGGCATAAACCCTAATTTTCCTTTTACCATTTCTCATCTTCTGCCAAATGACAGGTATTGCATACCGATTAAGGTCTTTTACCGGTGTAAACCAGGGGTTCAAAACATTTCGCCGTTTGCTCCCCCTAAGCTTTTCTGAAGCTTAGTTTGTCAGTTCCATGATTTCCACACTAGGTGCAGAAAGTGGTTCCTCTTGTAACACCATTGGTTTCTTCTTCCAGGTCTTGTTCATATCCACTTTAACAGTTTCAACATCAATGTTTCCTTCCAGAGTGACTGGTATAACATCAGATATGTACTTTCTTGATCTACAGAATCTGGCAATGTGACCCGGTTTGTTGCAATGATAGCAGACCAATCCAAGTGCTCTCCAAGGTCCATTGTTCATGTTTCCATTCTTCCTTTTGCATGTTGTAGTAGTGTGACCATAACCATGACAAATCCAACAGTTTATTCTCCATCTGGTTGCCGGTTGATAGCCACTGTTTCTTGACTGATGATTGAAGGTATTAAACCGGTTGTGATTCCAGTTCACAAAAGGTTTAGGACCAACTCCTTGGGTCCTCTGAGGATATCTTCCAGTGTTATTCATTACAGACTTGCATTCACATGCTCGATGCCCAAACTTGTTGCATGCATAACAGTTACCTTTGAATCTATAGGATCTAGGCTTATCATTTAGGAAATAAGGAAAATTGTTGTAAGCCTTACTCCTACACACATTGGCAGTATGTCCTTCTTTAAGACAGTTAAAGTAAACAGGTTTAAACTTTTTCTTACCTTTATCCTTTGATGTCGGTTGATTCTTTGATGTTCCAGCATTTGTACTAGAGGTCTCACCTTCCTCATGACTAGAATAACCAATTCCATTAGTATTCTTGATAGGTTTGGCAGATTCAAGCTTTTGCTCTAGCTTGACAGTACTCTTGTTGAACTTAGAAAGTATTTCCTTTGACTCAAAGAGTTCTTTGGAAATAGCAACATTTGTTTCCATCAGGTTTTCATTCTCAGAGATGGCAATGTTCAGTTCTACTTGCATGTCTTCCTTTTCCACTTTGCTCGCATGGAGTTGAGCAGTTAGGGCACTGATCTCTTGCTCCATCTTGGAGATTTCATGATCTTTGTCTTTGACCAGACCTTCAACTTTCCTCCGGTTCTCAAGCTCTTGACACATTCGAATAGTTAGTCCTTCCAATTATTTTCTTAGATTGGAATTGGATTCATTTAGCTTTTCTACTTCTTGAATTAGGGCTTCCATGTTTGCTTCATCAGAAGAACTATTTTTAGATAGCTCCATCAACTTTTCAGCATGTTCTCTCCTCTTTGCTTGAGATGCCTTGTATTTGACCATAAGATCATCATAAGCTTGCTCAGACTGAGTGAGCCAATGAGTAAGTTCCCTCAATGTGTATTCCCCCATATCTCTTTCCAAGTGGTTAAACTTATAGAAAGGTAGGCTCTGATACCAATTGATGAATACTAAGAGGGGGGGGTGAATTAGTATGCCAAAAATCTTTGCACTTAAACACTTTGCAAGACTAACAGTAAACCAGTAAAATAGTTTAGCAGACAAACCGGATAGCACACATGCAAACCAAATAGCAAATAATGCATTCACCCACAGAAGCACAAACACCATAACACAAGAGATTTTGACGTGGAAACCCAAATGGGAAAAACCACGGTGAGATGGAACTCACAAGTAACTATCTGCAGAATAGAAACTAGACCCGTTAAGGTCAGACTGGTTAAGGTCTTACAATGTTCTTTACCAGAACAAATCCTGTTAGGAATCTCAATCTCTGTTAGGAGATAAGTCTGATAAAAGACTACCTTGCTAGATGATTTTAGATGCACAGATATGAACCACCTTGTTAGAGGATTTACAAAAGGCTTTTGGGCCTACCTGGTTAAGGGCTACAGACTTGTCGAAGATGTGAGTAATCAACAAGTGAGTGATCTAGCAAATAGCACATTTTGCTTGGTCAAATCCTTGATAGCTCCTTCCTAATGCATTCCAGCATTACTTCAATCTTCTATACATTCATACTCTCTCTAACATATCAACCACCTTAAACCCTAGCCACAACATCAACAACACCAACAACAACCTAAAACCCTAGACATGATGTCCTTATAAAGGAATTTGATTTCATGTCGGTCCAATAGGATTACATTACAATTTCCTAGGTTCAATGCATCTAGACATATCTGGTAACACGACACAAAAAGAACCGTTAAAGTGTCGGCACCGTCAAACAATCGGTGGATGGTAACTCATCACAAAATGCCAGTTGGTAACTCATCACAGAGTATTACCGGTTCATACAAAATACTGGTTCAAGCAAAATGCTGGTTGCCGGTTTGACAAAATGAAGACAGGGAAATATGTGTTTTGCCGCTTTGATCCTTCGTACCGCTTGAGATCCTCGAACCACTTGGGGTTAACATACCACTTCAGATCGGTAAACACTTTCTACAAAACACCAATAGTCTAAGGACTATAATGCATCATACCGGTTGGAACATGTACCGGTTGAGCTTTAATTAATACATAAAAAAATGATCTTAATGCAAGTGTGTGTCCATCAATGACAATCACAACATAATCATCAAAAATGCCAACATGATGAAATCATGAGAAATTATGTTGGAGAGAAGTTAATAGAAGCAGGAAGTTATCTATTTCATTTGTATAGGCCTCTTCCTCTACTCCTAAGATATCAAAATCTAAACATGTGAGTCAAATTGAGAAGGAAAGTGTAGACATCATAGTGTTGTTCTCAAATTCTAATTTCCTTATCCGCTCTGCAAGAATTCTCAAGCCTTTGTTGCTTATAGAGAGAAACAATGGGAAATAGAAACAAAAGACAACATATAACAAGGTTTATACAGAAACCTTCAACACTTTAAGCTTCCACTTAGCTTAGGCAGGTATACCCTTTGTGATCATTCTTTCACAACTACAATTAAAGACTTACAGAGAAAACCAGTGCCAACCTCTGCAAACCCTATCACTTTGAACATAACTAAACATAAAAGAAAGACTTGTATTCATTTTTTATTGACCATCAAGAATGTCATGAACTGCAACAAGCTATACTAGTGCCTTATTTGGGCTTCAGAGTCATTCAGAATCAAACAAGAACTGATAGAAGAAATTCACATACATGCCATTTACATTCGCTTAACTAAATCTATATATGCTTGACATATATAAATTTTCACCTTATGATAAACCCGACCATCAAATTCAAGAAGAATCACTGATTACCAATGAAAAGGATTTAATTATATTTAATTTCCCTCCTTGAGAGAACAACCTAAAACATTTTCATAAATTGCCTTGAAACTTATTTAATCAAACAATCCTAGATTATTTAATCACAATAGTAATCAATCACATAGAAAAGAAGACAATAGGAATCAAGACTCAAAATGTTCTAGTCTGTATATTAATATTCTCCATCAAATTCTCAATAACTCAGAGTGATCTCCAAAAAACCAGAAAACCCTAAATATATTTTGCCAGAGCTTTCTTACAAAATTCTTGTGATCCCCTTTTTCAAAGTCCTGGTATCCATTTATAATGATATGGATACAAAAAAGCTTTGGAATTTCCTAGGGATAGTTTGTTAAAATTGTAATTCCCTTTGGGAAGAGGTTATAAATCATTTTCATTCCTAACTTCTTAAGGGTTGTTACAACGCGACAACATCAATTTTCATAATTTTAAATTTTGGCACCAACGGATAACTAGTCCCTTTATAAAATTGTTTTTCCTTTTTTCACTGACCCGCGGACCTTAAACTTCACGCACCTTCATGTCGTGGGATAGTGACAACACTTAGATCCTATAGAAATAGATCAACCTTTATCTCACTATAGTTGTTTACCCCTTGACACTCAGTCTTAACTGTTACCTAGGCCTGCCAGTAACGGCTTGTCGCTGGGTTGCAGTCCTTAAACATCTCACATCTTTGCATTGCGAAACAATGACCGCCATAGATCTGTATTAAACTTGTCTAACCTTTACCTTCCCCAGACAACTTTACCTTAACCGGTGAACACTAACCGGTGTCTGCTAACTATTTTCTGGGCCGGCCGTTTGTGGTTTGTCACTAAAGCACTGACTTTAAACATTGCGCATCTCCATCTCATGATGCAGTGACAATCATTGGATCTTCACTTAACCGCTTGATCTTTATCATTCACCTTGACCGCCTGCCCTTAACCTTTATGTCAACGTGACTGCAAATGGTTTATCGTTGGGTCATGGACCTCAAACTGCGCACAACTTCAAGTAGTGGGTCAACGATGGCCCTAGATCTCCATGAAACTCGTCTGACTTTTAACCCCTTTAACTATCAAAGTGGGCCCTTTACCTCCGATTACTTAGCCTACGAGTTCCTGCCAGGTGCATCCACCTGTAATCCATTCATTTGCTCACAAGTATACCAGTTTCCACCTTATGACAACCACATGTGTTTCAGGTGACTGGATCATTCTCCTTTTTGGCAGAACTACCTCGCAAGCATCTCCACCTGCTATGCCACGTGTTTTACCACCTCATAAGGACCTGCCAGCTTATTGCCACCCAGATTGCCATCTCATCGATCGCTACTCCGCGAAGGGTAAACTTCAAACACCTTTGCATTGCGAAGTAGCGACAACCCTTGATGATCATCAAACTTGCGGTCACTTTAACACCTATAGAAACATTCTCAAAAAGTAGGTCCCACCATTAGTCGCTACTCCATGAAGGGTAAACATCAGGAACCTTTGCATTGCAAAGTGGTGAAAATCATTGATCTTCTTGGAACTTGTCGGCTCTTTAAAATCAGGAGCCGCCTACCTGCCAGACCCATCGCCTTTTCGTTGTTTCGCGAAAGGTAAACTTCGCGCATCTTTGCATTGCGAAACAACGACCACTGTAGATCTCTTTCAAACCTACCTACACTTTTGCATTTGCAGAAAGACTTTAAGGAAATGAGGGTTCCACTCACTTGGTCATTGTTTCACGAAGGGTAACCTTCGTGTAGCTTCTCTTTGCAGTATTGTGGTATCGACAAGATCAACAGGAACTTGCATGGTGATTAAGAGACCCGACAAGGAACATAAAAGACTTAGGAAAAGGTAGAAAATTAAGAAAAATCATAACCCACATAGAATAAAACCTAAAAAAGGACCACTCTTCGCACGATGGACTAACCCTTCCACTTAAGTGGAAAAAGTAACAAGGAAAAATAAGGAGAAACTTCATATATGCAAAATTTTGAAGTGTAGAACCCTAAACCCTTGGAAAAAATGACTCTAAGGAACCAAGAGGGCACTGAAAACCTGACAAAACAATGGATCGAAAGGAAAATAAACCCAATATAAAAAAAGTGACAACAACAGCTCTAATTGGGGATGGTTGGATGCAAGACCAATAGAATAACACATAAAAATCTGGAAAATAGACTAAAAACAAGCTCAAAAAACCAATAGAAACAAACCTAAATATTTACAGACTACAACCTACTGTGCATGGACTTTGTAACAAACTTAAGAGAAGTAATACTTCAGGAATTGTCCATGCACTAGAAACTCCTATACCTCACCATTCATTTTTTGCAAGAAGTATGAGTCTTTTCCATTAATATCACATATAATAGAAGGGCCTATCCACAGTGACTCGAATTTTTTGTGCTTGCCCTTTTCTTGTCCTCTTGCATTCCATTGAAGAACCATGTCACCAACTTGAAACTTCCTTGATGTGGTTCTTTTGTCAAAAAGATACTTGGACTGCAACTGAATCTTCAAGTTTCTTTGATGAGCTGGAGTCCTGATTTCTTCCACTTCCACCATCTGAACCATTCTATCTTTCATGGGTTCTGACAACTCCAACTCCTCAGCTTGTAGGAATTTATATACAGGGAGAAGGTTATTGACTGGCACCCTAGTCTATGTACATAGACCAATTCAAATGGTGATACACCAATTTCTTTCTTAACAGTAATTTTGTCTACCCATAGGGCCAATTTTAGTTTCTAATCCCAAGACCTTCTATTTTCCTCGAGAATTTTCTTGATAATATTCAAAAGGCTTTTATTGCTGGATTCTACTTGGCCATTACCTTGTGGATGGTATGGTGAAGAATAAGACATAATTATTCCATGGCTAGTACAAAATTCAGTGAATTCCTTTTATCTAAAACTCATGGCATTATCCATTATCAGTTTTACAGGAACACCAAATCGTGTTATGACATTATCCATCAAAAATTCAATTACAACTTTACTAGTGGCTCTTTTAGTAGGTATAGCCTAAATCTACTTAGTAAAGTAATCAGTGGCCACTATGATCCATCTGTGACCTCTTCCTGACTTCTCAGCTATCTCCCCAATAAAATCAATGCCCCATTGGACAAAAAGGGCTTCCACTGTAACAGGGTTAAGTGGAAAAGCTCCTTCATACTTTAACTTAGAAGAAATTTTTTGGCATGGGTCACACCTCCAAACATGCTCATGGGCATCTTTGCACAAAGTGGGCCAATAGTATCCAGCCCAGACTATTTTACGAGTTGTGGTCTCAGTTGAGTAATAGCCTCCACATACTTCATTATGCATTTCAATTATCATCCTTCGAGCGTGGGATTTATCTAGGCACATCAGCAATGCCCCATCTCTATTTCACCAATATAGATCACCTTGAATAAGGACATACTTTTGAGACTTCTGAGTACCAAGGTTGTGTCTCAATACTTGTGACTAGGACATTCTCAATTTCAACATTGTTAACATGAACATCAATCAGATTTGACATAGCCATCAATTTGGCAAGGCCTAGTCCTCTCACTAATTTGGTGATCTTAATCTCCAAATCAAACTCTTGTATTCTGGTTATCCACTTGCATCTTTTACCAGTGACTTTGGATTGAGATGAAATGTCTTTAATAGCCCCATGTGGGACATAAGCAACTATTTGTGCATTTACAAGATATGGCCTAAATGCTTTTACAACTTTAACTAAGGCATATGCTTGTTTTTCCATGATTTCATATTTCATCTCCGCAGCTTGTAGAGACTTGCTATAAAAAGCAATAGGGTGTTCATATCCCCCAGCATCCTTTTGAAGCATGACTGCTACCACTATGTGATAGGAATCAAAAGATAATAATGAAAAGGGCTTACTGTAATTAGGGGACTTCAACATTGGTGCCTCCTAAATAGCCCTTTTAACTTAATCAAAAGCTTTTGCAGCTTCTTCATCCCAAGAAAAATTTGCATCTTTCTTAAGCAACTTAACAATAGGTTTAACTATTTCAGCAAAATTAGCAATGAATCGTCTAACAAAATTTACCTTGCCCAAGAAAGACTGAATGCCTTTGACATTCTTTGGCTTGGGTACATTATTTATGGCTTTGATCCTTTCAAGATCTATTCTAACCCCTTCCTTGGAGACAATATGCCCAATCAACTTCCCTTCAGTGATTGCAAAATGACACTTTTTTGGGTTTAGGGAAACATCAAACTCCAGAGCTTTACTGAAAACTTTTTCCAAGTGACCGTAGTTGTCATCTGCCCATTTAGAGAAACATGCTAAATCATCCTGGTACACAACCATGATGATGTTGATAAATTCCTTGAAAGATACATCCATTGCTCTCTGAAAAGTAGCTCCAGCATTTTTTAGACCAAATGGCATTCTCACATATACATATGTCCCCCAAGGGGTGGTAAAAGTAATCTTAAACTGTTTAGGCTCTTTTACCAAAACCTGATTATATCTTGAGAATCCATCCATCATAGACAATAGAACACAACCAGTTACTCTTTGCAACATTGCCTCCATATTGGGGGAAGAATAGTTGTCTTTCAAAGAAGCAACATTTAAGTTTCTAAAATCAACACAAAGCCTTATGTCCCCATTCTTTTTTCTAACAGGGACTAAATTGGATACCCATGAAGAGTGCCTTATAGGCTTAATATTCCCCCCCTCTCTCAAATTGATTAGTTCTTGTTGCATCTTAGTCTCTAAAAGGGGGTTGATAGGTCTTTGCTTCTGTCGAAAAGGCTTAGCATCTGAATGCAGAGGAATTTCATGTTGAAATAGGTATTGTCTATACACCTTTAGGTCATCATAAGACCTAGCAAAAACATGTTTGTATTTTCTTAATAAATTAATAAGGTTTGTCTTAATATGGGGAGAAAGGCTCTTCCCAACATATACCAATTTAGGGAGTGATTGAGTCCCCAAGTTCACCTCCTCCAATTCTTCTAATTTGGTGGTTGACTATTGATGCAAATGACTATCACTGTGACTGAACATACCTTCCAATTCTACCAATCCTTTGGGGATTTCATTGGTTTCCAACTGGACCATGTCACTTCCAAACACCGTTTCTCTATTATCCACCACTTCTAATAATGCATTGCAATCAATTTTTTGTCCATCATAATCATCAATGCACTACATGAATCTAAGAATATCTTCATCATCTGCAAATACTTTCCAGTTATATACATTATCAAGAATAGCAGGCCTAGCTTTTATCTCAACTGTAGACACACTGGTTAATGTTACATCATCATTCTTTAATGCAACATTAGCTAAAATATTAGCCATGATGCTCTTTGATCTTTCTATCCAGTTAATAGAAAACGCACAAAAATGTTCAATCACATCCCAAACAACATGTTTATATATTTTCAAACGATCATTTTTGGATGCATATTTAGACCTTATCTGAGACACCACCAACTCTGAATCCCCAAATACTCTTAACAATTGAATTCTATTCTTCTTAGCAACTTCAAGCCCTAATAACAAAGCTTCATATTCAGCTGTGTTATTTGTACACTGGAAAGCTAACATAAAAGAGTATTTGAAAGTCATACTGATGGGGACACAAAAAGAACTCCTTCTCTAGATCCTTCCTTAGAGAAAGCCCCATCAAAGTACATGTGCCACAAACCTTGTTACTGAGATTCCAATTCATTAACAATAGGATCGGTGTTCTTCAACTGAGGTAGAATTGGTTGTACTCTAAAGTTATCAAGGTCCACACTAATCATACAATTCAGCATGTTGGGGTCTATTTTTTCAATTACTTTGAGAGCACGTGGTTCTCTATACAACTTGACCAGACTTCCATTTATTGGGATTGTAGCATATGAAAGATCTAACTGAACATTTCCCCCTACTGTTGTTGCCCATTGTCTAGACAATAACATGCCATAGTGAGGTTTAGTATCAGTTACAATAACATCCACTTTGTAAGTGGCTTCAGGAAATGCTGCTATTTTAATCTCTACATCTTTTATTGTACCTACAATAGGTACTTCTCTGTTGTCCATGGCATAACATTTCCCATAAAAAGTGCTTACTAGCAGTCCTAATTCTTTCATGACACCATAAGGCATGACATTTGCAGCAGCTCCAGAGTCTATCATACAATTTTTAATTAACCTATTATTTACTAACAAAGTTACCTAGAAAGGATCAACCTGTGAAGGCTCTTGTGTAATAGTGGTTCCCACATATATCTCTAGAATTTTCTCCTCAAGATCCTTTTCATCCCTTTTTGTACCTGCCAGTAGAGGTGCATTATCATCTGATATATTAGCAAATAAAGAAAAGGAAGATTCTCTGTGCTCCTTTATCTTTTATAGTTTCACCAAAGGCACTGTAACTTTCATTTGGGTCAAAGCCTAAGTCATATCAAATGTTGAACTAACAATTGATTCAGTATGTGCTTTGGCCTCTTCTATTTTTGGCTAACCAACCTTTTTAGTTGCAGTTGTCCCTAATGAATTTGCAGCAGCACTGTTCTCTGCATTTTTTCCTAAATCCTTAGATTGGTCACCTTTTGTATGACCATCTTGAGGCAAAGCATTATTACTTGTTGTTCTTTTCTAAGATACTTCTTTCATGAACATGGGGCCGGGTTCACCCTAATATCCATCCCTTTTATTACTTCTCAGATTGTAATTGTGCCTGGCTTTGGCAATGGCAGCCTTAGTGAGATTTTTTACATCTTCACCAATAAGTCTTCTGAGATGAACTTCTTCATCCTCAATGGTTACCATATTTAAAATGGGATGCCAATCAATCTTTAGCTGCTCATGATAACATTCATTATAACTTAGTGCATCATACCCACCAGCTTCACTTTGTGAAGACTCATTATCACTTTCAACAATAGTGTCAAACATGTTAACATTAGGCTCACCCTCCTTTCTCATGGAATCATCTAGAGCTTGAGCCACAACACATTGATGGGGAGAATGTGGCCCATCACATGCCATGCACCAAGGAGTATTTTCCATGTTGTGTACATTTCCTCCTTTTAAAGGGCTTGGGGTGTCCTGGTTCTGTGTGTTTTTTAACTTATCATGCTGAGGTTTACCATCCTTCCAAGTGGTGTTGTATGGCATATCATGTAATATAGGTAGCCTATCTTGCCAATTGTAATGAGGTTTATCATTATTACTTACCTTAGCAGTAAGATCTTTCATAGCAGTCATTAACTTTTCTATTTTGTCCTCTTCCTTGGCAACTTTATTAGGCATTATTTTGATTCTTTCCACAACCTACCATCAGTCCTCCTACCCACCTTTCCAGATGCTTTCCTATTACTTTCTACATCTATGGAAATTCTGAAAGCATCCCTCATACTATGTGGGTTTTAATCCCTTATAATGTAGGCCATTTTATAAATCAAAAGCATTACAGTAAGGGTTCAGACACATATTATCATCTAATCTCATCACTTGGTAGAGCCTATGCATTTATTTTTGAAACCTCGCATTGAATTTTGTGACAATTTCATTATCAGACTTCCTAATATTGTTGAACTCATTGAGCATAAAGCTCACATTCATTTTATCACCGTATTGCTCTTGGAAGCAATTCTTGAACTCCTCCCAAGAACCAATGCTATTTACGGGCTGACCTTTGTACCAATCCCTTGCATCATCCACCAAGAACTATACAAATTTTTTTATGATGACATCTTCTGTTGTTCATCAAAAATGATTAACCCAAGTACACCTGTAATTGATCTATGAAGTAGCCAATTCAATCTATGAAGAACCTCAGGGCTTGGACAACATGAAAAGGATATGAATCCTTCTACTCTTCAGGCTCTACAAAACCTAGGTGGGTATACCTTTGATGCTTAGAATTAAACCTATTACACACCTATGACAACATCAACATAAACAGATAGATCTCACCAGGGCTCTAAAACAAGCAGTTTATTGCAGTTGGGCTATATCTACACATAAAACTCAACTTTGCTTGAGCATGAGATAGATGAAACATTTCAAAACATAACATAAACTAAAGATATTCTGATTGGATTTTAAATTGGTTTGAGAACCCCCTTAATTGCAAGATCAGTGCCTTATCCAAGGGCAACAGAGTCATACATCAAACTATAAGTGAAATCACTCATTGCAAATCCATCTTCATCATGAAATCTTTCTGCATTAATACCTTACATAATGCATTACTAAGCTTATCCATAGAAAATATCAGATCCAGAAGCATGAACCCTATTTTATTAATGTTTTCTCACAGAGTTTAAAATCTTCCTTGAAGATTACCTACAAACAAGCATTACACTCACAGACACAATTGTTTATGACAAACTTGGTCCTCCTTGAGAATCAAATTTGAATAAAATGAAGATACATTTCAGAGACAAATTCTGTGCAAATTTGTGCATGCCTTACATACACAAGAACCTGCAACAAATAACACCTATAGCATGAATCAAACTCTATTCTCTGGAAAAGAACATTGCCCTGTACAATTTTGAAAAGAACTCAGAATTGGAAGCCATGAAAATCTGGAGCCATTCTCCAAATTTTTGGAACCCTTACAATGAGAATAAAATTGGAATAAGAAGGAGAGGGAAAAACATAAGAATTCCTCAGAATTTGTCAAGTGTCTTCTTTTTCCTTAACTGCAAAAATATCTCCTTCCTTCCCATGGAAACTGCTCCCAAAATATCCACAATTTGTTAAAACTAACTACCTAAATAGATTCCTTATCCCGAGAGCTTTCCGGCAATATATAATACTTGCCATTTTGAGTAAAAATAGACCTCTGGGCGAATTAATCATTTCTAGCAGGCCATCATTTAAATTTTTCGAATTTCCTCTATAGTTGAAACTATATATTTAATTTTAATTTTTCGCCTGATTTTTGCCCTGACGTCCTGCCACATGGCATCTTGTGATTCGCTCGTGGGATCCACTAGGTGCCACCAGGATGACACTTGTCGCCTCGCTCATCGCCATTTCGCCTTTCGCCAAGCTTATCTGGCGTGCATCTTCACTCCGCGAAATCGCGTGCACCATCGGATCATCTTGAACCTGTAGGGTCTTTAACACTTCATTTTTCACTGATGCTTTTTTCCATTTCATAGAGCTTAACTCTCAATCATCTCCACCCAATGAAATTGTGCGCACCGTCGATCTTCTCCGAACTTGCTCACCGGTTAAGCCGCCCTTTGTCTGCAAAACTCACTTGCCTTGAGATCCGTGCCCACGTGGGGTCCACCTGGTCATCACTTAGCCTTCTTGGTCACCTCAGGAAGTGCGCCCGTGCGCATGGGGTCCGCCTTAGGGCCCAACCAGCTCCTTGTGTCAAAAACCCAAAGCTTTGACACTATAAATGAGTGTGTTCTTACATATAAATACCACAAAATGCTCCCGCCTAGCCAATGTGGGATAATGCATTTGAGCCTGGGAATGAATTTTTGTAAATTTCTAAGAGTTTTCAATGCCTTCTATATTTGTTTTAAGGTTATAAACAACCTTTCTTACCAGTCATGAAGGGAGATTGACTTAAGTTTCTAATGTTTACCCCTGCCAAAGGAAATTTGCATTGAAGTTTAAAATTGTTGCTCACCAAACTTATACGCCACACTCCAACAACATTCCAGCGGGGGAATTTGGCAAATACACTTGCTAAATGCTATTTGATGTTGGTCTCTTTTGCTGAAGGTTTAAAATTGAATGCCCCTCCATTTTTACTGGCACGTGAAGGGTGGATTCTGGCGGGCATTTCACATGCCAATTGCAATTTGCTACTAATTTCATTCTTTTACCAACCACGGCTGGGAACGTGGCTGCCCCCTTTCTATTTGCTGCCAATTGCTATTTGCTATTTGGCAATTGCTATTTGTTGTTGGCTGCTAGTTGAGGGTTTAATGGTGCCCCTTTCAAACATGGCTGCCATATACATTAGTTTGAAATTTATAAACTTTTAGCATACCATGGCTGGGAACATGGCCTACAGATTGCAATTTGTTGAAGACTATTTAATGTTATTTTCATTGCTTCACTCCAAAGGATTTGGCACTGTGCATGCCCACATGCATTTGCTTGAAATATTTTTATTGCCTTTTCCTCTTCCACGTTCCTCACACACAGCAGGGAGGACATTAACAGAGTTATGGAATTTGGAACTGCACCTTGCAATTGAAACTTCTGAAGTTTTTATTTGCCAGCCAAAGGAATACCATAAAGTTCCATAGAAACCTCTTAGTTATATGCCCACACAATGAAATGAAATCATCTCTTAATAAACCAATTTTTCAATATGCATTCGAGCTGACATTGGTATACACTACCATGAATTTAAAGCCATTTTCGCCATAAAATTAATGCATGGGCATTTATCCAGGTCGGGCCCCAAAGTGGGTCTGACTAAAAAAATTTTCATTCAACTGACCTTTGAAATGACTCACGGACCTCAAACACGCCTTTGGAAATGATCAACATCGTTTTCGAATCATCAGACTGAGTTTTGCAACCTTTAGGCAATTAAGCCACATTTTCGCATTTAATCGCAAAGACGTATTTTTCAAAGTGGTCAAAACACCTTTCTGGATCTTGAAAATTTATAGGTCTATACTTTGATATACAAGGATGAACTCTACCAAATGGTTTCTCAAGATGAGTCCTGAGTGAAGAGATATTAATTGCCGAAAATGACCAACTGGCTTTGTCGACACTGCGGACCTGATGAAGTCAATGTTCTGGCAACAAATGACGCCCTTCTCAAAAATATCAAACGACCTCTATAGACCCTCAAATTTGAAACACAAGTACCTTGAAGTACATATTAAATCTTCAAATTCTCAGTTCGACCAAAAGCCTGACTGGGTGCAAATGGCACGCTCATGAAAAAGACTACTTTAACTGATATTGCACTGAAAGTATGGATAATTGAACCAGACGGCTCAAGGAAACCTTTTGAAAACCGATCAAACGGATTGGCAGAGGCTTGAAATTTGAAACACGGCTTGCCTTTTAGATCAAAAATAGTCTGGAATAAACATTTTGATATGACATTCACCAGGGCATTTTTACACTTGTGCAAACCACACAAACTACAAATGGATTGATCTTCAAAAACTGAGCAAATGGATTCATTATGACTTGAAATTTTGCATGCTAACTCACATTTATGCATAAAATTCAATCCATTTTTAAATTCTTCATGACGATCAACAGAGCAAAAGATATAAAAACCCAAAGTAGGCTACTTAATAAAACTGCATTTGTGCCTAAAATGCACTTTCAGCTCCCCTCTCGAAATGGGTATCTTGATAAACTTCTCCAAACTGAATTCTGAAAGTTGCATATCACTGAATAGGCCAAATGAAAGGTGTAGGACATGAATCCCGAGCCTTACCCTCTGAAAATCAACCGGCTCCATTTTGCCCTCTCGCAAACTAGGCCACTCAAACTGACTCATTTAGGTACTTTTCTGACATGCAAAGCAAAAATTTGAATTGGGCCTCTAAACTTTACTCAATTTCCATGAGTCCCAACATCTTCATCTCCAAATTCATAATCATTTACCACATCACCAAAAGATTTCAAGTGTTCCTCTGCACTTATGACATTATTTCCAACAAATTTGTGAACCCTGTCCCTTAGTTCAATAGGAATATGGTTTGGGTACCCTGGAATCCCATCAAAGAAAAGTTGCCTATACAACTCCAAATTAATGGGTCATCTTTGAAACTGGTTACCACTAGGGTTATTACCCATGTTCACTCTCACATTAGGACCATAAGTTGAAGGGACATGAACATTTTGATTTGTAGCAGGAAACTGATTTACTAGGGCTAAATTACACAAAGGGGTAGAGTTGTTCTGATTAACAGGGGAATATTGATTCTGAGTTGGTGCAACACCTACAGGTACAACTGATTGAATCTTGAATGCAGGATGTGAGGCATAGTGAGATGGTAGCTTACTTGGATCTATTTCAGGGAAAATTATGGGAGGGGCTTTTAGGTAGCCAATCTTTTTTCTGACCTCTTTTTTGGCGGCTTCTAATTCAGCACTCTCCAATTCCCTCTGTAGCTCTTCCCTTTCTCTCTTCATTCTTTCCATTTCTAATTCATGCAAAGATAATAATCTATATATATTCTATAGTCTTAGATCTAGATCCAGTCTCCATGCATTTTTGTTTCCCTTTGTCAATATTAGTTCTAGTAAGTTGTGGAACACTAAGAATCTCCCTACTAGGTTGCACAACAAATTTGTGTGCAGGGTTGGTCTTGATAGTCAGATTTTCTTTGATAACTGGGCCCTCTTCCTCACTCTTTGGCTTTTCTTGAGTAAAAAGTTCAGGATCTGCTATCTGCCTCAACAGCCTATCTCTCTTAATCAGCTTAGCCTTAATTTCATTTTCTTTATTTAATTCCTTTTGGGTTCTTAAAGAAATTAGTTGATGAGCTTTTCTATTAAGAGCTTCTATCTCATGGTCTACTTCATCTTGATCCGGGAATATTTCTTCTAAATCTGACATATGGACTTGATCAATATCTATTAAACTAATGTTTCCATCAACAATCCATGGTACAGAATCCATCCTAACAGTTGAACTATTCCTATCCCTTCCAGATACAGTAGTATGAAAAATTCTTGGATGCGAGTTTTGGGCATCTTCATTGCAACAAAACAAACTAGTATGAAAACCCAAAATGTCTTGCTTAGATTCATGGGAAGAAGAATTTGAATCTGCATATATGGGTCTTTCAGAAGACTTACCTGTGTGACTGGTTTTCTGTATCCAGGCAGCATTAGATGGTTCATGTGCAACTGATCTTTTTTGGCCTTTTCGGGCTTGCTCAGGCAATCCCCCTTGCAACGTCTCTTGAGGATTTCTCCTCATGTATGATCTGGTGTTTTTCCCTCTCTACATTATATGTGTTTCCTTGAAAGGACTTATGCTTATTCAAGAGCACTAGTTATTTTAAGTCAGAGTCGCCACCCTAAAATATGGGAAAATAAGAAATTATTAAGCTCAGCAAATCACTCGTAGGAGACAATAGAATGAGAAAAATCTTCAGAGAGAAAAATAACAAAGAACAGGGATAAAATGGCTGGCTACAAGGACAAAATACACACAAATTCGAACAAATTTTTGAGCATATAAGCACTAGTCTATAGCATAGATTCACACTATGACTCTCCTCAGCAAAGTCACCAATTTTATTGTTCTCAAATTCCGATTTCCTTATCCTCTCTGCAAGAATTCTCAAGCCTTTGTTGCTTATGGAGAGAAACAAGAGGAAACAGAAATAAAAGATAACATATAACAAGGTTTTTACAGAAACCTTCTACACTTTAAGCTTCCACTTATGCGGGTATACCCTTTATGATCATTCTTTCACAGCTGCAATTAAAGACTTATAGAGAAAACCAGTGCCAACCTCTGCAAACCCTATCACTTTGAACATAACTGAACATAAAAAAAAGACTTGTATTCATTTTTTATTGACCATCAAGAATGTCATGAACTGCAACAAGCTATAACAATACCTTATCCGGGCTTCAAAGTCATTCAGAATTGGACAAGAACTGACAGAAGAAATTCACATACATGCCATTTACATTCACTTAACTAAATCTATATATGCCTGACATATATAAATTTTCACCTTATGCTAAACTCAGCCATCAAATTCAAGCAGAATCACTGATTACCAATGAAATGGATTTAAGTATATTTAATTTCCCTCATTGAGAGAACAACCTAAAACATTTTCATAAATTGCCTTGCAACTTATTTAATCAAACAATCCTAGATTATTTAATCACAATAGTAATCAATCAGACAAACAAGAAGACAACAGGAATCAAGACTCAAAATGTTCTTGTCTGTATATTAATATTCTCCATCAAATTCTACATAACTCAGAGTGATCTCCAAAAAACCAGAAAACCCTAAATATAATTTGCCAGAGCTTTCTTACAAAATTCTTGTGATCCCCTTTTTCAAAGTCCTGGTATCCATTTATTGGATGCGAACAAGCTTCGTACTTTCCTAGGGATAGTTTTTAACAACCATAATTCCCTCTAGGAAGAGGTTAGAAATCATTTTCATTCCTAACTTCCTAAGGGTTGTTACAACGCGACAACATCAATTTTCATAATTTCAAATTTTGGCACCAACAGATAACTAGTCCCTTTTAAAACTGCTTTTCCTTTTATCGCTGACCCGCGGACCTTAAAATTCATGCACCTTCATGTTGCGGGATAGATCTTTATCTCATCGTAGCTATTTACCCCTTGACACTCGGTCTTAATTGTTACCTGGGCCTGCCAATAATGGCTTGTTGCTGGGTCACGGTCCTTAAACATCGCACATCTTTGCATTGCGAAACAACGACTACTGTAGATCTCCATGAAACTTGTTTGACCTTTACCTTAACCAGTGAGCACTAACCGCCGTTTGCTAGCTATTTTCTAGGTCTGCCGCTAGCGGTTTGTCGCTAAAACGCTGACTTTAAATATTGCGCATGTCTGTCTCATGGTGTAGGGATAATCGTTGGATCTTCACTTAACTGCTCAATCTTTATCATTCGCCTTGACTGCCTACCCTTAACCTTTAGCTCACCATGACTGCAAATGGTTTGTCGCTGGGTCGCGAACCTTAAACTACACACAACTTCAAGCAGCAAGTCAGCAATGGCCCTAGATCTCCATGAAACTTGTCTGACTTTTAATCCCTTTGACTATCAAAGTGGGCCCTTTACCTCCGATTAATTAGCCTGCGAGTTCCTGCCAGGTGTATCGACCTATCATCCATTCATTTGCTTACAAGTATACCGGTTTCCACCTTATGACAGCCACATGTGTTTCGAGTGACTGGATCATTCTCCTTTTTGGCAGAACTGCCTCGCAAGCATCTCCACCTATTATGCCATGTGTTTTACCACCTCATCGGGACCCGCCAGCTTATTGCCACCTAGATTGCTAGCTCATCGGTCGCTACTCCAAGAAGGGTAAACTTTAGACACCTTCACATTGCGGAGTAGCGACAACCCTTGATGATCATCAAACTTGCGGTCACTTTAACACCCATAGAAACATTCTCAAAAAGTAGGTCCCACCATTAGTCGCTACTCCGCGAAGGGTAAACCTCAAGCACCTTTGCATTGCAGTGTGGTGACAACCGTTGATCTTCTTGGAACTTGTCGACTCTTTAACATCGGGATCCGCCTACCCGTCGGGCCCACTGCCTTTTCATTGTTTGGCGAAAGGTAAACTTTGTGCATCTTTGCAGTGCGAAACAATGACCGCTGTAGATCTCTTTCGAACCTACCCGCACTTTAGCATCCGTAGAAAAACTTCAAGGAAATGACGGTTCTACTCACTTGGTCATTATTTCATGAAGGGTAACCTTCGTGCAACTTCTCTTTGCGGTATAGCAGTATCCACAGGATCAATAGGAACTTGCACGGTGATTAAGAGACCCGACAAGGAACATAAAAGACTTAGGAAAAGGTAGAAAATTAAGAAAAATCATAACCCGCCTAGGATAAAACCTAAAAAAGGGCCCCTCTTCGCACGATGGAATAACCCTTCCACTTAAGTGGAAAAAGTAACAAGGAAAAATAAGGAGAAACTTCATATGTGCAAAACCCTAAACCCTTGGAAAAAATAACTCTAAGGAACCAAGAGTGCACTGAAAACCTGACAAAACAATGGATCGAAAGGAAAATAAACCCAATATCAAAATAGTGACAACACATAGTTGTAGAGAGTGATGAAGGTGAACCAAAGAAGGTTAATGTGCAAGATGATGCTGAGAAAGAAGAATTATTGGTTGTTTCCCTTACATCCTCTATGAAAAATCAACTTGAGGTTGACAAAGTACTTGACATGATTGGGCATCCTAATGGTCTGAAGGACATGGGTATTCAATACCTTTTGGTACCTATGTATGATCATGAGGTTATTGAGCAAGCATTTCTTACATATCTATTATGGAGCAACCTTGTTCCTAATGACATTGTTGATTTTCTTCTAGAAGTTTTAGTGGATATTATTATTGGATGCATGGCTTCAAAAGGTTCTAGTAGTAGTGATTTAGACAAACCTTTTATAGAAGTGAACTTGGTTGATAAGATGATATAGAAATGTGTAAAAGAACATCAAAAAATAAAACTCAATTTGGAGAATTTCAAAAAGGTTTTTGATGATAATGTGTGGTTATACCACTACTATTTGAAATGGCCAACTACTAACAACAGGTTTAAGGATGAGATAGAATCAATTGAGTCTCAACTCGCTAATTTAGCCACTCTTTTGATATCTACAAAGATAGTAATGATGTTGTGAGATCTAAAATTCAAGAAATTCATTCCTAGTTCACTACAACAAGGACAAAGAGATGAATACAAGAGATAGTTTTGTAGTCTTAAAGATGCAGTGGAGTTGTAGATGTCTCCTTTTATCAAGTTATTTGTAGATGTTGAAAAGGTAAATTAGAGTGTCTAAGGTTCTAATATTTTTTATGTTGTAGTATATTTGTATCTTCAATGTGAGTGTCATAATAGAATTATTTTTGTCAATATTGCTTCATGGTATTATTCTCTTGTGGGACTTAAGAAGAAATATAAAGATATTTGGCATGGTAAAAGAACATAAACTATGTTGATCTTATGGATAACTATTGGATGGTCTATTTTTGAGATATTTATTGTAAGAGATTGGTATTGATAAGGGGGTTATAGATGAATATAGATAACATGGCAAGTAGGGTTTCCTCTTGTCTTTGATCTCAAAAGGGGAGAAGTGTTTTGTTTATGTGCAAGTGTTTCCATCAATGACAAAAGATGATATTATTGCACATATAAGTTTATGTTGCCATTGATGTCAAACTTGTTGGTGGTTTGGATGTTGGTCTGGGAGTGATCTGATTGGGTTTTGATGCACTGATTGGATATGTAAAAAGTTACTAAGGATTCCAGACTTTTGGTAATTGGTTTTGAAATTCAAAATGATTCATATATGGTGCAAAAGTGTATGAATGTCTTGAAAACTATATGCAATATGTTAATAAACATCTATGTAGATGAAATAAGGTGTTTTCTAGACTATGTGGATATTTTGTCTTTGTTCATAGTAAGGAAGGTGTATGTTAGATATGTATGTTGTGAGATAGGCATATCTTAGATAAGTGTGCCTCTTATTTGACTATGGAAAATGACTTTAGAGTTGATGCAGATGTGTGAAATATACTTACAAGTTGCTTCTATTTGTAAAGGGTGAAGTGGTATCTCAGTTTTTAAATGTCCTAGTGAACAACTTGTCTTTTCACTTTGGTTTAGTTGTGTGTAGACTGTGTAAGTATGTACAAATGTTGTGCGGATGTATGAAAACTATTTGAAGGTGTTCTGGATGGAAAATATTGATTGTATATTGTGTTTTTAGAAGTTTGGTTACTTTCTGATTGGTCTAAAAATTGTATAACTACCTCAAGTGACTATTTCAGTGAACATATTTTATCTTATGGTTCTTGGTTATACTGCACATGCATCAAATGAATGTGTGGTTTAGAGAGGAATACTTATTATAGATTGATCTCTTCATATATTAATTTTTAGATGGATAGATGTTCTACTGCAAGATTTATTTGTGTATGTGTTTAGAGATAATGTAGTTACATGATGTTGTCGAGGAATGTGATGCATTCCTCGACTTGCTAGCACTAATAAGGTTTTGTGGATCATTGATCTATGTTACCTGGTACTTTATGTTTCTTCTATGATGGTTTGCAAGTTTTATTTTTGTTTTAGATTTAAAGTTTGACTAACATATATTGGTAAATGAACAAAATGCTTTATCTTGTTGTAATGATGGGAAAATGATGGTGAATAGATCAAGAGGAAAAATAAACTTTCTGGTGTAGGAGCACCTCATGACTAAGATAATAAGAGCAATAAAGGATAAAGGACACACATGAGAATGTGACCTTTCAATCTATGTAATAGGGTAGTCTTGTTTGTTTGATGTTTGATTTGTTTGTAATAAACCCCATGTTGTTACCCAATGACATGGATTTGGCAAATTGATAAGCCACCATGAGCATATGGGCCTAGGGGTATTTGGTAGAGTATTTTTCTAGGTTTTTTCTGTGTTGGAAAAGTATTAGAAAGGTTTAGAACATGTGAAATAACCTCTAGGTAGTCGGATTCAACATATGTCAAAAGTTGCTCAAACTTGACAACTTTGTTGACAACTTTTAATAACAACTTTTGGTTGCAAATAGCAACTTCTTTCCAATGGTCACCTTGGTTAAAAAGGTGGTTGATAACCATTGAGGAAGGTATAAAGTGTCATCCCCAATCATAATTGGGAGGAGATAACAAAGGGAGAATGACTTTGTAAACTTTGGCATCATTGAAGTAATAGTAGTCTAAGAATTTCCTACAATTCTATTATTCTATGTAGTATACCGTACTGTATGATCATTTTTGAAATAGGAAAACATTGGTATGTGTTAGAGTGGCCAATAACCTTTCAAATTCATCAATTTTGAGGTCCTAATTTTCCAATACAAGGAAGAAGTCGGCAAATTTTTGGAAGTAGTCTAGATTTGACAGTTTTGTCTAGGGTTTTGCAAAGAAATGGCCTTACCTTGTTGATCCTTCATTGTTGGTTCATGGATTTGAAGGGGATGCAAGTATGGCCACTTTATTTTAGTACTTTAAAGGCCTTTTGAAGGTTAGGACCAGATGGAGGTGAGGGTTTTATGCATTAAGGTGGGCAACTCCATGCGGCCAGCGACAAGTGTAAGCAAACAAGTCTCACATCAGGGGTTAAAGGTTTGATCATGGCATAAGACTTAGGAATTGGTGTCTTTGCAATGGCTTAAGAGTATCCCTTGAGTTTTTTGGGTGAGTTAAGGTCTTTGTCTACACACTCCTTTGTAAAATAGGCCTAATTGGGCTATACCGGTCTTCTAACCAAGTAGGGTTTGGATTCTTATGTTTCCTACCGGTAAGAAATCTTAGGATATGTTTTGTAACTCCAAGAAGGGTATCCAAATCCAGGATTTGTTGTCTAGTATTTTGGAGACATAAAGAGTTAAGTGTAGAAAACCAGTATGGAAGGGCTACTAGGTTTTATAGACCTTATTATAGCAATTAGTCAAATCGGTAGAGGGAACCTGAACTCAATGGTTGAGGTAGGTCTCTCTAACCTAGGGGACTTATAATAAAACCTTAAATAGCCATTATTGCATTGGAGAAGGGACCAAACCATTTCTGGCCATAGAGACTTTGTACCGGTAAATGAAAGAGACCTTGTACCAGTAGTCTTTTGTTTAGAGAGAGGGATGTGGGACTTGTCAAACTGATGTTCCTTAACCCCTAGAGTGTTATGTGATTGCTAGGGTCCTTGGTGTGTTCTTGGATTAGGGGAACCTATACTATACTGGCACTAGGACTCTCTGCATTAGTTTTGGTATCAGAGCGAAGGAGGAATCCTTTTGGGAAGAAGAAGAGTACATGTCAACAGAAGAATCAGAGGGTGAGGCTAGAAGAATGCCTCTGAAGATGACAAATGTGGAACTTGCCAAGATGGTGCAAGAGAATAGAGAAGAAAATGATCGGCTTAGAAGATTGATTGAGAACTTGGAAGGTAGGCTGGAGAGAGGACCTGATGGCTTGGAGGAAGTGGGAGAAGAGGAGAACCCACAAGGGCAAGAAGAAGAGGGAGTTGTTGCAGAGCATAGGTATCTGGTCAATGCCTTGAAGTCTGTGGAGAGGAGAACCATGGACTAGAAATCAAACCTTCCTATTTTCAGTGGGAAGATGGTTGTCGATGGAGTGATGGACTAGATAGAGTCGTTGAACAATTTTTTTGAATGTGAAGACATTGTTGACAACCAAAAGATGAAGGTTGCCAAGTCAAAAAAGCAGGGAGAAACCCTGACATGGTGGAATTTTGTGCAAGGAGAAAGAGTGAAAGAGGGAAGAGGAATGATCACCTCTTGGAAGAAGATGATTACAAAGATCAAGGGAGTATATGTATCGAAGGACTATGAATTCCAACTACACAAGAGAAGGCAAAATCTTAGACAGAAAGAGATGGATGTGTGTGCCTATACTGAAGAATTTCAAAAATTGAGTATAAACTCTAAGAAGGTTGAATATGAAAGTGAAAGAGTGGCAAAATATCTAAATGGCCTAAGGTGGAACATAAAAGAAGAGTTGAACCTCTTGTACCCTGACACTATTCATAGATGCTATCAATTAGCATTAAAAGTAGAGGAGAAGCTCAAAAGAAGACAAGAGCAAAGCAGTAGAGGAAGGAGCAACTTCAAAGGAAGAGGATCAAATTTTGAATTCCAAGGAGAGAGAAATCAAGACTCCTTGATAAATGACAGTAACAACAAAGGTAACTTTAGAGGTAGAAGGCCAAATTTCAGAGGAAGATCATCAGGAAGAGGACGAGGACCAATAAAATGTTTTAATTGCAACCAAGTGAGATACATTGCCAATAGATGCCCAAAGAAGATGGGGTCTAGTTCCCAAGGATAAAGGAGAGCCAATCTAACCCAAGAGTTAGAATCAGATTACCAAGGTAGTAGTAAACCTGATTCATATGGTTATCCAGAGACTGGAGAGGCACTAATGTTGATAAGAACCCTCTTGAAGGTACCAACACCTATGGAGCCACCTTAGAGGAAGTCTATCTTCCCCACCACTTGCCAATTAGGAGGAAAGGTATGTAAAGTTCTGGTTGACTCAGGGTCTACTAAGAATTTTTTATCAATCGAAATGGTAGAGAAGTTGAAATTGAGGAGGATACCCCATCCATACCCCTATAAGGTGTCTTGGCTCACAAAAGGGCAACAAACTCTTGTAGAAGAGCAGTCATGGGTAGAATTCCAGATAGGAGCTTATAAAGATAAGCTTTTGTTTGATATTGTTAACATGGATGCTTGTCACCTCTTGTTTGGAAGATCATGGCAGTGTGACCTCAAAGCACACCATGATGGCTTTAGGAATACCTATTCCATCACAAAGAATGGAAAGGTCATAGAGATACTACCCCTAATTGAAAACAATGAAGAGAAGAAAGAAATGGAGTCCAAAGTGATGGTGATGGAGGGAAAACCATTCCTCAAGGAGATAAAGATAGAAGAGGGAATATGCTTTGCACTGCTTCCAATACCAACCTCAAAGGGGAAGTCTGCTACAGATGATAGAGCAGAAGGAAAGGAGAAGGATCTCAGTCCAGAAGTGAAGGAGATCATTGGTAAATACTAAGGCATAGTTAAAGGTGGAGTACCAAGGAGTTTTCTGCCAATGAGAGAGATCAGTCATTGTATTGACTTGATCCCAGGGGCCACATTACCAAACAAGGCTGCATACAAATTCACACCACAGGAAAATGAGGAGATGGTAAGGTAGATTCAAGAGTTGCTAGTCTCTAATTTGATTGGAAAGAGTCTTAGCCCATGTGCAGTACCGACAGTTTTGGCACCCAAAAAGGATGGAAAATGGAGGCTATGTACTAACTCAAGAGCTCTCAACAAGGTCACCATAAGGTATTTATTTCCAATGCCTAGGATAGAGGATTTTCTTGATTGTTTGGGGGGTGAAAAATATTTTTCTAAAATTGATTTAAAGAGTGCATACCACCAAATTAGAATTAGGCTTGGTGATGAGTGGAAAACAACCTTCAAAACAAATGAAGGGTTGTATGAATGGAAGGTTATGCCATTTGGTTTGTCTAACACCCCAAGTACATTCATGAGACTCATGAATGAAGTTTTGAAAGAATTCATAGGGAAGTTTGTAATAGTATATTTGGATGACATCCTAGTATTTAGTAGGACAAAGGAAGAACACCTGAGGCATCTAGAAATGGTTTTGAAAAGGTTGAGTGAAGAGGAATTGATGATCAATATGGAGAAGTGTTTGTTCATGCAGGAAGAGCTCATCTACCTAGGATTTGTGATCTCCAAAGGTCACTTAAAGATGGATCAGGATAAGGTAAATGCAATTCTTTCTTGGCCTACTCCTAAGACTATTGGTGAAGTTAGAAGTTTCCATAGATTAGCCACATTTTATAGAAAGTTCATAAGAGGTTTCAGTCAGATATGTGCTCCAATTTTGGAAACATAAAAGGTGGTCAAAAGTGCAGGTTTTCTTGGACAAAGGAGGTGGATGAGGTATTTGAAACTCTCAAGAAAAAAGTAGCTCAACAACCAGTACTTGCTTTACCTGATTTTAACAAAGTGTTTTAGATTGAATGTGATGCTAGTCATGTGGCCATAGGAGCAGTCATAAGCCAAGAGGGAAGACCTATAGGATTCTTTAGTGAAAAAATCAATGAGGCAAAGAGAAAATATTCTTCTTATGACCTAGAAATGTATGCACTAGTTCAGGCATTGAAAAAATGGAGACACTATCTGCTACCAAAGGAATTTGTGGTCTATACCGACAAACAAGCCTTGAGTTTCATTAACAGCCAACAAAAGCTAAGCCATAAGCATATGAAGTGGGTAGAATCCCTACAAGCCTATGTTGGCATTACATTAAGTTTGTTGGTATGATGATATTGAGAAGGTTGTTGGAGATTGATGATATAATTAATAAACGATGATTACTGTCTTAATAATATTATTTTGTCATTGATGTCAAGCAATTAATTTTCTGATTCAGTATGATGTTGCCATATCTTAAAGAGTATGTTTTGATGAATATAAATATGTCGATAAGTGACACAGAAAGATTGTGAAAATGAAGAGGAGTAATAAGTTATTCAATGGGAAACTATTACTGAGTTAGATAGTTATGATATGTTATTTTGATTGTTTTGATATCCTATATATGTGTATTCGAAGACTGAATAAGAAGAAAAAAATATTTCATGCAATAGAATGAGTAAAGGTTTGATACTATTCTATTTTACTAAGCAAGGAGCCAGTCGGTAAATTCCAAGGTTATCGGTGTCAGTTAAAGAAGAAAGAAATCACTGAGCCTCGTCAGCAAGCAAAGCTACCAAGACAGTAACTGAGACGAATACAAAATGTCTACCGAGTAAAGTTCAGAATTAACCGAGTATCAACCGAGTAGTAACAGAATGCATTGGATGAATAAATACATTATTAAATGAAGGATGACAATGAGATGGAGATTTATAGAAGATTGGAATGTCATGCAAGAGGTTTGTTAAGGATCAACGGCAATGAAAATTCAAGAGTTAGATCTACATCACAGATTGAATGGTTATGACCAAGCACAAGTACCAAGGAAGGAATACAAGTTTCAAGGCAAGATAAAACATTTTTTAGTTTGAAGGATTCAATGAACCTAGTCAAGTTTGAAGATCTGATGGCTAAGATTAATCATAGGAAATGTGATTAAGGAGATTAAGCGGTTAGGAATTGCTTATAAATAAAGAAAAGTTGATGAACAAAGTATGTGGGCAAATAGAAGAACAATGATGCTACAGAAGCGATTACAGAGTACAAAAGATTGAAGAACAGAGTGAGAAGCCCAACAAGGAGAAAGATAAGTCTTATGACAAGATTATTTTGAGCACATAGAGTCTGCTATAACATTTCAAATGTGAAGTTGCAGATATATATTTTATTACTGTTATTTATTTTTGTAAGTGACAGGAAATCTCTTAACCGAGTGGACCTAACAGTCTTATTTGTAAATCCTCTAGCAAGGTAACATTCTAATTGAGTGTTTGAAATCCTTTGACAAGGTCACTTCTAACAGTGTGCAAGATTCTGATAGATCTGAGGGAAATCCCTTGACTGAGTCACATCTAGCAATGTGTTTATATAATCTTTAACAGGATTGGCTTTTAACCAAGCATACTCTAGAAGAGTATATTTTCTTCGTGGGTCCAAAATCCCATAGTGGTTTTTCCTTATTTAGGTTTCCACGTTAAATATGGTGTTAAATGTGTTTTGATATTTCAAGTTTATCAGTTTATGAGTTTGAATGATTTACAGTCATAGTTGCATATCAAGCAAGTTCTACCGAGGTTGAATCTGATTAGAACATTGTATTGTGAGTTTATCTGATTCACCCCCCCCCCCCCTCTCGTATAAGTAACAATTGGCATCAGAGATAGAACTCCGAAAGAAAAGTTTAAAGGAACTTGAGGCAGGATCTGAAGATGTATAAAAGGGATGCACCAAAGTTGAACAAGTCAAGTTTCTCCACATGGGAGAAAAGAATGAAGCTACACTTATCAGGAATTGGATAATATGCAACATATTATCTGGAGAATGATTACACTGCACCTAGCACCTACCCTATGACAATAGAAGAAATAAAGGCAAAGTAAGAACATATTCAAGCAATGATTGAAATAACATCAGCATTGACCGACTCAGAGTTTAATGATCTAGAAGGTGGTAATGATGCCAAAGCTATGTGGAATAAGCTTACATCTATGTATGGTCTAAGAGGACAACTTGAATCCATGAGAATGAATGACGGTGAGAACATAATCCAATACAGTACAAGGTTAAAGGAAACTGTCAATCAAATCAAAGGTGCAGGAGGAACTATTGAAGAAAAGGATGTAACAAGTAAGTTGCTGAGAACACTTCTACCTTCTTATGCCATTCGAGTCTCTGCAATTAATTAATTAAGGTCTATACCAAACATGCCAGTCTCTTTGGATGCTACTATCGGTAAGCTACATGCTTTTGAGTTAAGTAATTTTGATAATAGTGAGTCTTCGGTAAACAAAGTTGAATCTACATTCAGTTCTTTTTATCTTGGTGAATCTAATGATTACAATGATAGAATGTATAAGTATGTTGAAGGAAATCGCAGTGGAGCAAGTGAGAGATTTCACAAAAACATGGAAGAAGTACACAAACTATATGAGGAAATCAAAAAGCAAGAAGAGTTTGAAGCATTATTAACCAGAAGGTTACCGAGAGGCAAAGGTAAGTATAAAGGAAAGTTGCCTTTAAAATGTTTTAACTGTGATAAAATTGGACATATGGCTTCTAACTGTCCTGACAAAGAATCTAGTGAAAAGAGAGATACCAAGATGACAGACAAAAAGACAACCAATACAGAGGGCACCGAGACTTCAGAAGGAGAGATAGAAAGACATGCCTAGTAGCTGATGAGGAATCCAATGATGATAAATTTGATGGGACTGAGACAGAGGAAGTTGTATATGTGGCTATCAAAGATGGATCAGATGAAGAAAGGTATGAAGAAAAAGTCTTAATATCACACATAAATAATAATGATTCTTGGATCATAGATAGTGGATGCTCACATCACATGATAGGTGATAAACACAAGTTTGTTAAATTAGAAGATTATGATGGAGGTTATGTAAGATTTGGTAATGATGCACCATATCCTGTGAAAGGTAAAGGTTATATCACACTTCTTGACAATGCTAAATGTGATGATGTATATTGGGTTGAAGGTCTGAAATACAATATGTTAAGTGTAGCATAGCTAAACAATACAGGATACCAAATAGAATTTCAGAAAGGAATTGTCAAAGTTCATGACAAACATGGAAAGTTGGTTGCTACTGGGACTCAAACAAGAGGTAATACATTTCATCTTGACTCAACTTGGAACAATTATCTGTATGCAAAAATAGAAGATACCTGGTTATGGCATAAAAGGTTTTGTCATGTAAATTTTGATAACCTGATCAAAATAAGTAAGAAGCATTGAGTAAGAGATCTACTGAGCTTGGAAAAACCTGAGAATGCAATATGCTGAGGATGTGAAATGGGTAAGATGACAAAATCAAGCTTTACAAGTAAGTCTTACACTTCTAAAGGAATTTTAGATCTTGTGCACACTGATCTTTGTGGTCCTATGAAAGTTCAAAGTTATTATGGTGATAAATACTTCATATTATTTGTGGATGATTACTCAAGGATGATGTCAGTTATGTTTTTGAAAGAGAAATCAGAAGCCTTTCAAATGTTCAAATGGTATAAGGCAAGAGTTGAAAAAGAAACAGGAAGACAGTTGAAATGTCTAAGATCTGATAGAGGAGGAGAGTACATTTCAGATGAATTTAACTTATTTTGCAATGATCATGGTATAAAGAGACAAGTGTCTGCACCGAGAACACCACAGCAAAATGGGATAGTTGAAAGAAGAAACAGATCAATTGTAGATTGTGCCAGAACTTTGATGATAGAAAAGAGAGTACCTCAAATATTTTGGAGAGAAGCAATAAGAACTGCATTTTACACCCTGAACCGAGTACAACTGAAGAAAGGAACTATGAAGACACCGTATGAAATTTGGTATGACAAGAAACCAAATGTAAGTTATTATAAAATATTTGGAAGTAGATGTTATGTTCACAAAGATGATAGAAATGAAAAATTTGATTAGTAAAGCAAGGAAGGAACATTTCTTGGTTATTCCTCTAGGAGTAAAGCATTTAAATGTCTGATCAAATCATCTAACAAAATAGTGGAAAGTGCAAATGTGAAAATTGATGAATTTGCAGAAAGGAATGATGAAGGAAATTCCAAAGAGCCAGAAGATTATGAAGAGTTTGTATATGTACAACTGAGAAGTCTAACTGAGAAATTCGATGAATAAAATACTCAGTTACCAAGTGATGAAGAAGATCATACAGAGCCTACCGAGCCTATATTAGCAAAATATGTCAGAAGAAATCATGCATCAAGTCAGATTATAGGAGATAAGGATGCTCCAATGATGACAAGGAACAAACTGAGACAGAACACGTCTGATATTCGAGTTTGAACCGAGGATAGTAAAAGAGGCATTAAGCAATGAAGATTGGGTGAATGCTATGACAGATGAGATTGAACAAATCAAGAAAAATGAAACATGGACATTGGTCCCAAGACCAAAAGAGAAAAATGTAATCGGTACAAAGTGGATTTTCAGAAATAAGCTAAATGAAAAATGTGAGGTCATTCGGAATAAAGCAAGGCTAGTTTGCAAATGTTATGCTCAAGAAGAAGGAATAGACTATGGTGAGACTTTTGCACCTGTGGCAAGACATAGGGAGTGAGAACATTGTTGGCATATGCTGCTTACAAAAATTTCAAAGTATATCAAATGGATGTTAAATCTGCATTTTTGAATGGTATACTAGAAGAAGTCTATATTGAACAACCTGAAGGATTTATTGAAGAGAAAAATAAAGATCAGGTATGTAGGTTGAACAAAGCTTTATATGGCCTAAATCAAGCACCTAGAGCATGGTATGAAAGGTTGCACTGTTACTTAATAAAGATTGGATTTATGAGGACTAGTGAAAACAACAACATGTATATGAAGAATGAGAAGGATAATGGAATACTGATTTCAGCCATATTTGTAGATGATATTATTTTTTGTGGAAATGATTATTTATGTAAGAACTTTGGAAATGAAATGTGCAAAGAATTTGACGTGTCATTAATCGGTCAAATAAAGTATTTTATAGGTTTACAAATACTGCAAATGAAAAATGGGATTTTCATTACTCAATCCAAGTATATAAATGAAATCTTGAAATTTTTTGGAATGGAGGATTCTAAACCTATAAGTACTCCTATGACTACTAATTGTAAACTATCAAAGAATGATGAATTTGCATATGTTGATGAGACACTTTACCTATCTATGATTGAAAAGTTGCAATATGTAGTTCACAGTAGGCCTGATATAGCACATGCAGTAGGTATAGCTACAAGATTTTCTGCAGATCCCAAAGAAACCCAAATGACAACAATCAAGAGAATTTTTAAATACTTGAGAGGTACTGAAGATTATGGTTTACTATATAAAAAGAGGAATGATTTTGACTTAAAAGTCTATACTAATGTTGATTGGGTAGGAAACATTGATGACAGGAAAAGCACAAGCGGTGGAGCTTTCTTTTTGGGAGAAAGACTAGTGAGTTGGCTTAGCAAGAAACAAGGATGCATTTCATAGTCAACAACTGAAGCTGAATATGTTGCTGCAGCATTGAATTGTACCAATATAGCATGGATCAAGCAATTGTTGGAAGGTATGAATGAGACAGTTACCAAGCCAGTAACTATATTTTGTGATAATACAAGTGCTATTAACATTTCAAAGAATCTGGTAATGAACTCTAAGACAACACATATTTCTATAAAATATCATTATCTAAGAGAAGAAGTTCAAGAAAAGAAAGTTGTGCTAGAATATGTTAGCACAAAGGAACAAATAGCAAGCATCTTCACAAAGCCACTGCCAAGGGACACTTTTGAGTATCTCAGAAGTAAGTTAGGGGTCCTACCTCTATCTAGTACTCACTGACAGAGTTCGGTGAAAGCATCAATTCTATGACTCTACAGAATACTATTTGTGAGTTGATGCTGATTTACACACTTTAGGAGGTTGTCTAAAGTTGTGTAGGAAACAGTGAATGAAGACTAGATGCTCTAACCGAGACTAAGATGATACATTTGTATATGTTTTAACAACAAGGAAATTACTTCACAGGGGAAGTAATCATGGATCATTTTTACTTTTGGCATTGTTGTCAAAGGTGGAGAAGACTAATAACAGGGGGAGAAGATTACAGGAGAAGTTTACAGCTCAAGGATAACAGGAAAAGAATAACAACAGTTCGAATCAATTGGAATAAATCAAGTTGGTATTGTCATCAATGCCAAAGGGGGAGATTGTTGGCATTACATTAAGTTTGTTGGTATGATGATATTGAGAAGGTTGTTGGAGATTGATGATATAATTAATAAAGGATGATTACTGTCTTAATAATATTATTTTTTCATTGATTTCAAGCAATTGATTTTCTGATTCAGTATGATGTTGCCATATCTTAAAGAGTATGTTTTGATAAGTATAAAGATGTCGGTAAGTGACACAGAAAGAATGTGAAAATGAAGGGGAGTAATAAGTTATTCAATGGGAAACTATTACCAAGTTAGATAGTGATGAGATTATGTTATTTTGATTGTTTTGATATCCTATATATGTGTATTCGAAGACTAAATAAGAAGGAGAAAATATTTCATGCAATAGAATGAGTAAAGGTTTGATACAATTCTATTTTACCGAGCAAGGAGCCAGTCGGTAAATTCCAAGGTAATCGGTGTTAGTTAAAGAAGAAAGAAGTCACCAAGCGTTATCAGCAAGAAAAGCTATTGAGACAGTAACCGAGACGAATACAGAATGTCTACCAAGTAAAGTTTAGAATTAACCGAGTATCAACCGAGTAGTAACAGAATGCATTGGATGAATAAATACATTATTAAATGAAGGATGCCAATGAGCTGGATATTTATAGAAGATTGGAATGTCGTGCAAGAAGTTTGTTAAGGATCAATGACAATGAAAATTCAAGAGTTAGATCTACAGTACAGATTGAACGGTTATGACCGAGCACAAGTACCAAGGAAGGAATAAAAGTTTCAAGGCAAGATAAAACATTTTTCAGTTCAAAGGATTCAATGAACCTAGTCAAGTTTGAAGATTTGATAGCTAAGATTAATCATGTGAAATGTGATTAAGGAGATTGAGCGGTTAGGAATTGCTTATAAATAAAGAAAAGTTGATGAACAAAGTATGCGGGCAAATAGAAGAATAGTGATGCTGCAGAAGTGATTACAGAGTACATAAGATTGAAGATTTGATTGAAGAACAGAGTGAGAAGCCCAGCAAGGAGGAAGATAAGTCTTATGACAAGATTATTTTGAGCACATAGAGTCTGCTATAACATTTTAGATGTAAAGTTGCAGATATATATTTTATTGTTGTTATTTATTTTTGTAAGTGCCAGGAAATCTCTTAACCGAGTGGACCTAACAGTCTTATTTGTAAATCCTCTAGCAAGGTAACATTCTAATTGAGTGTTTGAAATCCTTTGACAAGGTCACTTCTAACAAAGTGCAAGATTCTAATAGATCTGAGGGAAATCCCTTGACCGGGTCACATCTAGCAATGTGTTTATGTAATCTTTAACAGGATTGGCTTTTAACCAAGCATACTCTAGAAGAGTATATTTTCTTCATGGGTCTGAAATCCCACAGTGGTTTTTCCCTATTTGGGTTTCCACATTAAATCTGGTGTTAAATTTGTTTTGATGTTTCAATTTTATCAGTTTTATGAGTTTGAATGATTTATAGTCATAGTTGCATATCAAGAAGGTTCTATCGAGGTTTAATCTGATTAGAACATTGTATTGTGAGTTTATCTGATTCACCCCCCCCCCTCTCATTTAACTAACAACCTATACCTTTTCCATAAAACACAAGAAGGGAGTAGCCAATAAAGTGGCTGATGCACTAAGTAGGAGAGTGCTAACCATATCTGAAATTCAATTAGAAAGCATTGGGATTGATGCAATGAAAAACATGTATGTTGCAGACTTCAAAAGAAGAGATAGAAAGACATGTTTAATAGCTGATGAGGAATCCAATGATGATGAATCAGATGAAACTGATACAGAGGAAGTAGTTTATGTGGCTATCAAAGATGGATTAGATGAAGAAAGGTATGAAGAAAAAGCCCTAATATCTCACATAAACACTAATGATTCTTGGATCATAGATAGTGGATTCTCACATCATATGATAGGAGATAAACACAAGTTTGTTATATTAGAAGATTATGATGGAGGCTATGTTAGATTTGGTAATGATGCACCATGTCCGGTGAAAGGTAAAGGATCTATAACACTTCTTGACAATGCAAGATGCAATGATGTTTATTGGGTTGAAGGTTTGAAATACAATTTGTTGAGTGTAGCACAGCTAAACAACACAGGTTACCGAATAGAATTTCAGAACGGAATTGTCAAAGTTCATGACAAGAATGGAAAGTTAGCTGCTACCAGGACACAAACAAAAGGTAACACATTTCACCTTGACTCAACTCATAACAAGTGTTTGTATGCAAAGATAGATGATACCTGGTTATGACATAAAAGGTTTTGTCATGTAAATTTTGATAATCTGATCAAAATAAGTAAGAAGCACCGAGTAAGAGGTCTACCGAGTCTTGAAAAATCTTGAGAATGCTATGTGTTGAGGATGTCAGATGGGTAAGATGACAAGATCAAGCTTTACAAGTAAGTCTTACACTTATTAGGGAATTTTAGATCTAGTACACACTGATCTTTGTGGTCCTATGAAAGTTCAAAGTTATTATGGTGATAAATATTACATATTATTTGTGGATGACTATTCAAGGATGATGTCAGTAATGTTTTTAAAAGAAAAATCAGAAGTTTTTCAAATGTTTAAATGGTACAAGGCAAGAGTTGAAAATGAAATAGGAAGACAACTGAAATGTCTTAGATCAGATAGAGGAGGAGAGTTCACATCTGGTGAATTCAACTTATTCTACAATGATCATGGTATTAAAAGACAAGTCTCTGCACCAAGAACTCCACAACAGAATGGAATAGCTGAGAGAAGAAATAGATCTATTGTGGATTGTGCTAGAACACTAATGATTGAAAAAAAGGTGCCACAAACATTTTGGAGAGAAGTAATAAGCATAGCAGTTTACACCCTGAATCGAGTACAATTGAAGAAAGGTACTTTGAAGACACCATATGAAATCTAGTATGATAAGAAACCTAATGTAAGTTATTTTAAAATCTTTGGAAGTAGATGATATGTTCACGAAGATGATAGAAATGGCAAGTTTGATCAGAAGAGTGAAGAAGGAACATTTCTAGGTTATTCTTCTAGAAGCAAAGTATTTAAATGTCTGATCAAATCATCTAACAAAATAGTAGAAAGTGCAAATGTGAAAATTGATGAATTTGTAGAAAGAAATGATGAAGGAAATTCCAAGGAACCAAAAGACTATGATGAATTTGTCTATGTTCAACTGAAAAGTCTTACCGAGAAGACTGTTGAAGAAAATGAAGAGAATATCTAGTTACCGAGTGATGAAGAAGATCATACAGAGCCTACCGAGCCTGTATTAGCCAAGTATGTCAGAAGACATCATGCACCAAGTCAAATTATAGGAGATAAGGATAATCCAGTGATGACAAGGAACAAACTGAGACAGAACACATGTTTGATATCTAAATTTGAATCGAGAATAGTGAAAGAGGCATTTAACAGTGAAGATTGGATAAATGCTATGACAGAAGAGATTGATCAAATCAAGAAGAATGACACATGGACACTAATCCCAAGACTAAAGGACAAAAATGTAATCGGTACCAAGTGGATTTTCAGAAACAAGCTAAATGAAAAAGGAGAGGTCATTCGAAACAAAGCAAGACTAGTTTGCAAAGGTTATGCTCAAGAAGAAGGAATTGATTATGGTGAAACTTTTGCACCTATTGCTAGACTTGAAGGAGTAAGAACATTGTTGGCATATGCTGCTTTCAAAAACTTCAAGGTATATCAAATGGATGTCAAATCTGCTTTTCTGAATGGAATATTAGAAGAAGTTTTTATTGAACAACCTGAAGGATTTGTTGAAGACAAGAATAAAGATCAGGTATGTAAATTGAACAAAGTTTTATATGGTTTGAAACAAGCACCTAGAGCATGGTATGAAAGATTGCACTCTTATTTGATTAAGATTGGTTTTATAAGGACAAGTGAGAACATCAATATGTACATGAAGAATGATGAAAATGGAATACTGATCTCAGCCATATTTGTTGATGATATTATATTTTGTGGAAATGACTCTTTATGCAAGAACTTTGGAAATGAAATGAGCAAAGAATTTGAGATGTCATTAATCGGTGAGATAAAGTATTTTATAGGTTTACAGATACTGCAAATGAAAAATGAGATTTTCATTACTCAATCCAAGTACATAAAGGAAATCTTGAATAAATTTAGAATGGAGGATTCAAAACTAGTAAGTACTCCTATGACTACCAACTATAAATTATCAAAGAGTGATGAATCTGCATCTGTTGATGAGACACTTTACCGATCAATGATTGGAAAGCTACAATATGTTGTTCACAGCAGACCAGACATAGCACATGCAGTAGGTATAGTTGCAAGATTCTCTACAGATCCTAAGGAAACACACATGACAACAATCAAAAGAATCTTTAGATACTTGAAAGGCACTGAGGATTATGGCTTAATATATCAAAAAGGAAATGACTTTGATTTAAAAGTTTATACTGATGCTGATTGGGCAGGCAACATTGATGATAGAAAAAGCACAAGTGGAGGAGCTTTCTTTTTAGGAGAAAGACTAGTGAGTTGGCTTAGCAAGAAACAAGGATGTGTTTCACAGTCAATACCAAAAGCTGAATACGTTGCTGCAGCATTGAATTGTACCAACATTGCATGGATCAAACAACTGTTGGAAGGTATAAATGAGAAAGTTACCAAGCCAGTAACTATATTCTCTGACAATACTAGTGCCATTAATATTTCAAATAATCCTGTTATACACTCTAAGACAAAGCACATCTCTATCAAATATCATTATCTTAGAGAAGAAGCTCAAGAGAAGAAAGTGGTGTTGGAGTATGTTAGCACAAAGGAACAAATAGCAGATATCTTCACCAAGCCACTACCAAGGGACACTTTTGAATATCTCAGAAGTAAGTTAGGGGTCCTACCCCTATCTTCTACTCACTGACCGAGTTCAGTGAAAGCATTAATCCGATGACTCTATCGAACATCTTTTAGGAGTTGATGCTGCATTATACACTTTAGGATGTTTTCTAAAAGTGTACAGGAAATGTTACAGGAAATATTACAAGAAAATATTACAAGGAATAGGAATTGAAGACAAAATGCTCTGACCGAGACTGCATTGATACACAACAACAGGAAATCACTTCATACAGGAAGAAATTATGTTTTAGTTCTTTACTTTTTAGCATTGTTGTCAAAGGGGGAGAAGACTAATATAAGGAGGAGAAAACTAAGAAGACAGATTGAGAAGACTGAAGAAAAGAGGAGAAGTATAATATATGGGGGAGAGCATTTTAGCATTTCAGAATCACAGCAATCCGAATCTTTTAAGGTCAAATCAATTGGTTTTGCCATCAATGCCAAAGGGGGCGATTGTTGGCAATATAGCATTATAACAGACATTGAGAAGATTGTTGATGATTATGGATATAACTAATTAAGGATGTTTACTGTCTTGATATTATTATTTTGTCATTGATGTCAAGAAACTGATTTTCTAACTCAGTATGATGTTGCCATATCTTGAAAAGTGTGATTTGAAGAATATAAAGATGTCGGTAAAAGACACAAAAAGAATATGATGAATAAGGGGATGAATAAGGTATTCAATGGGCAACTATTAGCGAGTCAGATAATGATGAGATCATGATGTTTAGATTGTTTTGACATCATACATGTGTTGTAAATTGGAAAGGTTAATACTATACTATGTTATCAAGCAAAGAATCTAGTCGGTAAACCCTAAGGAATCTAGTCGGTAAACCCTAAGGAACCTAGTCGGTAAACCCTGAGGTTATCGCTATCGATTAATGAAGGTGGAATGTCTACCAAGTGAAGTTTAGTATTTACCAAGTTGTTACCGAGTTGTAACCGAGCTATAACAGAATGCATTAAATGGCTACATGCATTATTTAATGGAGGAAGCTGATGAGCTGGAACTGATTGAATGATTGGTATGTCGTAAATATAGTTTGTTAATGAATCTATGGCAAAGGAAAGTCGCCATGAAGATCTACAGTGCAGATTGAACTGCAATACCCTGGCACAAGTTCCAAGAAATGTATGCAAGTTCCTAGGCGGAGTAAAACGTTTTCAGATTGAAAGATACATTGAACCTGGACAAGTTTGAAGATCTGATGGCTATGATTCATCATGGGAAATGTGATCAAGGAGATTAAGTGGTTAGCTAATTGTTTATAAATAGGGAACTGTTGATAAACAATGTATGCATAGGGATAATACATAGTGATTACCGAGCACAAAAGCTTGAAGACCTGTTTGAATAACAGAGTATAGAAGCCCAGCAGATAGACAAGATTAGTTCTATGTCTAGATTGTATTGAACAAATAAGAATCTGCTTCAGCATTTTAGATGTGAAGTTGCAAATAGATTTTTATTACTGTTATTTTGTGAAAGTGACAGAAAATCTCTTAACCGAGTGGACTTAACAGTCTTATTTGTAAAACCCTCTAGCAAGGTGACATTTTGATTGAGTGTTTGAAATCCTTTAACAAGGTGAAGATCCTAACAGATCTGAGGGAAATCCCTTAACTGGGTCACATCTAGCAATGTGTTTGTAATCTTTAACAGGATTTGCTTTTAACCGAGCATACTCTAGAAGAGTATATTTCTTAGTGGGTCTAAAATCCCATAGTGGTTTTTCCCTATTTGGGTTTCCACGTTAAATCTGGTGTTATGAGGTTTATGATGTTTCTATGCTTTTGAGTTTGCATGTTTGACAGTTATTGTTATATTACTAAAGTATATGTTACCAAGGTTGAATCTGATGTTTTTATGGAAGATTAAGTTTGTATGATTCACCCCCCACTTTCATCTTGTTGGCTATTGGATCTGTACTTACACTAAGTATCAGAACTATCAATTGTTGCATTGGAGAAGGGACCAAACCATTTTTGACCATAGAGACTTTGTACTGGTAAATGAAAGAGACCTTGTACCGATATTCTCTTGTTTATAGAGAGGGATGTGGGACTTGTCAAACTGATGTTCCTTAACCCCTAGAATGTTGTGTGATTGCTAGGGTCCTTCATGTGTTCTTGGATTAGGGGAACCTATCCAATACCAACACCAGGACTCTCTGCATCACTTTCCTTCAAAGAGAGATGAGAGTTTCAATATTGATAATCCTTCAAGGACTTTTCACCATTACATTAGGAAGAAGGGGATGAGATAATTCACTAGATCCCCCTTCTCCTTGTTTGATTTGGAAAAGAAATTGATTGAATTATGTAGTACAAAAGTAACAAAGAATCAATTATAACTTGAGATCGGAATATGGGATGAAGTTGTGCACCTAGATCTGGCAATAAAATGTCAAGAAGAAGTCACCCTGTGAATTTGAGGAAAAGTTTCTCGGACCATGGCAGGAATGTACACGGTCCTCCTAAAAATTCGCAAAACAAAAAGGGTTTTTCCGCCTTTGCAAATGGAGCTAGAATCTGAAAGTATAGCTGTGCACCTGCAACCTACACACAAAAAAGATAGGAAAATTTGTTGGGATTGGGTGTTTTCTTTTAGGTCAAAACCCAGTTTTGGAATTAACCAAGTAATGAAAGAAAGTAATTGCAAGTAGATGTAAATGAAAGACTGAATTGTAAATCACCTCAAGGGAGGTTGTAGTAGCAATGTTGATAGAAATTCTTGTGTGGAATTGTATGTTGAAATCAAACTCCTCTTCAATGGTTGGATCCTTGACTTGAATGCAACACCTAGCCTTGAAGGGAGACTTGAGAATGCTCAATGTTGGAAAAGAATGCTTGATCACTTATGCAGCATGACCTTATCGAAATTATACTTATACAAATGAGAGGATGAATTCCCCTTAAATACATGTTGGTGGATTTGAATTTCATCATGGGCCGATATTGGGAGAATTTCCCGCCCGAGGCACAACCCACAATGCATGCTCTAGGAAGGGTCCTGCCCCAAAATAGGGTAGGGACAGGGGTGCCACGCCACTATCCTAGAAGGAAAAGGGAACCACGCCCCACTCCAATGGTGGAAAATGGCACCATGACCCTTTCCTATCCCTTTCTCTAGGACAGACTACGGTCGGGGTGATGCAAAGGCCAAGGAAGAAGCTATTTTCGTAAGTTGAGAAATCTCTAGTCTCTGATCAGGCTAGAGGATTTGTGTTCGCACGTGTGAGGACCCTAATGCAATCAAAAATTGCTAGGGTCACAATTTTATGACAGTTCATTTAGCCCCCACTTTAGCATGAGTATAAGCATGTGCTAATACTATTGGTAAAGTACAAAAAACCAAGATTGAAAGACTTCTACCATGTCAAGGAGGCAAGATGCGCCAAGCCACCAATGGACTTAGGATCTTACGACTTCGATTGAAAAAGTAAAAGGGAAGATCAAGAAGGGGAGAACCATGACTGCAAGTAGCAAAGTTCCCTTCACTATGAGTCATGAAAGCAAGGATACAAAAGATTACCAAGCAAAATAAAGTTCACTAGATAATTTTAAGTATCACAAAAAGGAAAGTATGAGCATAGTGTATTCCCCCATGTTAAAAAAATTGCACGTGCCTTATCAAGAGCGATTTCTTTAAGGTAGGATACACCTAAGAGAGAGAAGGAAGGGAGCACGTTATCTCAAGCATTTATCCCCCAATCGAGGTATAAATCCAAGGATAATGAACACAAAACATGAGGTAGTGTCGTTGTCCTCAAGGTCAGTATATTATATGATAACTCATGTATATCATGTATGTATATGCATATAATAATCTTCATTCCCCAAAGAAGTACACTACCTTAGAAGAAAGAGAAGAGAGGATGTCTTTTGAGTTAACATCAAAGAGACCAGGAAAAGATTTCAATGCTTTGCATCGTCCCCAAGTAGACATTAAGGGAACAATAGAAGAACAGGGTTACACATAGAAGAATGGTCACAAAAGAGAAAGAAAGAAGATAGAGAGAAGATCTACAGTGCTAGTATTGCTAATCTAGCACAACATTCACCTCCCAATCTTGTTGATCACTATTTCAGGAAGGCGAGCAATATGCCAGACGAGCGGCATCAAGCACAATAGATGGAGCTATCACAAGATCCAAACAAGGACTATGCTCATGTTGTAAGTCACTTTGTTTGATTCTAGGAGCTAGGATTAGGGTTTTTGAAAACTCATCTGATAAATGTTTTTCCACATCAACATACTCATACTCACTATCAGAAGCATCAAGAGTTGTATTATCATTATGAATAACATTTGCACCCATTTCTTCATCAAAGTTTAAAGCAAGAGGCTCAAGAAAGAACACGAATAGGAGTAAAACCATCACATGTTTTATGCAACTTATGATTTCGAGATGTTGGTTGAGCATCTTGCTTAGGAGAAAAGGGAATCATGTCGACTATTGGAGTCTGAGTGGATTGAGTATTTTGAGGGATAACTTCATAAGCTTGAACACAACGTATTCATCGATGTTCTCTCACACAACAATTCTGTCGATTCTTAGTGGAATTCTGAGAAGGAGGAGGAACACTTGGAAAAGTAGGAACATTTCTCTCCTTGATAGTGGAAGGTTTAGGTTGAGGTCTTTTTGGTTGAACAATACGAGAAGAAAGCATCTTCTCTCGATAAGAGGAAGGAGGTGGAACTGCACCATAGAAATGAGGAATATTAGGTGTAGGAAGAAGAATAGGCCCATCATGAGGAGGAGGTATAGGTCTAACCTTAGGAGGAATATTGTTGCTATCCTTAAGAGAAGGTAAAGTCACATCCATAGGAGTAGGTGGACAATTTTCCTTAGGAGGGAGATTAGTTCTATCCATGAGGAGAAGATCCTCATCTTGAAGAATAATAGGAATGCCAAGTGTTGGAGATCTAGGTTCACTTAAGGATAAGATCATATAATTCTTTCATTTTTGATAAGATTGAAAAAGAGCATCGCTCTATGATGAAGAGATTAAAATTGTGGAGGCCAAAATAGATCAATAGGAACATCGGGGCTTCTTTCGGATGGACGAAACAAGCTATGGTTCATGGTTATGATTTCTCCATTGTGAGGAAATTTAAGACACTTGTGGATTGGAGAAGCAATAGCCTTCATGTAAGATAGACAAGGATAGCCCAACTTCACATGGAATTGCTTAGAAGAAGGTATGATAACAAAGTCAACATCCATGGATTTAGTATGGACTTCAATAGGAAGGGTGATGGAGCCAATGGTAGGAAAAGAGAAGCCATCAAATAACTTCAAAACCACATTAGAAGTATCATAGAGTGGTTTATGCAATTATAAAGTGAAAATATACTCTTTAGCTATGACATTAACCATGCAAGAAGGATCAATCAGGGCACCACAACAAGGTATATCCTTAACCTTTGCAACTATGTATAAAGGGCTATCAGGTGCTCTAATGGTCTCTCTAGGGTCAAATGTAATACAAGGATCCTTAGGCATATCTTGTGTTTCTACCATATTAACCAAGTTTGGAGCCATACAGGTGAATTCTTTAGAAGTGAGAGAATTAGGCACAATCTCAATAACGTTAGAGGTATGAGATGGAAAGGGATCCATGAAAATATTAATATTTTGATTAGGAGGAGAAACTAATTTATTCCCTTTATGATTCACACCTGCCACAGATATAGTATTATTATCAATCAAGTCTTGAATCTTATTTTTCAATGCAAAACATTTCTCAGTATCATGACTAGGTTGACGATGAAATTGGCAAAAGGAATTGTTATCAAAATAAGGAGATTCAAGTTTGGAAGGATTAGTTTGTTTTATAGGAGGAAGTTTGATAACATTTCTATACAACAACTAAGACATAATACTATTTAAAGATTCATTCAAAAGAGTAAACTACCTTTCTCTTTGGAAAAAAATAGAAAGGCACACCTATTGTAGCATTCACATGGTTGTTGTTAATTGGATGATTGAACTTGATAAATCTTTTTGTTGGTTTGAACTTTGAAAATGGTTGTTGAACACTCTCCCCCTTATCACTCGGAGCCATAGGAGTGGATTACTCCATTTGACTCACAACAATTTGATAATTGTGGAGTGTTGCGCACAACTGCAGAAAGGAAGTAAACTCAGACAAAAGAAGCTTTTCCCTAATATCTTTTTGTAAATTAGAAATGAAAATTATTTGAATATCATTATCAAGTACATGAAAATAAATTTGAGCACACAAATGCTTATATCTACCAATGAAATCAGTCACTTTTTCTTTAACACCTTGTTTACAATGCATTAAATTAGTCAAAGTGATTTTAGGACCAATGTTGGTTTGAAATTGTTGGATGAAAGCATTTGCCAATTGTTGAAAAGAAGTGATAGAATAAGAAGATAGAGAGAAATACCATTGTAATGCCTTATCTCTTAGTGTTCTTGTAAACAGTTTTGCGAGAAATCGTTGATCATAAGCAAAATAAGTACACAAGGTTTGAAATGTTTTGACATGTGTAAGAGGATCACCTTTTCCATTATAGAGTTCTAACTGAGGGATCTTAACATGTTTATGTGGCACACCTTTAACAATATCAAGAGAAAGTGGGCACACTAAACTTGGATTGACTCATGGAAGCAATTTGTTGTTGTAAGGAAGACACAGTTTGAGCAATATTTCTAATTGTCATCTCGGTAGAAGAATTGATGTTAGACATAGGTGATTGAGAAGGTGGTGTGATGTTGTGGAAAGAAGGCATGGAATGAGAATAAGGTGGTGGGACATTATGATAAGTAGGTATTGGTGATGATTGGGTAGGAAAAGGGGCACTTAAAGGAGGAATAAAGTTGTTGAAGGAATCGCCCTCTTATGTCACACTGATTGGTTGAGGAATAATAGGAATACTCATGGAAGTCATAGGTAATGATGGAGGATTAAATAAAGAAGAGGGATTGCCCCCATGACCTATGGTTGTAGGAATGGCATTTTGAGTTGAAGTAGCCATGATGTTAGATGTGAAAGTAGGAATACTAGCCATATGATTAGTCAAAGGAATAGAGGAATTGACTTGTGTTGAAGGTTGTGAGTAACCTACGGTTTTGGCACAACTCTTGATAAGCATGACATTAGAATCAACAATTTGGGAAATGCCACACAATATATCAATTGCATTCTTATCACTTTGAAGCATGCGCTTAAGACCTTCAATTAATGGAAGAGCTTCACTATTAGGGTATTCTTGGGACAAGCTATAAAATTGATTGTCCAATGTAGAAATTTGATCTAAAGAAACCCTAGTTAAAGCTTCTTCTTCATCATGAGATCCATCAATAGGCACATTATTAGGATGGGAAGAATTGACATGATCCTCATTAAAGAAGTCACCCAAATTAGGCTCCATCTCCTCAGTAATTAAACCTTGGGAAGCCTTAATTCTAATACTTCATCTAATGGGGATAGGATAGGTAGGATTAATAGTGGCAAAAGACATGCACTAGAGGGAAAATTGAAATTTTGAATTGTAGAACAAAGTTTACAAAATTGAATAATGCAAAATGCAAGAAACTAATAATTACACAATTTGAACTTTGTTGGGGGAAGAGGATGACACAATTTCCAAAAATGAAAGGAAATTGGAATTTTAAAATTAGGACCAAGGGAATACCACTTAATTTTAAAATTAGGGCAGACAATTATTACCCTCTTAATTTTAAAAATTTTCTTGAAAGTTGAATTTTGAAGGTATTTCCGATTCTAGAGGGATCAAAAATTGATAAAATCAACCAATCTTTTGGATTTAGGCTATTAAATATAGTCATAACAGTCTCCTGAAATTTTGAGAAAAAAGCCGAGGACCGTGGTAGGAACGCACATGGTCCGACCAACTTTTTTTGAAATTTTTAGGGATGGATATTACGATGATTTTAAAGCTAACCCCAAAAATTGGCGAATTTTACGATCTCTAGATGGGCAAAATGAAAGCACAAAGGTAAAAATAGAACCGTATTAGGGTTTTGTAAAAAAAGAGGAATTGAATTGTAATTTTGAAAAGGGTCAAACCTAATGATAGGGACACCTTGTAAAATGTTTAGAAATCTGAATATAAATGAAATTGATTTAAAATTCACACAACATCCAATTAATTTTAAAAATTAGGGTTTGATGACCTAACCACTTAATTTTGAAATTTGAATTTTGGGAAAAAGGGGGGAATTAAAAATTTGAATTGTAGGATTGAAGACAAATCTGAGCACAATCAGAAATATGAAAGTTAAATGGAAATCCAATTTTTGCACAAGTCCGAGATGATTTTTTGAAAATTAGGGTTTTAACAAGTAACCTCTTAATTTTGTAAATTTTAATTGAAAATTGAACAAGACAAAGAGGAAATTGAATTTGATAAACAAAGCAATTTTTAGATCTAAGATAATCACAAGCAATTTTTACAAATCACAAGTTCAATTTTAAATTTAAAAATTAGGGTTTTGAATGATTTAACCACTGAGTTTGCAGAAAGTTGAAACTTGTAAATGAAAAATATGCAATGTTGTTAAAAGGAAAGCATGTAAGATGTCGGGTTCATCAAAATGTAATGGTGGGAAAATGATGGTGAATAGATCAAGAGGAAAACTACCCTTTCCCTCAAACAGAGATGTGAGTTTCACTATTGATTATCCTTCAAGCACTTTTCACCATTACATTAGGAAGAAGGGGATGAGATAATTCACTAGATTCAATCTCTCCACACAAAGATGGTAGATTGAATTCTAAATGAATTGAGAATATTAGGATGATCCCCCTTTCCCTTGTTTGATTTGGAAAAGAAATTGGCTGAATTATGTAGTGCAAAAGTGACAAAGAATCGATTATAACTTGAGATTAAAATATGGGATGAAGTTGTGCACTTGGATCTAGCAATAAAATGTCAATACGAAGTCACCCTATAAATTTGAGGAAAAGTTGCCCAAACTATGGCAAGAATGTACACGGTCCTCCAAAAAATCCACAAAATGAAAAGGGTTTTTTCGCCTCGGCAAATGGATCCTGAATTTGAAAGTACAGCTGTGCACCTACAACCTACAAATATAAAAGAGGGGGAAATGGGCTAGAATTGGGGGTTTTCTTTTAGGTCAAACCCCAATTTTGGATAACCAAGTAATGAAATAAAGTAATTGCAAGTAGATGTAAATGAAAGATTGAATTGTAAACCACCTCAAGGGAGGTTGTAGTAGCAATGTTGATAGAAATGCTTGTGTGGAATTGTATATTGAAATCAATCTCCTCTTCAATGTTTGGATCCTTGAATTGAACGCAACACCTAGCCTTGAAGGGAGAATTGAGAATACTCAATGTTGGAAAAGAATGCTTGAATGTTTGAATGCACTTGAATGCTTGATCGCTTATGCAACATGACCTTATCAAAATTCCACTTATGCAAATGAGAGGACGAATGAACCTTAAATACATGTTGGTGGATTTGAATTTCGTCATGGGCCGACATTGGGGAAGTATCCCGCCTGAGGCACAACCCATAATGCATGCTCTAGGAAGAGTCCTGCCCCAAAATAGGGAAGGGATAGGGGCATGGGAGGAAAAGTGCGTCATGCCCCTATCCAAGGGGGAATGGTGGTGCCATGCCCCTATCCTACCCCTTTCTCCAGGGCAGAGTGCGGTCGAGGTAATGCAGAGGCCAAGGAAGAAGCTATTTTTGCAAGTTGAGCAATCTCTGGTCTTTGATCAGGCTAGAGGATTCAAGTTCGCATGCGTGAGGACCCTAATGCAGTAAAAAATTGCTAGGGTCGCAATTTTATGACAGTACACTTGTGAAGTCAACTTATGTGTTTTACTTTGAGTGGTCACATGTTGTGAGTATAGAACCTTTTTGGAGATATTTGGAAGGTGTTCCTACATGGTGTGAATCTTCACATGTCTCTTTTTCCCTTCTACATGTGGTTTATAGATTATTTGAGGTCGATAGTGCACATACACGCTACTTATTTTATAGGTCGACCTAATAGAGGAAAAATTGAGTAAATGATGTATGATGTGAGTCTATGGATAGAATTACATGGGAAGCTAATGGAAAGTAATATAGAGGTCCAGATGAGTTACAATATAGTAATGAATACTGATCAGATAAGTATTAAACTGTGAACTATCATTTGCATATTGGTGGATGTTATTTTGTTACAATTCAATCTCTTGACTCTATTGTATCTAGACAAATGTTTTATATCTTGGGCTGAAGAACTGATCTTTAGATGTGTAAGTCTTTTGTATCTCTCCTTAAGTTTGTGTGTCTTAGCCCACAAGTCCAAAGTAGTGAGCTCACTGGCCTATGGCCTAAAACTTTATAAAAAATCTTATAAATATATTGTGAGTGTTATTCTAACCATGGTTTTTCCAGTTTGAGTTTTTCACATAAAAATCATGGCATTCTTATATGATTGTAATTGTTGTTTCAATTAATTTCATGTATGTGTAATGAACGTTATACTAAAGACTTAATATAATGTATGACTTAATATATTCAAGTTTTAGTATATGCTAATTAACCCCCCTTCTTAGCATCTGGTAGTGTTCAACTATAAACACACACACACACACACACACATATATATACATATATTTACTTATAGATATATATATATACATACATATACACATTTATGTATGTATATATATATATACATATATGTGTATATATACACATATATGTATATATATATACATATATATATACACATATATATACACATATATGTATATATATATATATGTATATGTATATATATATGTATATATACACATATATGTATATATATACATATATACATATATGTGTATACATATATTTGTATATATATACATATATGTATATATATGTATGTATATATATATATGTGTATGTACATATATATATGTACATATATATATATATATGTACATATATATATATATATATATGTATATATATATACATATATATATATATGTATATATATATATACATATACTATTAGGATAACCGGTGGACAACTAAGAGGGAGGGTGAATCAGTTGTCAACAAATTATATTAATCAAACCACTTTATAACCTTTAACCAGATCACATAAATATTGAATACTAGAATAACCTAAATAGATACCGGTAAGCAATAAAACTTAAGAATGAAATAGAGAATTAACACAATGCAACCATACCACATAACACCATAATTTGTATGTGGAAAACCCGGTAAAGGGAAAAACCATGGTGGGAAGCCTACCCACAGTCAGATGATACTTCTATAGAAAGTATGTGATACAATAAGGGGCCTGCACATGCAGAAAGGCACACTGCCTAGAGCATATTGCTCATTACAAATGAGTCTTACTGACTACAGAGAGGTTAAAACCACCTCAAGATAATTGGACAATAATCCAGAAGAATGAAGAACTAGAGATAGCATCTACAATGCCTGATTATAGTCCCGATTAAGATCAATACCGAAGGCCTTTGACCTCTTACTTAGGCCCAATTTGATCACCTATGATCGACCAAATCTCCTTCGCATATGATATTTCATTCCATGACCACAACACACGATCTACAATGAGATCTTACATCAATTTATACAAACCCTAAGGTCTAAACCAGTTAGGTTGGCCACCTAAAAGATATTACAATAAGATCATTACATACATCCATATTACAATGATATGCCATGTCATCTTAAGACCAAAACAACATCAACCAATCCATAAAACATCTTGGTAACATGTAGAAAACATGCTAACATGATACCAGTTTATAACCTAGATAGGTATCAAACCTAATCTGGGTCCACCGTGCCAAAGTGATGTCTCCAATCAGTTGAGGCACGATCACCTTCTGCATCCTAAATTCCATCTAGAAGCCGCACCAACACCACTTGTGCATCCTGACAAAGATTCTCAATAAAAGCTCTGTCGGTAAAACCTTAAACCCTTACCGGTAACACAAGATCCTCTACCGGTAACCAAAACCTATCTGCTAGTAACCAACCATAACAGCTAGTGTTGACATCAATGACAAAACATCAATGCAACACATAATCAATTCCTCCATACTGCCAAAAATCTCTCCCTTTGGCATTGATGGCAACACTAGATGTGAAAAAGAAAACATCTAAGTGCCAAGAAGTGCCAAACATTTCTCATAGAAGATATAACAATGAAAAACTGAAAAATCCTAGAAACTCCCCCTGAGGAGTGCAGTTCAATTTGAAACTGATCTGAATCTCTTTCCTATAAACATTATTTTTCACATATAACTCTCCCCCTTTGACATCAATGCCAAAGATAGATTTCAAAATTCTGTGAATCTCAAAGCTGACTACTCCCCTTGAGTAGTAGCACCACTACATCAACCCGAAGCAAAGGATAAAGGTGATGATGCATCCTAGATTGATGGTCTGCTCCATCAATTAAGTTTTTGCCAGAGGGGTAGATACCCCTAACTCATATCTCAGATACTCAAATGATTCCTTAGAGAGTGGTTTAGTGAATATATGTGCAATTTGCTCTTTAGTGTTCACATAAACCAATTTGACTTCCTTTTCTTCCACCTTGTCCTTCAGAAAGTTATATTTTATTGATATGTGCTTAGTCTTAAATTGAAATACCGGATTCTTATACATGTCAATAGTTGCAGAGTTATCATAATAGATAACTATCGGTTCACTATAATTTACCTTGATATCCTTCAACATTTGCTTCATCCATAAGAATTGAGTACAATTAGTTGTTGCTGCAACATATTCAACTTTTGTAGTAGATAAAGAAATGCATGACTATTTTTTGCTGATCCATGAAACCAATTTCTTTCCAAGAAAGAAAGCTCCACCAAAACTGCTCTTCTTTTCATCAGTATATCTTGCCCAATCTAAATCTGTATATGCACATAAAGTGAAGTTATCATCTCTAGAATACCATAAGCCATATTTTGTTGTTCCTTACAAATACTAAAATATCCTCTTTACTACACATTCATGATTTTCTTTAGGCTTACTTTGATATCTTGAAACAATACTTACTGCATTCATAATATGTGGTCTAGTCTAAGTTAGATATAACAAGCCACCAATCATAGACTTATACCTAGTCAAATTTACTGGTGCAGATGTGTCTTTGATAGAAAATTTCTCACTTGTCACTATAGGAGTACTTATCGGTTTGGAATTATCCATACCAAACTTCTTCAACAATTCCCTTAGATACTTAGTTTGACAGATAAAAATGCCTTTGTAAGTTTGAGTAATCTGCAAACTGAAGAAAAATCTCATCTCACCAATCATGGACATTTCAAATTCATTCTTCATATTATTAGAGAATTCCATACACAATTTACCTTCACCTCCAAAAATGATATTATCAACAAATACTTCAATAATCAGAATATCATCATCAATGATCTTGTAATATAAATTACTGTCAGCACTTCCTTTAGTAAAACCAAGCTTCAAAAGATATTTATCCAACCTTGCATACCAAGCTCTAGGAGCTTGTTTCAATCAATATAATGCTTTCCTTAACCTGCAAACCATATCTTTATCATTTATCAGTGAAAATCCATCATGGTTCTCAATGTATACCTCTTCCTTAAGTTCACCATTCAAAAATGCACATTTAACATCCATTTGATAGACCTTATAGTTCTTGTAAGCTGCATAGTTAAGAAATAGTCTAACAGCTTCAATTCTAGCTACAGCTGCAAATGTCTCACCATAATCAGTTCCTTCCATTTGAGAATATCCTTTACAAACCAATCTAGCCTTGTTTCTTACAACTTGACCATCCTCATTTAGTTTATTTCTAAAACCCCATTTAGTTCCAATAACATTCTTATTTTTAGGTTGGGGAACTAAAGTCCAAGTCTCATTCTTCTCTATCTAATCCAATTCATCTTCCATAGCCTTTAACCAATGTTTATCTTTACAAGCTTCAATAATAGATGCCAGCTCAATTTGAGAAATAAGACATACCTCTTCATTTGCCAGTCTTCTTCTTGTCATAACTCCCTTGTTCCTATCTCCAATGATTTGATCTTCAGAATGATTTAACCTTACATACCTTGGTGTCTTCTAAACTTTAGGTTCACTGTTTCGATCATCAGTCACAGTTGAATTTTTTTATTGTACTAGTGTAACTATTTCAGTGTCTTGTATCAATTGAGGCATTTCCAGTTCAGTTATGATCATTTCCACTGTCGGTTCCCTGCCATATGATATAGATTGATTTATTTATTGCTCATCCACTTTCACATTTGCACTCTCCACAATTTTCTGCAATATTTTGTTATAAGAAATATCCCTTCATCATATCTACGATCAAACTTCCCAATTGAATCATCCCTTTTGATATAACATTTACTTCAAAAAATTCTGAAATATTTAACAATAAGTGTATGTCCAAACCATAATTCATAAGGGGTCTTACCGGTTTCACCTTTGATGTGAACTCTGTTGAATGTGTAGACTTCTATACTCACTGCTTCTCTTCAGTAGATGTGAGGAAATTTGGCTTCCATCATCACGGTTCTTGTTGCATCCAAAATGGTTCTATTATTCCTTTCTACTACTCCATTCTGCTGAGGAGTCTGAGGTGCAGATAATTGTCTCCTAATTCCATTTGTCTTACAATAACTGTTAAATTCATGAGAAGTGAACTCACCACCTTAATCTGATCTCAAACATTTGATTTTCAATCTAGTTTCAGTTTCTGCCTTTTCTTTAAAGATCTTGAATTTCTCAAAAGCTTCAGACTTCTCCCTTAGAAAAGTCACCCACATCATTCTAGAATAATCATCAATTATCAACATGAAGTATCTATCACTTTAAAAGCTTCTAGTCCTTGCTGGACCACATAAGTTAGTATAAATCAAATCAAGCAAATTATTAGATTTATCATGTATGCTCTTAAAAGAAGTTCTAACTTTCTTTCCCAATTGACATTCCTTACATACCAGAATATGAGGCTTTATAATCTTAGGTATATCTCTAATTGCCTTTATTTAAGTGATCTTAACAATACAATCAAAATTAACATGACACAACCTCTTATTCCATAACCAACTCTCATCAATATGAGCAATCAAACAAGTCTTATTACCAGTGTTCAAGTGAAAGATATTACCTCCAGTCTGAGTACCGGTTGCAATCTCCAAACCAGTTTTATTAATGATTTTGCATTTTCTATCTTTAAACTAAAGTTGGAATCTCTTGTCCACCACTTGACCAACACTTAAAAGATTATGCTTTAAACCTTCTACATAGTAGACATTATCAGTATTATGCTTGCCATCCAAAGAAATAATACCTCTACCTTTGATCATATATGCTTTGTCATCTCCAAATCTAACTTGACCACCATTGTATTCTTGTAGGGAAATTTTTTTTCTTTTATCTCCAGTCATATGATGTGAGCATCCACTATCAATTACCCATTCATCCTTGTCTTCAACTTTTGTTGCCAAGGCCTTTTCTTCATTCTTGATAGCCGGTTTCAGTTCATCTTCCTTTAAAGCATAGAGCACCCATTCATTTCCATTGTTGGATCCACTAGCAGAGTCTGCTGACGGTTCATCCTCAGAGTCATCACTTACTCCTTCCTCATCCGCTATGTAGCATTGTTTTTTTTTTCTTGAATCTATATTTGTTCTGATTAGGCTTAAATGATTTCTTAACTCTTTCTTCAAATCTTGCATTCCTTTCAAGACATCTAGATGCAAAATGACCAATCTTATTACATGAAAAACATTTAAAAGGTGCTTTTCCTTCACACTTACTTTTGGCCGGTCCTTTAGGTACTCTTCTAGCAAATAAGGCTTCAAGTTGCTCAAATTTTTCATCCTCTTTCCTCATATCTTCCAATTCTTTTGTATATAAGGCTTTCCAATAACTTTTTCTGGTAGATGATGATGCATGAAAAGCAGGTTCAAACTTTGCAGCTCTAGAAGCTTCAAATTCTTCAAGCTCAAAAGTAGATAATTTCCCAATCAGAATGACTTTGTTGACTAAAGTGTTTGCCATTGTTCTCAATTCATTAATTGTAGTCGCCTTCATCTTGTAAGCTGATGGAAGGGCTCTCAATACTTTGGAAACTATTTCATCTTCACTCAGAGATCCTCCACAACATTGAATTCCCATAACAATCTCATTTACTCTTTCCATAAATGTAGCAATTCTTTAATTATCTTCAATCTTCAAGTTCTCATACCATACCTGGTAACCATCAAGTTTAGCAATTTTGACAGTAGGGTCAGCTTCATCTAGAGTTTGCAATTTATCCCACATAACCATTATCAATGATTTAGCTATCAATCCCATGATTTGTTGATCAGTGAGTGCACACAAGAGGGCTTCTCTAGCTCTGCAATCATTCTCAATATTCTTGTCCAAGTTTGCAGGAGCGGGATTTCTAGATGTCAGATCATAAGGTGTATATCCTTTCTCAGTGATCTCCCAAATATCCTTTCCAAGGCATCTAAGATGAGTCTCCATTCGGATTTTCCATATCCCATAATTTATTCCATAAAGCTTAGGGATTTCTCTTCTGAAAAATAGTTGCCATAAGATCTACCTCAAGTGGTTAAGCTTCTATAAAAGAGGACCAAAGCTCTGATACCAATTGTTAGGATAACCGGTGGACAATTGCGAGGGAGGGTGAATCCGTTGTCAACAAATTATATTAATCAAACCACTTTATAACCTTTAACCGGAGCACATAAATATTGAATACTGGAATAACAGAAATAGATATTGGTAAGAAATAAAACTTAAGAATGAAACAGAGAATTAACACAATGCAACCATACCACATAACACCATGATTTGTACATGGACAACCCAGTAAAGGGAAAAACCATGATGGGAAGCCTACCCACAGTCAAATGATACTTCTATAGAAAGTATGTGATACAATAAGGGGCTTGCACATGTAGGAAGGCACACTGCCTAGAGTGTACTACTCATTACAAAGGAGTCTCACTGACTACAGAGAAGTTATAACCACCTCAAGATAATTGGAAAACAATCTAGAAGAATGAACTGTCAGAGATAGCATCTACCATGCCTGATTATAGTCCCGGTTAAGCTCAATATTGAAGGCCTTTGACCTCTTACTTAAGCCCAATTTGATCACCTATGATCGACCAAATCTCCTTCGCATATGATATTTCATTCCACGACCACGAAACATGAGCTACAATGAGATCTTACATCAATTTATACAAACCCTAAGGCTTAAACCAATTAGGTCGGCCACCTAAAAGATATTCCAATAAGATCATAACATACATTCATATTACAATGATATTCCATGTTGGCTTAAGACCAAAATAACATTAACCAGTCCATAAAATCCCGGTAACATTTAGAGAACACTTTAACATGATACTGGTCCATAACCTAGATAGGTACCAGACCTAATCTGGGTCCACCATGCCAAAGTGATGTCTCCAATCAGTTGAGGCACAATCAAGGATCACCTTCTGCATCCTAAATTCCATCTAGAAGCCGCACCAACACCACTTGTGCATCCTGACAAAAATTCTCAGTAAAAGATCTACCGGTAAAACCTTAAACCCTTACCGGTAACACAAGATCTTCTACCGGTAACCAAAACCTATCTGCCAGTAACCAACCATAACAGCTAGTGTTGACATCAATGACAAAACATCAATGCAACACACAATAAATTCCTCCATATTGCCAACATATATATATATATATATATATATATATATATATATATATATATATATATATATATATATATATATATATATATATATATATATATATATATATATATGTATGTATGTATGTATATACATATGTGTATATATATATGTATATATATACATATATATATATATACACATATGTGTATATATATATATATGTATACATATATGTATATATATACATACATACATACATATATATTTATATATATACATGTGTATATATATACATATATACATATATACATACATACATATATATGTATATGTATGTATACATATGTATGTATGTATATATATGTATGTATGTACATATATGTATATATATATAGGTATACATACATAAATACATATATATACATGTGTGTGTGTGTGTATACAGACACACACACATAATATGTGTGTGTGTGAATTTTATTTGGTCTAACAAATGCTAGAGCAATGTTTTAGAGAGCTATGAATGTTGCATTTGTAGATTTGATAGATATCATTATGGTTGTGTATCAAGATGATTTGACAAAATATGGGATTTTTGTTAATCCTAAAAATTGTCATTTTGTTGTAACTAAAGGAAAGTTGTTAGGACATATTGTTTTGAAAGAGGGAGTTAGATTTGACCCTAACTAGGTAATAACTATTGATAAGATACCAATCCCAAAAAATAATGAAAGCTATTTAGTCATTTTTTAAATAGATCAAATTTGTCAAAAGGTTTATTTCAAACTTTGTTGAGATTGTTAAACCAATGCCTAAGGTGTTAAAGAAAGGAACCAAAATAGATTAGACAGTTGAAGCAATTGATATAATTGTTTCCATCAAGAGAGCCATCAATGAATCACCTATGTTGAAGTCACTTGACTTTAGTAAGTTATTCCAAATCTTTTTCATTTGCATCTTTACATACTATTATTGCATTTATGTTGCAAAAAAAATGAAGGTATGAAAAGCTAATTTCATTTTTTAGTAAATCCCTTTAAGCAGTAGAACTTAAATTTGGCATTCTTGAGGAGAAAGCATATGCACTAGTGAAAGTAGTGAAAACATTAAGGACTTATTTAGTAGCAGCCAAGGTTGTTGCATATGTACCTAAAGTGGATGTTAAAGATATTTTTGTTCAATCAAAAGTGACAAGAAGAATATGTAGATGGATGAATAAGATTCAAGAGTTTAACATTGATATTTTGATTACTAAGATAGTTAGCAGGCAGGGGTTGGTAAGACTGACGGCTGAAGTTAATATAGAGGCTACACACTTGAATAATGTGAATACAAGTAAAGATACGATGTGTAGTACTAAGAGGACCCCTTGGTATAAAAATTTTGTTTACTTTCAGAATCACCTAAAATGTCTAGATAATATGAATGATAATCAAAAGAGGACCTTGAAACTCTAGGAATTGAGGTATTTTCTTATTCAAGGCAATATTTTCTAGAAAGATAGGGATGATATATTGTTACTATGTCTATATTAGTATTAGGTAGAATAAATTTTGAAAGAAATCCATGAAGGAGTATGTGGTGTCTTTTCACAACCAAGACTACTTCTCATAAGATTTTAAGAGTAGGGTATTACTGACCTACATTTTTTGCTAATATTCACAGGTTTGTGAGAAAATGTGAGGCATACTAAAAGTTCTCAAGGAAATTGAAGTATGCAGGTGCATTGCCTCTAAGGCCTATGCAAGTCAAAGCACCTTTCCACTAGTGGGAGATTGATTTAATAGGTGAAATTGCCAAAAAGTTGAGTTGTGGTTATAAATGGATTTTGGTGGCAACAAATTATTTCACTAAATGGATAGAAGCCATCCCAATTGAAAAATCCAATCGCAAAGTTGTCATTGATTTTTTGATGAACAACATTATAACTAGGATTGAAGTACTAGTCAATTTGATTATGGATAATGCAATGCGCTTTAGATCTAAGGAATTTACTATCTTTAGTAGTTTATATAGCATAAATGTTTCTTATTCTTCACCATATCATCCTCAAGGGAATGGTTAAGAAGAATATAAAGAGGGGGAAAATAGGAGAAATGTTATATGCATAAACAAGACATAAAACACAATGAAATACTCAAAACCGTGCAAAATAGTTCCTTGTTATACCTTTTCTTATCTTCTTCCTCCGATTGAGCTAGAAGTGGAGATGTGCCTGATGTACTCCACTTGATTTTCTCCTATGATAGTGGATTCTGGATTGCTCTCCACTAAATAGCAAGTTGGATTTGGATTGGATTTAAATGAGTAATTTCATCCTTCTTTTATGCAACGACAAAATTGGCAATGGGTAAAAGACGAAAAGAGATGCCCTAGTGTGGAAAAGCGGGTGAGGTATGCTGCCTTTTTTATGAGAAAACTCTTAAAAAAAGAAGAAAATGGGAAAAAGGATGAATAAATTTGAGGAAAGGCGAGAGAAAAGCAGGGAAGGCACGACCGAAGGGTGAAAGAAGGGCTTATATAGGCCACATAGGGCCCATAGAAGGGTCATTGTCACTCTTCCTATTCATAGAGCCCTTAGAGAGAAGAGCATAGGAGCACCATGGTGAGGATTCTAATGCACAAGCAGCACGGTGAGAGGGTTCGATTGTACTAAAGACCAACTGAGTATGACCCACCAATAAGTACCCTGATCTTGGCTTAGTGATTTTGATAGGTTAGCATTTATTATGTGCAATAAATGAGGGGAAAAAGGAGTGTGGCACAAATGTTGATTGCCTAATCGACGTCCATGCTCGAGGATCACCGCCTGCAAGGATGATCCTTGTTTACGCAGGCAAGGCATTGCCTATGTAGACGTTGATCCAAGGATCACGTCTTCGAGGATGAGGAGGGACTAAGAATGGTGGGTTGTGGATTGCTATTTGTACTCTACATAATGGCACACAACTTATGGGTTCAACATCTTCGCATAGGAGAAAAGTGGTATCCACCTGGAAAGGGGCAGATAAGAAAAGGGAAGCAAGAAAAGAAGCAAGGGGCCTCCAAGGGATGCCCTAGGGCTTAGGATGGGTAGAATAAAGAAGAAAAGGTTGATATGAATGACTGCATGGATGCAGGAGGATCCCGTTGTACTGCAATCACTAGAGCACTAGCCTCGTATTATGAGGATATGGGTTGAGTTGTCTAGAGCTGAGAAAGTAGTACTATCATGGTGCAGATTGGATTTTGTCTCTAGATGGATGAGGATTCGAGTACATGCAGTGATGACGATGGCTTTGGTGGAGCGCTGCCACAACAATACATGCACATTTTATTTACTGATGGGTGAGGCCTCCATCACTTTACTTGATGTGTGGCAGATCCTAAATGTTCCTATTTGTGGCATCATTCCCAAGTATTAGTTGAAGGGAGGTAAGTGGTACTTGTTGGTTCTTAAAACCACAGGTCGTCAAATCCTAAAGGTATGCCAAGCCTTATGATCGGGTTCAACATTGGATCTTGGCCAATGAACGAGGATCAATCTTCTTCTTGCACTTTTGATTTTGCTAGACCAAGGTGAGTATGCCTCTTGATGAATTAAGCAGATTATAGCTTCTCACAATCTCCTTTGTATTCTAATGCTTATTAGCATAGGGTTAAGAAGAAGACTAACTTGAACTCTAACTCCTATTATTACTCTAAGATTGAAATGTAAAAATATTATATATATTGTTTATGTATTTTGAAATGAAATGAAATCAGTTCCTTATCCTGGGCCACATAGTCAAAATGATTATTTTTTCATCTAATGTCTGGAAGTTCAAATTCCTCAATACTATTCTTGTTTATGCTTTATATAAATGTGCAGGTATGTCAATTACTAAACCCTACTTACTGATTTAATCTGTTTTCCCAAACCACTAAAAAGACCTACTAAACTAAAGACACAAGAGTAGTAAGGTGCATTGACAAATCAAGTGTATTCTTGATACATTAATTCATACGGTCAGGAAAACACAAATGTGGAGACGGTTTAATAATATTCTCAGATTAAGATTAATAAACAACTAAAGACATCTTCTGAACAACATAATTTCATACACTTCTCCTTTGAATGCCCTAAAATATATTACAATGTTAAAAAAAAAATTTTAAAAAATTGTTATATTCCCCATTTCAATCTTGATTTCCCTTTTATAATATTAAGGGTGCACTTCAGACCGTTACATCTTTCAGTTATAAAACCATTCATTTAGAATAGAAAATTATTTGACTACTCGTCCAAACCAAAAGATATATAATAATTAATCACTTTATTATACAATCAAAATGACTTGTTTTATTTTCCTTGCTTGCAAGGGAAAATAATTACTTTATCTTCATACTTTAATCTTCCTTTTTGTCTTTTCCATGAGAAGTATTCATAAAAATGTATGAAGTAGTTTATTATTATTAGGAAAATTATTCTCCCCTTAATGTTAATGTTTCCACCCAATTGATACTCCATGTAAAGCCTGTTCTCCTTCTTTAAGTGAAAACATTTTAGTTGGTTATTGTATCTTTCACCTTTGGACAAAGACCTTTCATGTGGCAATAGTTTTCATATTATTGCATATTTAATAATATTAGATCCTCTTTAGTTTATGCCACATGATTTTGTTTCGATGGAAATAAAACTTTGTAGTTGGATTTTACTAGTTTGTAGATTGACCATTTTAGGTTTTTCATTGAATGAGTCATCTGAATAATATGTTTATAATGGAATCCCCTTCTACTGATTAATGAAAATCTGTGTAACAAGTCCCAACATCTGATACGATTTTACCTCCACCTTCATCTTAATGCCAAATATCTGTAGATGATCTTCAGTGGTGCTTGCAGGTAGTCTGGCAATGTTACAACCTCCTCCATGATGATCAACGTGCTAGTTGCAACCTTGAATGCCTAAACACTTTTCACTACAATGTTGTACAAAATTTACTAAAGCCTTTTCACCAATTTCTTCTTACGCCAATGCAGTCATGAGATGGCATTTTATAACTTGTTCATGTGCCCAATCTGGGCATTCACATTTCGCATGTACATTGTGAACCTTACAAGGGCATATTCAACTACGGCACCAAACAAAATTCTCTAAATTTATTGCCTTCAATGGATGCCCATATGCTATTCCAAAGCTCTCATATTGGCATGAGCTGGAAGATGCTGGATGCTGACAATGGTAGTGGAATATGGCTTTATTCCTACCAATTACATTTAATTGAAACTTTCTATTGTATAACAAATTTGTTTTGTGCTTATCCACAATCATTGCATTCCATCAGATTACATTTCTGTGAGGCAGTTTGTCCATAGTTCACATGCAAAAATTCATACCTCGTTCCACAGCTTCTGATCTTGCAGCAAGGTGCAAGGTGGGAGGATTGTTGGAAGGGATGTAGACTTTGGTATTACATATGTTTGAAGATTTTAAAGCTTTTTCACAAGTCTATTGTCGGTGCAATCATGGTATTCCACGATTTGACATTTCTTTGAAGAATTATGAATACGAAATGTCAAACCTTCATAGTTTGTATTCATTTAACTCAGTACTTCTCCCCGCTATATCTCATCACTTCCTCAACTTGCCCTACTTCTTCTTGCAATATAGCGATGTGCTTATCGCTCTATCACAACCTGTTTTTTCATTCACCCCACTCCCTTTGTGATCCAACGATTTAAGTGGCACCCATATCATGTTTTCAAAAATTATTAAATAATATTAAAATTTGTCTTTAATTTCTTTTATACTTGAGAAAATAGGCTCCACAAACTTTGTCCTACCAGGCACTTGAGCTATTTGGCTTCCCCAATCGTCTTGGAAAATTGATCAAACCATCTCGTGAGATCATGAAAACTTGTAAAATTGTAGACACTTGACCAAAGAATGGACAGAAAAAAATGGTGTGCAAGATATTGACTATCAAAGTTGGCCATCGAAGCATTTTTGACAAAACACCGTTTTGCAAACAGTTTAAAACATGAAAAGTTGAGGGTCTGAAAAAGTATCAAATGAAGTCCAATGCCTATGAAAAATTGCAAGTGTACATGAAGGCAACATTAGTGTGTTTGCAAAGTGAATTTACATGAAGCTTGACGGGTGTGGAGAAATTAATTTTCAAAGTTATCCTTTTGCATACCTAGGAACATTGAAACTAAATAAATTGCAAATAGTTTGGGTTTCAAAAAATTATCAAATGGAGTGCTACTTTGACAAACTTTGGCTACTTTGACAAACTTTGCAATGTGTTTTCAACAACTTGAATAAAACTGCAAATGGATTGGGTTTGGGAAAAATACCAAACGAGGTCCTAGGACTTTGCAAATGGACATGGTGGATCATTATTATATGGACAATTGCAAGGAACAATTTGTTCGAGAGAAAACACATTAGGTACATAGATATTGACCTCCAAAGTTGGCTACTTGAAAGAGTTATGATATTCAAATTGCACACCTAATTGGAGACCCTAAAATTTGATACTTGTCATACCTGAATTTGGGGTGTTGAATATGAACACACATACATATTTATGAGAGGTGAATATGATGGAAGAGTAAATTTGCTTGTTAGTCATCAGTTATAAGGAGGCATTTTTTAGGGTTAAATTACTAATTTTCTTAGTATATGGAACTCTAAATTTTGTTAAAAATTACGGTTCCAATAGTACCTATAGCACATGTGCCAAATAGAAGACCACCCGATGGACAAGACACAGATGTCCCTAGAGAGAGCCATGAAACCACATAGGCAGATCCTGAGGCTAGTATTATACATTTATGATCTAATCAATAATTGAATGATGCCTGATTTGAGTGGGCATGGATTTTCTATTGGTTGGTCTCGTTGTTGATATTACATGATGGAGGGAGGGATGTGGTATGCCTGAGGGTCAGCTATACTCGAGCAATTGTACCACAATATTCACATGTGTGTTTATCACGGGTATAAGAACCTGGGTATCAATGTTACATTGCTTCACATATGGGTGTGGGAGCGCATAGTATTGTGTCACCCATTAGGAGTATAGTAGAGATGATGACATCATCTTATGTTGATAGGTATAGAGGCCTACTACACTACACCAAGGTAGGAGAAGTATGGTTCTGGCAGTAGTGTTTAGATGAGATGATAAATTTCACCTAGCACCTGTACAAGAATTGTGAGTGCTAGAGCAGAGACATATAACTTCATTACATCTAGACATAGTGTTGGTTGATGGGCCACATTGCACATGTGATTCATCAGTATTTGTCGCACCGGGTTATGAGTCAGTTTGGGCAGCAACAGGATATCATTGGCAAGGATTGGATAGATCCTCGGATCACCCAAGAAACAACCACATGGGGTGATGCTATAGGGCCATTTGAGGCCATCCTGAGCTAGACAGGGATCGTGGTAGTACCATGGGAGGAGAGGTCGAAGATCATTGATCTAAGTTATACAGGTGCCTATGCTGTGTTGGGGGAGGCACATTGGCTAGTGAGACTTACCATTCTAGGTGTCCTAGCCCCAGTTGAGATAGCGACATCGATCGATGAGATGGTGGGTGATAATGGAGATGGTGTAGGGGATGGAGGAGGGGGGAGGAGGAGGAGCCAGAGGAGGGAAAAGAGGAGGTAGAGTGCCCCTAAGAGGAACAAGAAGGGGGGGATAGGCATAGGTACAAGTATTGTTACAAGTATAGCCTCCAACAGTGGAACTGCCACTTGTATAGCCACAGCCACAACCATAGCCACAACCACAACCACATAGATAGGACCAGGGACCACAGGTGCAAATGGTACCACAAGCCACCCTTGATCAAGTTACCTTGGAGCAGGATATAGAGAGGGCTTAGGTAGTTATCCTAGGTGATGAGGTGGCACAGGCAGGAGAGGGGGAGGGTGGAGGAGGAGAGAGCTCGGGCAGAGAGCTTACAAGAAGAGTTGGACATAGAGTAGGCTTGAGTGGAGGGGTTGAGGATAGACAGATGCTTTATAGGTTTCTCTAGAGGTCGTGACTATAAAGAGAGATTCATTTAGGATAGAGATTGACACTATTGCAAATATGCTTCAAGTGGCAAAGGGGGACATATGGTGGAGGACCTATGCCATATGGATGAGGAGATGGAGGTATTAAGGACACAATTGGTGCACACAAAGGCATACGTCACCCACCTCTGGGGAGAGAGGGATGTTGATGGGGAGGGGTTCTCAAAGAGAGTCACACCTTTCTCAATAGGTAGTTGAATGATGTTTTAGTGGTCTCCTATCACTCTTCACTTGTCCATTAATAGGTCAAACACTCAAACTCTCTTGGAGTTCTCCCTATCAATTTGTGCTCTTTAGTTGCTCAAGCATAAAATAGATTCACAAGGGTAAACCCAACCATTGAACTATCCAACTCTCCAACATGTACTTGCAAGGGTTTTACGGGGTATTTTATAGGTGTTTCAATTCCAATCAAATGATTCTTCAACTGGTTTTTCACCATTTTCTCATCGCTCCCTCTTTCTCCTATTTTCTAGGCCTAGTAGCCCTAGAGCCCCAATTATCCCCACCTTACCGGTTTTTGGGCAATTACTCAAAAATCTCTCAAAGAACCTTCCAAAACCTTTGGTGATCCGAGTACCCTTTTGGAAAAACTTTTGAATCCATAGGGGTAGGCTATTTGGTCCATCCGTACTAGTACGGATCCCCAAAATCGCACTTTTGAGGGGTTTTGAGTTAACAGACTTCTTCAAAAGGTTTTAATGGTTTCAGCACCCTGTCTCACCTCTAGCTCTTCAATGAGACTCTGTACTGCATCACACTTCCATGCCAAACACTTGGCACATTCACAACTCCTCATCTCTACAAGAAAATACAACATTTTCAATCATTTTCTTAATTGGGCTATGACAAAGCTCGCCTAGGAAACAATAGCAAGTTGCTTCCCAACAACTTCTAGGCCATTACAAAGCATATATACACTGTAAAAGGGTTCCATGACTTGAATCCCAAGGGTCATTGAGCAAAACTCAAGGAATTTCAAGTTGGAACCATGACTAGGCTCTTGAACCCTTGCTCAGGCTGAGAGCAATACAAATTTATAAACACACTTCAAAATTGCACTAAGGAAAGACACAAACACCTCCTGAGCAATAAAATATCATACACAAATCCACCATGAAATAACAGTAGCAAGATCAATCCATTATGTACGAACTGTTGCTCCAAAAATTGAGAAAATATAAGTTAAAATTTGGAAATTGTCTTCAAATTCTATTCAAACGTGCTCAAAGATATTCCAGCCTATGTACAATCATTCTCAAATAATTTTATATGCCATTTTGGTCATAACCAACTCTTCATCGGTTTCCTAACCACCGATTTTCTCAAAAATGCAAAGTTGCTCAAAAAGTTGCAAAAAGTTGTCGAGCAACAATGACAACTTTTGCTCAAATGTGCATTTTTACATTTTATACATTTCTACTCATACTAAACCTCCTATAATGACTCCCTAACATTAAAATTACATGCCTAAATTCCTAATGAGGCTTTACAAGATGTTTTACATAATTATGCAAATTTGTGTTATTTTAGGCTTACAAGGGCTCATAGGCCAAATTTGAGAAAACAAACAACCTTGGTGACAATCACCCTTCAAATGACAATAAAACACACATCTGGACCTCTAAGTAGTCCATTATTCAAACACTAATCCAAAATATGGATACTCACTCCAAAATTTGCAAAATGTATCAACAAACCGGTTAAAAGCTAGGTGCTCTTGCACCACTCTCCCCCAATGAGAAAGAAGTCAAGTGACTCCTTTAGGCAACAAAGAAAGGGGAATTCCAAGCTTAGAAAAGTTTTCTTTAGGTACCCAAGTAGCCTCAAATGCTGGAAGTTTCTGCGATTTGATCAAATGCTCCATATAAGCGGTGTGCCTTCTCTTCTTGAGAATCCTAGAATCCAATACTTGCTCGGCTTGTGGCATGGTTGCAGGTTGTAAGGGCAGGTCTAAAAGTGATTGAGAGACCTCTGAGACTCTGCTACATTCCTCTGGAAGTGTGCCCTTATATTGCACCAAATCTACAACATTGAATATAGGAGATAAAGCCATGTCTCCGGGTAGGTCTAGTTTGTAGGCATTGTTTCCATACTTGGCCAAGACCTTACAAGGTCCAATCCTCCTCATCTGAAGTTTACTAAGGACACCTTTTTAAATCCTTGCTTTGTTCAAATTAACCATGACCAAGTCCCAAACAGAAAATTGTATATCCTTTTTTTTCTCATCTACTTTATCTTTGATCCTTTGAGAGGTGTCTAGTAGGGTTGTCCTAACCTACTCATGAATCTCCTGCATGGATTGAGCCATGTCCATAGCATGTCCACTCTACTGTCCCATCTTCCCAAAATCTCTGAGCTCCGAAACACCTCTGGGATGAAGGCCATACACAATCTCAAAAGGGCTCTTACCAGCTGATCTATTCACATGTCATTGTAGGCAAACTCAGCTTGATGTATGATCTGATCCCAAGCTTGTCCATACTCCTTTGTCAAACACCTAATAAGGTTTCCAAGTATTCTATTAACCACCTTTGTTTGGCCATCCGTTTGGGGATGATAGGCTGAATTGAGACAAATTAGTACCCAATCTTTTCCATAAAGTCTTCCAAAAATGACCAGTAAACTTTGCATCTCTATCTGACACTATGCTGATAGGTAAGCCATGAATCCTAATGAATTCCTTGAAAAAAAAATGAGCAATATGACTAGCATCATGAGTCACCTTACATGGAATAAAATGGGCAATTTTGCTAAATCTATCTACCACAACATAGATACTATCAAAACCTGATTTGGTCTTGGACAAACCAACAATAAAATCCATACTTACACACTCCCATGGCCAGGTTGGGATAGGTAAAGGCTGATAATGATTAGCATTAGAAGAAGTACCCTTGGCTTGTTGGAAAACCACACATTGCTCCACATATCTTCCGATACCCCTTTGCATCTTAGGCCAATAGTAGAATCTTTGGACAAGTTCCAAAGTCTTATTCAATCCAAAATGTCCACTTAAGCAACCATTATGCTTCTCTTGCATCAAATTTTCTCTCATGGACCCTCTAGGTACACAAAGTTGTCCTTCTTTAAAGAAAAGACCATCTTGTAAGGTAAAATCTGCATATTCACCATGAAAATGATTCCTAAACTCTTGACAAACCTTGTAGATGACAACAAAGTCTTCATCATCTTGGTATAACCCCTTGAAACTATCCACTCCAATGCTCTTAAGCTGCACTTCTTGAACTGTTAGCAACCTTCTACTTAATGCATCAGCAACTCTATTACATTGACCTTTCTTATGCTTAATGGTAAAAATATATGACTGCAAATACTCTACCCATTTGATATGCCTATGATTCAACTTTTCTTGTGAATTGAGAAAGCTAAGTGTAGTGTCCACCCTTGATTTGACTTATTTTGACTAGAGTTGACTTTTATATTATGCTTGATAGACTTATCTAGACTACATTTTGATGATTTGGATGATGATTACTCATGTGCTTCAGTGACTTATGATTGATGTTAGACAATATTGGACATATGCTATTTTGATTATCTATATGGATGTTGGTACTATCATGATTGATCATGTGATTTGATGATATATGTACTCGATGGATTTTATATGCTCACTATGTGATGGATTATTGATAGATTAAATTTATCATGGTTTTGATGATGATTATGATTATGCTAACCCTACTTCATGATTACATATGATGAGATGTTTATGAGATGTGTTTGACTATTGTTTGATTGTCTTCATGATAGAGATGATTCCACATCACTCATTGCGAGTGAGATGTGTCATCGCGATTCTCTATCACTTGCTTGTTCTGTATATGTATATGTATATGTTGTATTGTCAATTTGTGGTTGCAAGATTTTGCAGGTACCAGACATAGACTCCACCTGGCTTCACAGGTCTGAGCGTGTCTTTAGTTCCAATGGCTTATGTGGTTCGGAGATGGCATGAGTTTCCCTCACATACTCTAGGTCTAAGTTGATCACCATGAGTAGTCAGCGTCTTGGCATAATTCACCATGTCAGTTAGTAAGCTTGGTCTTTTGGTATTGTGAGTTCAGTTTATGCCGGTTGATTTACTTGTTTATGTTAGAGTAATTATGTGGCTCTTGATGTGTAGTTTTATATTTGGTAATGTTTATTTTAAAGTATTTAATTTATAAGTTTTGAATATTTAATTATTTGGCATTTATATTTGTTTGATAATTAACGTTTATTGATTTTATGATTATTTAATATTTGATAAACTTTATTGTTGTTTAATATTTGTGATTTAATCTTTAATGGTATTTGATTATTTAATTATTTATTTGATCTTCTATGGTTTGATATTTATTTGATATCTTACATTTATTTGGTTCTTTAATTTATTTTATTAGCTTTTGGGTTATTTGATTTTAATCCCCATTTGGATTATTTATTTACAACTTCTATTTATTTTATAGTTTGACTTTTATTCCTAAGTGGGTTGTATGAACACATTAAATTAAATAAAGAAATAAAACAATTCCACTTAGCTGAATAAGTATATTTTATTTACCTTACCTACCCTTTACTCTCATTGGTCGAATTCAAAATGGGTGAATAAATTATATTATATGGTGGGTTGGTAAAATATACTCCAAAATGGAATATTTTGATTGGCCGAAATTGAGGCTAGAGTTTTGGATTATTGTTGCTTTTTATTTTTTATTTTTTTCTTCCTGTGAAGTTTTTCGGGTTGGTTTTTTCTCTTCTCTGAAAAATTTCTTCAGCAAGTTTCTGCTTGGTTTTGGATTTCTTCTCTCTTGGATTTGGCTGGAGCTTGGATTGGATTTGGTTTGGCTTGTGGGAGCTCTTCTTCAGCTTCAATCCATTACTTCAAAGTTGCAGGTTGGAATTCTTCACTTTGCATTTTGGTTTTCAATGGCTTGTCTATGTATGCATTGTCTCTGCATTGTTTTTGGGTATTGGGTTGAAATATTATTTACTCTATAGTTTTAATATTGTTGAAGGAAATATTTGGGAAGGAAACTTTATGTTATGAGAGTTTTTATATAGTTGTTGGGAGATATTTATTTTGGTTTTCCCATGTATGCATTTCATGACTCTGTGAGAAATTGTTCTGAAGTTATTTGATTAAATCTTGGTTTATAGGTTGAGTTATTTTATTGTGTTTATACCCAAGAATTCCTTGTTTCTGGGCATTTCTTTTCATATGTTTTTCGAGTGTTTTCATTAAGTCTGTATTTTATTATTTTACCCGAAAGTTATCTGAGTTTTCCGTAAGTTTTGTGCAAAAGTGTTGTTCTACATTGCATTTGTGTTGTTCTGTGTTGCATTTGCGCAGCATAAGCATTGTTTTAGGATGCATAAGCATGAATCTGGAAACATAAGCATTGTTTTAGGATGCATATGCGCGATTCTGGAATGCATAAGCATTGTTCTTCTTGATAGAAGCGTTGTTCTTTTTGGCAAAAGCGTTGTCCTGTGGGGCAAAAGCGCTAACATGTCTATGTTTTGTATTTTCCTAGTTTTGGTCATTTTTGAAGTATTCTCCCGAATTGATTTTTGTACCAGAGGCTTTATTTGAGGTCTGTTAATATTTCCCAGTTTTGGGTTTGATCAGTTTTGATGCATTTTGATGGTTTTGAGAATATTTGTTTCTCTATGTATTATAGACACTTTAGACTCTCTTCCATGTGGATAGGCCATGGATGATTGGGATGATTTCTATGTTATTTTGGAGCAGCAAGTGAGTAGGCCTTGCTGTGATGTTATTCTGTATTTGGTGGTAGCATTTGATGGCTTGATATGCCTTTTTTAATTGCTATCCAAGAGGCACATTTTGCTATATTGATGTTGTTGTAGCCTTGCTTATGTTGTAAGAGTATATGTGAAAGTTGTTGGCTGCATTGAGTATTATTTTCATGTAATTATGTGGTAGAGCCTCTTGTGATTTATTGTTGGGCCATGTTAGGAGGAGTGAGATTCCTTGTGATGATCAGGGTCATGAGAGATAGGCTTGCATGAGGTTCCTTGTAAGGATGCATGAAGTCTAGAACACCAGGGCACATTGGAGTTTTCCATGATTTGTAAATAAGTGATAACCTAATAATTAATGGGTTGGGTAATTAGATTAATTAATAAGATGATAAATTGATTTGTACCTCATGACTTAGTCCTAGGGAGGATGTTTTAGGATAAGCATGAGAAGGCCTTGAAGACGATAAGCTAATATCCTTTAATCTCTCATAGGTTGAGATGGCTCCACATGTCCATCAGGCTAGTGCTTTGTGCTATTATGTTATTATGTTATGAGGATGGCATATGATGACACTCCACTCCTACATGTGTTTCCCCTTTATGATTTAAGATTATTCTTATTGGATATTTCATTTATGTCTTGATGAGTTTTATGCCTCTAGGAGTTCATTCTTGTTGTATGTGCGAGTTCTTGCTTGAGAGTCCTTGTGTGGTTAGTCTCCTTGGTTATAGGTGCTAGCTTAGGTTTAGAGTATGTGTTGGGACCTTGTGTCATCTCCTAGCACGGGGGCTGGTTCCATTGGCTCCACATGGTTGGGAGGTTGGTGCTTTTTATCCATTGGGATGTTCTCTTGGATTCTTCTTGCGTGGATGTGGATTCTTCTTCATGATGTACTATGGATGTACCTTGTAGTAGATTTATGTAATGGATAAGATAAAATGCAAGTAATGTAACATTCTTGTATATAGTAGATGGATTCTTGTAGTAGAAAGAGCTATGCTCATGATGTATTTAATGTACTCGTAATTGTAAGATGAATTGTAGTTTGAAATTGGAATTTAGGGCATATTGTATTTGTGCTATTGTAGAGATGTGATTTTAGGAATCATGGAAATAAAGTGGATTAAAGTTGGAATAGAATGGAATTGCATTATGGATTAGTTGTATTATTTCATGGAATGTTTATATGCTAGTTAGAATGTTAAATAATCTTGAAAGAGGAATATTCATAGATTAATAAGTGAATATTTTAGAAGATGTTAATTGGATTTAGTAAATAGGAATGATTCACATAGATGCATTGATAGAAAGGAAATTATGCATATCATGAGGAATAAAGTAATGTTGTAGGTTGAATATCTCATGGTTAAAGAATTAGAATATGATGCATTAATTATGGTGAAATATACTCATCGTGTGTGTAGTATGTTATTGTGGATATGAATTAAGTAATGATGTTAAAGTACCCTAGAGAAGGATTATTGATGTTGTGTTATTTCTGCTTGCGTTATTTGATGAAATGAGCAATGATGTACGTTCATATTGGTTAATTGGTTAATGAATGTAAACAGATGGAGATGTTATATGTTGCATTAGTTGTTATTAGATGTTAATTAAGAAAAAAATTATCTCCATTTGTATATTACTATTTAGTTTCTTTAGGGTATTTTGGCGGGCATTACACTAAGAGCTTGGTTGTCAGTATAAACCACAAATTCTTTAGGCAGCAAATAATGCCTCTATTTCCTAAGTGATTGAACAAGTGCATATAACTCCAAATCATAAGAAGATTACCTTTTCTTGGCATCATTGAGCTTCTCACTGAAAAATGCAACCGGTCTATTGTCTTGACTTAAGACTGCTCCAACTGCTATATTGCTTGCATCACCTTCAATGGTGAAGATCTTGTCAAAGCTTGGAAGAACTAATAACGGTTGAGTAGCCACCTTTGTCTTTAATAGATCAAATCATCAGTGTGCTTCTTTGGTCCATTGAAACTTATTCTTCACACCTCCTTTGATTGTGTCAAGCATAGGTGCACATATCTCACTGAACCCTCTAATGAACTTCCTATAAAATTGTGCCAAGCCATGAAAACTCCTCACTTCACTTGATGTCTTAGATGTAGGCCAATTGATTATGGCTTCCACCTTAGAGGTATCCATCTTCAAATCACCACTTGAGATTACAAACCCAAGATATATCAACTCTTGTTTCGTGAACTCACAAATCTCCAAATTGATGGTTAGTTGCTCATCACATAATTTCTTCAATACAATCTCTATATTCTTAAGATGTTCATCTTTAAACTTGATAAAAATCAAGATGTCATCTAAGTAAACAACAACAAATTTACCAATATAATCCTTGAGTACTTCATTCATGAGTCTCATGAATGTGCGAGGGGAATTTGTGAGTCCAAATGGCTTAACAAGCCATTCTTAAAGTCCTTCTGTGGTCTTGAATGTTGTCTTCCATTCATCTCCCTCCTTGATTCTGATTTGGTGATAACCACTCTTGAGTTCTATCTTGGTGAAGTATTCAACACCTCCTAAACAATCCATCAAATCTTCAATTCTTGGAATGGAAAATCTATACCTGATTGTAATCCGGTTGATAGCTCTAGAATCAGTTCAAAGTCTCCAAGTACCTCCCTTCTTTGGGGCCAAAATGGTGGCAACTGCGCATGGGGTGATGCTCTTCCTTATCAGACCATTATCCAGGAGTTCTTGTATTTTCTTAGCTACCTCTTTATTCTGCTCTGGTGTCATTTTATAAGCTGCCTTATTAGGCAATGAGGCTCTGGGTATGAAGTCGATTTGGTGACTTATGGCATGGTGAGGAGGCAAGGTTGCTGGTGTTCCATCACTGATAATGTCCTTAAACTGATTTAGGATCTGCTGCACTTCATTGGGAATGCATACTTTCTTATCCTTGCTTTCTTAATTTGGTCTTACTACAAGTGCAAACCCCACTCCTACTCCTTCCTTGAGAGTGTTAATGAACTCCTTCTCACCAACCAACATCACATTGGGACCTTTTGATCTACCCTCTTCTTGGTCTCCTATGGACTGAATTTTATAGGTGATCCCATCTTTTTGAAAAGTATAGGCATTCTTTTCCCCATGTTGTATTGCTTTTCTGTCAAATTCCCATGGCCTACCTAGGCATAGGTGGCAAGTATCCATTGGCAAGATGTCACACAAGATTTTGTCCTTGTATCCTCCTATAGTGAACTCCACCCAAGTTTGTTCATTCACTAGAACATGCTGCCCCTTGTTGAGCCAAGTAACCCTATAAGGATCACTATGTGGGATTCTTTGTAGGTTGAGCTTACTCACTACTTCTTCTGACACTATGTTATCAGTGGACCCTGAATCCACCACCACTCTACACACTTTTCCCATAATCTTGCATTTTATCGTAAACAAGGATCTCCTTTGGTTAGGTTCCTCCATAACCAGTTATTTGATCAAGACTCTTCTCACCATGAGATTCTCTCCAACCTCATAATATAAACTTACTTTTGATGCCTTCATGTTTGTTTTATCTTCTTGAATATAACTTACTCTCCTCTCACCTCCTTGGGATGAAGAAGAATTATCAGGGCATCTATAGGCTGGGTGTCCAAATTGATGGCAATTGTAGCACTTCATTGTGGTGAAATAGGACCCTCTTCCTGATCCACTAGACCTTCCTCTACTAGATTTGCTAGATCCCCTTCCTCTATAGCTGCTCTTGCTATTGGAATCCCCACTTTGCTCTACCAACTTGGATTCCCCTTGAGATATTTGGTCTATACTTCTTCCACCATAGCTACCTCTATGACCTCTTCCATCTCTTCCCCTACCTCTACCTCTATTACTTTGCTCTTGTTTATTTTTACTCTTCTCTTCCACCTTGAGTGCCAATTGATAGCACTTATGAATAGTAGTAGGACAAAACAAACTCAACTCTTCTTGTATATTCCATCTCAATCCATTTAAGTACCTAGCTACCTTGATGCTTTCATCTTCCACCACCTTAGATCTCAGAAACAACTTCTAAAATTCCTCAATGTAGCTGCTCACATCTAGTTCTCTTTGTCTTAAGTTTTGTCTCCTCTTGTGTAATTTAATTTCATAGTCTTCAAGGATATAGGCTTCTTTCACCTTGGCTAGCATTCCTTTCCAAGTGGCTATTGGGTTCTTACCCTCCTTTTGCCTCTCCTCTTGGATGAATTCCACCAAGTCAAGGTTGCTCCTCTCAATCTAGATTTGTCTACCTTCACCTTTTGTGCCTCACTAATCCCATCGCATTCAAAGTAATTCTCCAATCCTTCAATCCATTCCATGACTACTTCTGGTTCCGTTTTTCCACAAAAATGTGGCACTCCTTCTAGGGATTTTCCTCCTAAAACTTTGATGGATCTAAGGAAAGGTTATTCAAGTAGAATAGGATCTAGTTTAGGTGTTCTATCCTCTTCTAATACTTCCTTACCCTTCCCTTCATTGATTTGGATTGTTACTTTCTCAGTCTTGTCTTCTACTATGTCTAGTTTTCTCTCCAACTGTTGCAGTCTTACCCTGAGGAGTCTATTCTCTTATTATTGATATTCTACCTTCTTGGCTTACTCTACATTGGTCACCATCCTAAGGCTATTTTCTCCTACTGACTCAGTCTCTGACATGAACTGGCTTCTTCCCAAATCTTAGCTTTCTCTAATACCACTCTGATGGGGAGGGGTTCTCAAAGAGAGTCACACCTTGCTCAATAAGTAGTTGAATGATGTTTTAGTTGGGTCCTATCACTCTTCACTTGTCCATTAACAATTCAAACACTCAAAACTCTCTTGGTGTGCTCCCTATCAATTTGTGCTCTTTAGTTGCTCAAGCATGATTGAGATTCACAAGGTTAAATCCAACCATTAAACTATCCAACTCTCCAACATGTACTTGTAGGGGTTTTAGGGGGTATTTTATAGGTTTTTCAATTCCAATCAAATTATTCTTCAACTGGTTTTTCACCATTTTCTCATCGCTCCCTCTTTCTCCTATTTTCTAGGCCTAGTAGCCCTAGAGCCCCAATTAGCCCTGCCTTACCGATTTTTGGGCAATTACTCAAAAATATCTTAAAGAACCTTCCAACACCTTTGGTGATCTGAGTACCCTTTTGGATAGACTTTTAAATCCACTAGGGTAGGCTATCTGGTCTATTCGTACTGGTACGGATCCCAAGAATGGCACTTTTGAGGGGTTTTGAGTTAGCAGACTTCTTCAAAAGGTTTTAATGGTTTCAGCACCCTATCTCACCTCCACCCCTTCAATGAGACTATTTCCTATATCACACCTCCATTCCAAACACTTAGCACATTCACAATTGCTCATCCCTACAAGCAAATATAATATTTTCAGTCATTTTTCTAACTGGGCTATGACAAAGCTCGCCTAGGAAATGATAACAAGTTGCTTCCCAATAAATTCCAGGCCATTACAAAGCATATATACACTGTACAAGGGTTCCATGACTTGAATCCCAAGGGTCATTGAGAAAAACTCAAGGAATTTCAAGTTGGAACCATGACTGGGCTCTTGAACCCTTGCTCAGACTGAGAGCAATGCAAATTTGTAAACACACTTCAAAATTGCACTAAGGAAAGACAAAAACACCTTATGATAAATAAAATATCATACACAAAACCACCATGAAATAACAGTAGCAAGATCAATCCATTATGTATGAACTGATGCTCCAAAAATTGAGAAAATGCAAGGTAAAATCTGAAAATTGTCTTCAAGTTCTATTCAAACATGCTTAAAGATATTCCAACCCATGTACAATCATTCTCAAAGCATTTTATATGCCATTTTGGTCATAACCAACTCTTCATCGGTTTCCTAATCGCCGATTTTCTCAAAAATGCAAAGTTGCTCAAAAAGTTGCAAAAAGTTGTCAAGCAACAATGACAACTTTTGCTCAAATGTGCATTTTTGCATTTTATGCATTTCTACTCATACTAAACCTCCTATAATGACTCACTAACATTAAAATGACATGCCTAAATTTCTAATGAGTCTTTACAAGATTTTTTACATCATTATGCAAATTTGTGCCATTTTAGGCTTACAAGGGCTCATAGGCCAAATTTGAGAAAACAAACAACCTTGGTGACAATCACCCTTCAAATGACAATAAAACACACATGTGGACCTCTAAGTAGTCCATTATTAAAACACTAATCCAAAATATGGATAATCTCTCCAAAATTTGTAAAATGTATCAACAAACTGGTTAGAAGCTAGGTGCTCCTGCACCAGATGTGGCGAGGAGATTATTGACACCAACATAGATAATGTAAGTATTTATAGAGGCTATGGATGCACGTAAGGGAACAAAGAAATCCTTTCAAGAGGCACAATATTATGGGGATTATATCATGATGTGGTCCCTCTCACCCAGTGAGCACTGAGTTTTATAGAGTAGACCCAGACATGATAGACACAGTTATAGGCATTTAAGGAGTTCGTTGGTATGCGAGTGTCATGGCCACCACTAGCAGGCCATCCGAGGGATGGGTAGATCCTAGGTCCAAAGATAGAGAGAACACTGGTTAGCTCCATTTTGGTGGCATGTTGACCCTTCGAGGATTATTTTTCATTATCTTATGACTTGACACATCATTTTTTGATATATATATGAGATGAGTCATGTTTTGGTGGTGACTCATTTATTGTGCTTTATTGATGAACTGTTATTATGGACTTTGATATGTGTGATGATGATGATGATTCATGATGATGCATGCTTATATTTATGATGATTATGATATGCTAGTTGACATGTGTGTGATGTAGGATGGATGTATCACTATATGGTGTATGCATACGTTTATGATGTGTTTATGATTTGTTCTTAATGTGTGGTGGATGTAGGATGGGTTATGGTATATGATAACCCACTTAGTTGTGCATCATGTGAGAGCAACCATGGATAAAAGGTACTTAAGGGGATTGATCTTCCTTTGATTTCTTTTTGGTCTACATATTCCATGTCAAACTTGTTGAGTAGCATAACCCTCTTAGCGGTACATCTTGTGAGAGAAACCCTAGATAAAAGGTACTTAAGGGGATTGATCTTTTCTGTGATCTTGGTCTTGTGATTAAGCATGTAGTGGCGAAGGATTTGAGTGCTAAAAACCACTGCAAGGCATGATCATTCTATTGGAGTTTAATTGAGCTCATATCCAATGTAATGCCCCACCAGGAAACCCCTAAGGGTTTAAGTTAAAAACACTCAAATAGAGTGTAAATATATATTTTTTTATAATAATAATAATTGCGAACATTAATAATAAGTTACAACATTAAGATAATTTGGAGTTATCCGAAACTTAGGTAACATAGCAGAAGGCTAAACGAACCTAAGGAGTTTCCCAACGTGATTACGTACCGTTACACTTAACTCATATCCCGGCAATCGATCCAATTAAGCTGGATATCTTAATTACGACGTAATGCATAAGACATGATTATATATATGTTCAATGATATGACATCTTAGAATTTTAGGAAGCGTTCATTTACTTTGGGTGGTTAGGAGGCCATTGTGAGGTTATTTATTCAATGCACTTTAATTCATAATTTCATTTAGAGGCCTCCAAGAAGGTTCAAAGCATTTAATATAACGAAGTTCATTCATTGGGTTTAAGATAACCACCCACATTTGATATCTTTCTTAAATATTAAAAGTATGGCTAATAAGGTGAGATTCGTTCATTAAGGATTAAACTTCCATTAATAGAGTGAGGTTCCATCATTTGAATTCAAGCATAACCAACTAATGAGTCGTAGTTCTTTTATGGAGGATAAGATGCAAGAAGCCATAGAGTTCATTCATTGAAGCTTTGATAGTGCTATTAGATGGACTCAATTCATTAAGGTGGATATGTATTAGGACACATGAGTTCATCCTTTAATTTAAAATATAGTTAGCAAGATGAAATTCATCATTACAGGATTAAAATGTAAGTTCATAGTGACGTTCTTCCATTAGGATTAAAATATAATTATCTTATTGCATGTCACTTTTTTTAGTAAATGAAGTTAATATGAAAGGATACATTTACCAAGATTAAGATATAAACAACTATACGAATACTTCCCTTTTCAGTTCAATTTTAGCAATCATAAAGAAATTCATTTATTAGAGTTATAATTATGGAAAGCTAGTTGAGTTCACCTATTTATAAAATTAATCTGGTAAGGATTATTTGTTAAGATTAAAACGTAAATAACTAAATAAATTCATCCAATGTAGTGCAATATAACTAACATGACGATGCTCATTAACTAAGATAAAAAGGTAAATACCTATATGAGGTTCATCCTTTAGATTTCAATCTAGAAATTACGATATTAATTCTAACTTTGTTTCCCATTCACATTCGTTCCATTTATAAGCTTTATAACAAGTTAATCCAATAATGGTGACCTAGCGAGGTTCTTTCCACTATTACTTCTTTTAATTAACATAAACAAAATACTTTTCCATAATCATAATTACAATCTTTTATGAACCTGATTACTACATTTATCAAGATGACTAAATTTATGCACTTTGATTTAGCTTCATTAAATTCCCATTATACACTTATGAAAAGCAACCATACATGATAACTTAAAGTATGAATTAAAGAAACAAGGCATCGCATAACACGGATATGATCTCGGAGTTCACCCCTAAAGGGCTACATCTCCGGGTCTGCTCAACTACAAGACCCCTATGACATTCAATATAGTTAGGAATACATAATTACATGTCTTTTACATCTTTGCCACTTAGGCGAAACAACCAATATTCAACAGACACCTTGGTCGGAAATTACATAATGATCCCTTTTGAAGAGGATCCAACTAAACACATCAAAGCAATTACAGGCTCTATTGATGGATGATACTCTGACTAGGGACGTGACCGGCTATGACCAACACAAGCAACTAGATGACGGGGTCCAAACAAACCTATCAAGGCCTTGCCAATACTTAACACAAGCGAAAAACATAAATTAAACTTGCCATATTTTCCATTATCTATTTCTCGTTATCGGGAAGGGAAGTAACTAAACTATTTATTTTACTAAAGAAGATATCATTAACTTCCAAACTTCCAATCGTTACATTACTAAATTTCTGATGATCCTATTAGCATATCATTTGAGCTTTCAAAATTTCCCTTGACGAACTGAAAAATACTTATACATTTCAGATTTTCATTTCTAAGTTCTCAGAATGATCAGATCGAATCACAAGTTGTTCCTGAATATCGTAGTATTTTAAAAAAAGAAATCACCAATTGTTAAATACTATTCAATATATACATATAAATTTCCTTCAAATATATATATATATATATATATATATTAATCATATTATTTAATAACGTTTGAATTTCAAATTTATTATTTATTAATACATATAATAACCTTCACATTAAATATGTATTAATAAAAATTAATTATTATTTAAAAACTTTATTTAAAAAAAAACTATTAATAAAACCAAATTAATTATTCTATCATATCGTAATTTTTTTTTAAAAAAAATAAATAAATTTTTAAAAAAAGAAAACTAAAATAACAATTGGGGGGGGGGGTTCCACGTGGCCCCCATGGTAGCTCATGCTACCATTGGTAGCGCTGCTACCAAATGGTAGCAAGCGGCTGCCATGGGCAGCGCTGCTACCATTTGGTAGCAGTCTGCTACCATGGTAGCAGACGCTACACCCCGTGGTGGGGGTTTATCCCTGCCATGAGGGTTTCTTGTTATTTTCTTTTTTGATTTATATTATTTTTTTTTTGGAAATTTCTTTTTAAAAAAAAATTTATCTACTATTAAAAAAAAGTCACACAACAAAAAAATACAGTCTCCCAGAGACTTTAAAATTTCATTTTCTAGCAGCATGGTTTTCTCATATTTAATTTTTTTTTCCTTTTTTTAAAATCAAACACCATCATGGCCAGGGAGATTGATTTACACAAATTAATAATAAATCAAAACCCCATAAAACTAAAACAGTAATAAACTAAAAACCCCCAAATTTTCTTTCATTCACAGTCACTAATATATTTTTTTTTGAATGACAAGGGTTTCAAAATAATAGAAGAAATTGTTGAATAACCCTCCCATTAAGCAAATCTTTGGCACAAGGAAGCTCTCTTCTCACACAAAGATCCAACAAACTAATCTTTAACAATTTTTCTACAATGAAACTTACTCATGGGCAAACAATGGAAAATCAGAAAAACCAAAATTGCAAGAACAACATACAAGCCCCTTTTTTTTCTTTTTTTCTTTTTTTTGGTTAAAAGAGATTCCTACCTCAACAAGCTTTCCTGGAAGGATTTTGATGATGAGCCCCCAAATCTGCTGCTCTAAAACTCCATCTTTGTCCAAAATCTCCAATCTCCCTTCCAAAACCATTTTTTTTTTTCCAAAAAGATGACCCCAGGAAAAAACCCCCAAAAACATTTCAAAAACTAGGTTAAATGAGAAACCCCATTTTTGACCTAATTTTCAATTTCAAATTTAGGCATTTATTTTTAAAATAAAAGAAAATGAAAAATGGAAATCATTCCTTTCCATTATTCAATACATCTTATTCGCTTTTCTTATTTAAAATTAAAATGCTTCTATTTCTTATTTAATTCTAATTTTAATTTCTCCATATTACTTTAGCCAACATTTAGATTTTGAACTATTAACAAGGGTAAGGTATTTAAATTAATTTAAATTTCCAAAAATCAATCCTGTATACTATATCAACTTAACAAGTAAAAAAAAGAAAATAATTTCTTTTAAATAATAAAATTTACCCTTTCCCTTCCAAAATGCGAAAATGATTAATTTATTTCTATTTCCCAAATGACTTTAAATCTTTCCTTTCTAAAACACATAACTCATTAAATTCGTTATTTTAAAATTAGCTATTAAATTAACTCGCTATAACATAATAAAGTGACCTTTTTAATAAACGACTAATCTCATGAAAGAAATCTATTTATTCTAACTTTCTCAACTACTAATGCGTAAATGAACACATTATTTAAATTTAAATGCTTTAAGCTTGCTACAATTATAATTAAAGCGATCTCTTTAAATTAACGATTAATCATATAAAAGAAACTACCTAATTAAATTTCTAATTTACTAATGCATACATCTACTCATTAAATTGAATTAAATACTTAGGATAACAAACTCCACTTACCCCGCGCAAGGGACGCAAACCGAGGAAGTCCACCAAATCACATGACACGCAGTCCAACAAAAAGAAAGCCCCACGAACCACAAAGGACGCTCACCCGACCATGGCTAAGGCAAGACGAGAGTTTTATGACCCCCAAATCTGAATTCTGAGGATGGAGGAGGTATACTCAACCCTGCAAATCCCAAAGGAGATGAACCTCGCCCTAGGCGGTGTTGTACCTGCAATCTCCTGCACCCTTGAATTCATGCAACCATACATATACATATACATATTCAATGAAGGCATTAGCTTGAGATTTATCACAAGAGTTAGGAAACAATTACATATACACAAGAATCGATGCAAAAGCACAATAATAGGTATGCACGATTATTTATATTATCTAAACTACACGTTGCATCACGGTTAACCTACCATTCAAGAATGCCACATAGGAAGTCAACCAAGGTCAAACGGGTTTTACAAGTCTGACTAGGGTAGGGGCATTACATTCTCCCCCCCTAGGCTCCGACTTACTCCTGGAAGTCGCAAGGCTAAACGAAAGTCATACAACACGTACTAGCCCTTAAACTCAATTAACAATTATCAATTTGCACAAACAACTATTTTGTCAACTTTTAGAACATTATTTATAAATCCTCTACGAATGTCATTATCCATTAATAGAATGCATCTAACATCATTCACATCTTAAAATATTCTAGAATTTACTCACAATCATAGTAGAGAAACGAGAATTTTTTTTTTTTTATTACACCAAATTTAAGCAATTTGAAAATATAGACACCATTATCATACTCATTTATCAAACATGACAAGAAAATATGCCCTCAAGGTCAATTTCTTCCACCAATTCATCTCTTTCACAAAACTTTATCGCATAGAACTAGCTTCAAATATCAATTTCTACAACCAAGTTAACTTTCAACAAATAAGAGCAACGCAAGAACTCAATTGTTTACACTTTTCAGACATACAAGACCCTTTCCAATGACTATGCCCCATAACATAGTGACAAGTTAATACCATTTAATCCATGATTACACATAATATCCATCCACAAGACTGGTTTACACAACACAAAAGGCCACATGTGAGCATGTCTAATGCTTGGTCAAAGGTAACATATACGATCCACATCTCTATGCCTGCTCTCAGAACAAATACATGATCAACAAATATCCCACATCTCACTCAAGGGCTTGATGGTGCTAGGGTACACCATAGCAGTGCTACCTTCCATACAAGTCCCTTGTGAATATCCCTTGTTGCGTAAGGAGTTTAGCCTCTAAGAGATAGTCACCACTCATAGGTAGGTAGTGGATCCTAGCTGTCTCACAGCCTCACATACCTCCATCCTCAAGGTTCCCTACGTCTACTTCCTCGTATACACTCATCCAAGACCGTCTCCTACGTTCTTGGAGAGGAATTCACATTGCAACACAAGACCAGCATACGAAAACAACAAGGATAAACCGGTTTAGCCACCAAAGTACAAAAGAATAAAGATAATAATTGTCAATTCCAACAATAAGACAAGAAAATAATTTCCGGATTTGCAACATCAAATCAAGTAAGATCAAGATTGCAAGATCATGGCTAAATTGTCAAGGTCAAAGTAAAATAAATTGCTGGTCCACAAGGAAATAAATAATTAAATAAAAGAAAATCATAAGTGCACATTACATCACTATGTGACTAGTAGCTAGCCACCAATGAGGAAGGAAGGAACAATTGTCTAGCTATCCTAGTAGCTCATCATGTGGTGTGGCCAAGTCACACATCCGCATGGCATGGCAGTGTGCACCTCGACATCACCCCGCATCACGTCGTCACGCGGCATGGCTCTACCCTATACCTATCGGTAGGCCGCATGGAAATGTTTACTACATCCCGCATCGTGTCTCAGCACGGCATGGCAATACTCCAAGCGGACAGGGCACGCTATGGACGTATCCCGCATGGCAGTGTACCTAGCGGATAAGGTACGCATCAGTCACACCCCGCATAGCGATGTTCCTCTCAGGATACTCGCCGTAAGCCAGAGGTATACATGGCTAAGGTCTACCCATAAGTCTACCAACACTAGTCCGTTGGCAACTCATGTAAGAAAAATAACACGCCTCTCATGAAGACAAGGCAAAAGATGCTCAAATAAGATCCATCCATATGCTCAAGAACTATCATCTATATGCTCAAAATAAAGGATAGGAATTAGGCTGGCACACATGAACCTCATAAATTGGTTCATCACAAGGGGAAGTATTGAGTACACCTATGTTATAGTTTCATTACAAAACTATATTTTTCCTCAAAATAGGGAAGCTAAAGTCGCTTTGCATCGACATTTCTCGTACGTTGTTCATACTATTCAAGGAATGGTGACTTCTACTACTACCCCTTCACATATTGACTTATCAACAACCCGTGGGTTGGCACTCAGTAAAGAAACAAATAAGAAACATCACATAGATAGGTATGGTTTCCCATACTCATAAGCAAACATATTCCCCATGGTTGATTACTTCACCATCCCATGGGCACACAAACAAGTACGGGTTTCTTACAACACACACAAAATAGCACCATCACTGGTTTAGTCACATTTATGGGGAGTACTTTACATTATGCTAACATATACTTAAGGGAAGTTTTAATTATGCTTTACACATGAATCACTAAATAAAGTTTACTCTAGATACACGTACTGAAATTCTCAACAATTCAAATTTACACAAAGAAATAACATCATTCTGATATCTTGCTCAATTTCCCCTAAGCATTTTCATTCACATTACTAACTATGCAATTTCCCTTTCCAAGACGAAAAAACTTTCCCCTTTCAATTAGAAGCCCAAAGCAACATACAATTTCATGTGCGTTATAAGAATCCTTTTTCCTAAATCACAGCATTCTAAATTGTATTTCAAAAACAACAAATCCTATATTTTAGGCAAGAGGAGGGAGAGAGTTGGAAAATCAACTATTTCCTATAAATACACAAGAACTACAAGATCACACCATATGCTCGGATATAAGTCTATCATTTCAGTTGCACGGTTTTCATTTCGCTATCTTTTAGGAAGGTGTCAAAGCATCCCAACATGACATTTCTAATCATTATTGTTGCACTATAATGTTCTAGTTTTCCAAACAAGAATTCAAGACAACCAATTTTTTTTTCTTTTGTAATACAAGTCTTCTTGAGAACAATCACTATTTGTAATACAATACAATACAATAACACATCAAATCTAACATTGAAAATTCATAATACGACAAGAAGGTAAATGAAGAGCTATCTACTAGATTTTACACATTTAATGCATACAATTCAACAAGTCTTTCATTTACTCTTTCTTAAACACAATAAGACCATTATCTATATCCAAAGCAAGTTAAATGGTGCGTCTCTTAATAGGTCCTAAATCACACTAGTTGAATAAGCACATAAAACCATCTTTTGAGGAACACATTAATACACTCCTGAGGCTACTATAACATGTCCTCTTTTGGTATTCCTTTCACAACAAGCAATTTTCACAAAATCAACTATGCGCATTTTAATGCACCTTACTTAAGATGGAATTTAATTATATTACTCCTACCAAGCACTTGGAGAACCCTTTAATGCAACATGCTATTTTCTATCATTAACCAAAAATTAACTCCCAAACCAATCCCTTTCACAATCCAAAACACAAAACGTTATGAGGCTTACACAAGGGCTCAAGAAATACCATCCTTTCTCTTGCAATAAGAAAACTTAAATAAGAGATAATTACCCATATCAAATCCTTTTAATTTACTAGAGAGAGAGAAGAAGACGAGTCATAATCACTCAATGTATTACATAATAAGCATTAACATTTGCCATACTAGTCTTTCAAGTGGACAATCATTAAAACCGATCAATACCATAAACAAGCACATACCGTACTTTTAGATTCAAGATATTAACAACCAACCCAGATGGATTAGTCGAAAGAGTAAAAAAAATCAAGAACGAAGGTACATACGACTCCCTTTCAGAGTAAGAGAAATCATAGACCAAGACCTCAATAAGCAGACAAAACACCCATAATTATTTCCAAAACACCCACATCAATAAGGTGAAAACATGGTGTGAACACACACGTTACACACAAGTAGGGTTTGTTACATCATACCCTCACATCAAGGTGGACAAGCATACAACATAAGGTAGACACACGCACACCAACTAAGGGCACAAGCGAAACCAGAGATCCCAGTGTTGCAACATGGGCTCTGATACCAAGTGTAATGCCCCGCCAGGAAACCCCTAAGGGTTTAAGTTAAAAACACTCAAATAGAGTGTAACTATTTTTTTTTTTATAATAATAATAATTGCGAACATTAATAATAAGTTACAACATTAAGATAATTTGGAGTTATCTGAAACTTAGGTAACACAGCGGAAGGCTAAATGAACCTCAGGAGTTTCCCAACGCGATTACGTACCCTTACACTTAACTCATCTCCCGACAATCGATCCAATTAAGCTGGATATCTTAATTACGAGGTAATGCATAAGACATGATTATATATATGTTCAATGATATGACATCTTAGAATTTTAGGAAGCGTTCATTTACTTTGGGTGAGGCCATTGTGAGGTTATTTATTCAATGCACTTTAATTCATAATTTCATTTAGAGGCCTCCAAGAAGGTTCAAAGCATTTAATATAACGAAGTTCATTCATTGGGTTTAAGATAACCACCCACATTTGATATCTTTCTTAAATATTAAAAGTATGGCTAATAAGGTGAGATTCGTTCATTAAGGATTAAACTTCCATTAATAGAGTGAGGTTCCATCATTTGAATTCAAGCATAACCAACTAATGAGTCGTAGTTCTTTTATGGAGGATAAGATGCAAGAAGCCATAGAGTTCATTCATTGAAGCTTTGATAGTGCTATTAGATGGACTCAATTCATTAAGGTGGATATGTATTAGGACACATGAGTTCATCCTTTAATTTAAAATATAGTTAGCAAGATGAAATTCATCATTACAGGATTAAAATGTAAGTTCATAGTGACGTTCTTCCATTAGGATTAAAATATAATTATCTTATTGCATGTCACTTTTTTTAGTAAATAAAGTTATTATGAAAGGATACATATACCAAGATTAAGATATAAACAACTATACGAATACTTCCCTTTTCAGTTCAATTTTAGCAATCATAAAGAAATTCATTTATTAGAGTTATAATTATGGAAAGCTAGTTGAGTTCACCCATTTATAAAATTAATTTGGTAAGGATTATTTGTTAAGATTAAAACATAAATAACTAAATAAATTCATCCAATGTAGTGCAATATAACTAACATGACAATGCTCATTAACTAAGATAAAAAGGTAAATACCTATATGAGGTTCATCCTTTAGATTTCAATCTAGAAATTACGATATTAATTCTAACTTTGTTTCCCATTCACATTCGTTCCATTTATAAGCTTTATAACAAGTTAATCCAATAATGGTGACCTAGCGAGGTTCTTTCCACTATTACTTCTTTTAATTAACATAAACAAAATACTTTTCCATAATCATAATTACAATCTTTTATGAACCTAATTACTACATTTATCAAGATGACTAAATTTATGCACTTTGATTTAGCTTCATTAAATTCCCATTATACACTTATGAAAAGCAACCATACATGATAACTTAAAGTATGAATTAAAGAAACAAGGCATCGCATAACACGGATATGATCTCGGAGTTCACCCCTAAAGGGCTACATCTCCGGGTCTGCTCAACTGCAAGACCCCTCTGACATTCAATATAGTTAGGAATACATAATTACATGTCTTTTACATCTTTGTCACTTAGGCGAAACAACTAATATTCAACAGACACCTCGGTCAGAAATTACATAATGATCCCTTTTGAAGAGGATCCAACTGAACACATCAAAGCAATTACAGGCTCTATTGACGGATGATACTCTGACTAGGGACGTGACCGGCTATGACCAACACAAGCAACCAGATGACAGGGTCCAAACAAACCTATCAAGGCCTTGCCAATACTTAACACAAGCGAAAAACATAAATTAAACTTGCCATATTTTCCATTATCTATTTCTCGTTATCGGGAAGGGAAGTAACTAAACTATTTATTTTACTAAAGAAGATATCATTAACTTCCAAACTTCCAATCGTTACATTACTAAATTTCTGATGATCCTATTAGTATATCATTTGAGCTTTCAAAATTTCCCTTGACGAACTGAAAAATACTTATACATTTCAGATTTCCATTTCTAAGTTCTCAGAATGATCAGATCGAATCACAAGTTGTTCCTAAATATCGTAGTATTTTAAAAAAAGAAATCACCAATTGTTAAATACTATTCAATATATACATATAAATTTCCTTCAAATATATATATATATATATATATATTAATCATATTATTTAATAACGTTCGAATTTCAAATTTATTATTTATTAATACATATAATAACCTTCACAGTAAATATGTATTAATAAAAATTAATTATTATTTAAAAACTTTATTTAAAAAAAAACTATTCATAAAACCAAATTAATTATTTTATCATATCGTAATTTTTTTTTTTTTTTAAAAATAAATTAAAAAAAAAAGAAAACTAAAATAACAATTGGGGGGGAGGGAGAGGGGGGGGGGGGGGGTTCCACGTGGACCCCACGTGGTCCCCATGGTAGCTCACGCTACCATTGGTAGCGCTGCTACCAAATGGTAGCAAGCGGCTGCCATGGGCAGCGCTGCTGCCATTTGGTAGCAGTCCGCTACCATGGTAGCAGACGCTACACCCCGTGGTGGGGGTTTATCCCTGCCATGAGGGTTTCTTGTTTTGTTTTTTTTTGTTTTATATTATTTTTTTTTGGAAATTTCTTTTTTAAGAAAAAATTTATCTACTATCAAAAAAAAGTCACACAGCAAAAAAATAGAGTCTCCCAGAGACTTTAAAATTTCATTTTCCAGCAGCATGGTTTTCTCATATTTAATTTTTTTTTCCTTTTTTAAAAATCAAACACCATCATGGCCAGGGAGATTGATTTACACAAATTAATAATAAATCAAAACCCCATAAAAGTAAAATAGTAATAAACTAAAAACCCCCAAATTTTCTTTCATTCACAGTCACTAATATATATTTTTTTGAATGACAAGGGTTTCAAAATAATAGAAGAAATTGTTGAATAACCCTCCCATTAAGCAAATCTTTGGCACAAGGAAGCTCTCTTCTCACACAAAGATCCAACAAACTAATCTTTAACAATTTTTCTACAATGAAACTTACTCATGGGCAAACAATGGAAAATCAGAAAAACCAAAATTGCAAGAACAACATACAAGCCCCTTTTTTTTCTTTTTTCTTTTTTTTTGGTTAAAAGAGATTCCTACCTCAACAAGCTTTCCTAGAAGGATTTTGATGATGAGCCCCCAAATCTGCTGCTCTAAAACTCCATCTTTGTCCAAAATCTCCAATCTCCCTTCCAAACCATTTTTTTTTTTCCAAAAAGATGACCCCAGGAAAGAACCCCCAAAAACATTTCAAAAACTAGGTTAAATGAGAAACCCCATTTTTGACCTAATTTTCAATTTCGAATTTAGGTATTTATTTTTAAAATAAAAGAAAATGAAAAATGGAAATCATTCCTTTCCATTATTCAATACATCTTATTCGCTTTTCTTATTTAAAATTAAAATGCTTCTATTTCTTATTTAATTCTAATTTTAATTTCTCCATATTACTTTAGCCAACATTTATATTTTGAACTATTAACAAGGGTAAGGTATTTAAATTAATTTAAATTTCCAAAAATCAATCATGTATACTATATCAACTTAACAAGTAAAAAAAAGAAAATAATTTCTTTTAAATAATAAAATTTGCCCTTTCCCTTCCAAAATGCGAAAATGATTAATTTATTTCTATTTCCCAAATGACTTTAAATCTTTCCTTTCTAAAATGCATAACTCATTAAATTCGTTATTTTAAAATTAGCTATTAAATTAACTCGCTATAACATAATAAAGTGACCTTTTTAATAAACGACTAATCTCATGAAAGAAATCTATTTATTCTAACTTTCTCAACTACTAATGCGTAAATGAACACATTATTTAAATTTAAATGCTTTAAGCTTGCTACAATTATAATTAAAGCGATCTCTTTAAATTAACGATTAATCATATAAAAGAAACTACCTAATTAAATTTCTAATTTACTAATGCATACATCTACTCATTAAATTGAATTAAATACTTAGGATAACAAACTCCACTTACCCCGCGCAAGGCATGCAAACTGAGGAAGTCCACCAAATCACACGACACGCAATCTAACGAAAAGAAAGCCCCACGAACTACAAATGACGCTCACTTGACCATGGCTAAGGCAAGACGAGAGTTTTATGACCCCCAAATCCGAATTCTGAGGATGGAGGAGGTATACTCAACCTTGCGAATCCTAAAGGAGATGAACCTCGCCCTAGGCGGTGTTGTACCTGCAATCTCCTGCACCCTTGAATTCATGCAAGCATACATATACATATACATATTCAATGAAGGTGTTAGCTTGAGATTTATCACAAGAGTTAGGAAACAATTACATATACACAAGAATCGATGCAAAAGCACAATAATAGGTATGCACGATTATTTATATTATCTAAACTACACATTGCATCACGGTTAACCTACCATTCAAGAATGCCACATAGGAAGTCAACCAAGGTCAAACGGGTTTTACAAGTCCGACTAGGGTAGGGGCATTACATCCAACAAGGGTGCGATTGATATAGTAGATTGCACGTTCTTTACCTTGGTCATTAGTCTATGCAAGTAATGCCCCTAGGGTCACTAAAGTTGTTGATATGCACAAAAGAAGTGGTTTTCCTAGAATAAGAGGCATTAATACTGGAGGGGATGTCAAATACTCTTTAAGTTTGTTA